>NC_081407.1:291797130-292146297 GCF_030272615.1 Cryptomeria japonica
CAGAGAATGCTAAAAACATTCTAATGGCTTCAAGTCTTGCAATCGGTGCATATGTTCTTCAAAATATATTCCTTCTACTTGGGAATACCCTTTGCACACTAACCTTTCTTTATGCCTAACAATCTTACCTTCTTCATTCATCTTGCTCCGGTAGACCCATTTTGTACCAATGACATTCTTATATGCTGGTCTAGGAACTAACTCCAAAGTTTTGTTCTTTTTAATTTGCCACAGCTCTTCTTCCATTGCAGCCATCCATATTTCACTTTTGCTGGCCTCATTAAATATTTTAGGTTCCATTTCAGTCATGAGGCAGGAATTGACTTGTTCATTATTCTGGGCAAGTCTTCTTCTGGTATGCACACCATCATTCTTATTACCTATAATCTTCTCTTTCGAGTGCTTTTTCTGCACATACCGGTTAGGGGTCTTGCTAATTGCTTCTTTCGGTTCACTTTCTGACTGACCTTCATCTTCATCACAGGAGTCATCATATCGGTTTACTTGTGCCTATCTTCCTTTATGCAGATCTTCATCAACTCTTATATATACACTTTCAATGACTCATCTCAGTCTTTTGTTGTAGCATTTGTAGGCCTTGCTGTGGGTTGAGTAACCCAAGAAGATACCTTCATCACTCTTGGAATCAAAACCACCTAAGCCATCCTCATCTCTCTTAATGAAGCATTTACTTCCAAACACTTTGAAATATTTGACAGATAGCTTCCGGTCATACCACAGTTCATAAGGTGTCATTCTGTTGTTTGTTCTCAGTTGAACTCGATTCAAGGTGTATACAACAGTATGAATTGCTTCGTTCTAGTACATATCCAGTATGTTTGCCTCATTTAACATAGCTTTTGCCATTTCCTTGACTGTCCTGTTTTTCCTTTCTACAACACCATTTTGTTGTGGTGTCCTTGGAGTTGAATATTGTCTTCTGATTGCATGCCTCTCACAGTAATCTTCAAACTCATTTGGTGTGAACTCTCCACCCCAGTCAGATCTTAGAAATTTTAACTAGCATCCACTTTCCCTCTCAACCATCTTCCAAAAAAATCTTGAATCTTTCATATGCTTGAGATTTGTCATGTAGGAAAGTGACCCATGTCTTTCTTGAAAAATCATCAATGAAGAGCATGAAGTATCTTTCACCGGCTAGAGCTCTTGTTCTGGTTGGTCCATATAGGTCAATATGCACAAGTTCAAGTGGCCTTGAAGTATTATGTTCTTTAGTCTTGAAGGTCACCTTAGTCTGCTTTCCTCTTACACATTCATCACAAAATGTGCTTGTCGGGTTGATGATTGGTGGTATATGTCCGACATAGCCCTTTTTACTTACTTTAACCAGATTATCAAAATTTATATGGCCTTAGCTCCTATGCCACAACCAAATCTCATCCACTTGTCACATCACGCATTGGGACTCAAAGCATTCCTTCAGATTGTACACATTTCCATCTATCCTTTTTCCTTCTGCTACTATCTGTCTGGTAAACTCTTTTCTTATCTGGCAACCAATAGAGTCAAAAGTGAATTTGTATCCTTTATCACACATTTGACTCACACTAAGTAAGTTATGCTTTAAACCTTCCACATAATATACATCATGTGCCTTCAATTTTCCATCTATGTTCAGAGTACCTTTTCCTTTATCTTGATGGAAGAGTTGTCTCCAAATCTTACTGAACCTCCATTCCAATCTTCAAACTGTCTCCGGTCATGCGATTGGAAAATCCATTGTCTACAACCCACAAGTTTCTTCTTTCTGCATGTAGGGCAGTCTGCATAATTAGACTTGATTATGCTTTATTCTTGTCCTTCTCAACTCAAACCAGGTTGGATTCTTCTTCTTGTCTGCTGCAATTTCATGCTTCGATTTTGCTACCGGTTTTTGATTTGGTACTGACTTCTTTTTCTTGGTTGTTCTGAGTTTGCAATGTGCCCAAAATTTTGACAATTATAACACTTCACATTGACATTAAATGATGAATTTGAAAACCTATTGTAGGATATCGATAGACTTTTCCTACATTCATAACTCCTATGACCTAAATTATTACACTGATAACACACAACATTCATCTCTCGAAGTGCAACAAAATAATTTCTACTTTCAAAACTAGCATGGAGCTTATTCATCAGTCTACAAACATCAATTCTATATCCAAACTTATTACACCGGTAGCAGTAACCATGGAATTCGGGTACATGCCAGTCTTGTTGCTTTCGACCGACAAAACTTTGTCTTACCAGATGCCTTCCTCTCATGCTGTCGATTCTAGTGAATCCTTCATTATCTACCTTGGGCTTGACTTTATGATTTGCATTCTGATATAATGTGTGACCCTTCCGGTTCTGAGCATTATAGTTCACAGGCTAATTTCTTGTAGCTTCAACATAGGTCTTCTTTCCAGTATCTTTTCTGACTGCAAAGGTTTGTTTCTCTTTACTTTCACTTGAGAAAGTGAATTGTATCTCCTTACCAGATGTGTCTTTTCTGTTTGAACTCTGTCCTTCTTCAAATCCTATACCATTAGTATCTTTTGAATGCTTTTGATTGCTCAACATCTTGTCTAAGGCTTCAGTGCTGGCCTCATACTTGCTTCTCATCTTCAATTCATCCTTTCTCTTTTCAAGCTCCTTTCTGATCCTTACAATCTCTTCTTCTAACTTTTGATGCTTCTTCTCCTTATCTAATGCATCAGAGCATGTGACCTCACATATCCTTTTAACTTCTTCCAACTGGAGTTTCAGATCAGATATTGTTTTCTTGAATTCCACTAGAGATTTCTCCAGTTGTTCTTGTTCCTCTGCAACAACATGCTTAACCTTTTTGAGTTCTTTTCTTGCTTTACTTAACTCCTCAAGGGCACTTATGAGCTCACCTTCTAGATCCACCTCAACTTCAATATCTTCATCTTCATTTGCTTCACCAACCGGTGCATCTAGAGCCATAAAGAGATTAATTTCTCTTTCATCCTCACAACAGTTATCTTTAGAGGCACTTTCTTCATCTGTGGCATCATCTTCAAAAGTATACAGGTTGTTCTGCTTCTGGTAGCTTCTTCTTTCTTTCTGGTAGACCTTCTTCTCTTTATTCTTGCCCAAGGGTCTGCTGGTGCTTTGTAACTCCTCTCCACCATTCTCACCATAGGGGCATTTTGAAGCAAAGCATCCAATTTTATGACAGTTAAAACATTTGAAAGACAGTTTTCCTTTATACTTACCGGAACCTCTTTTGAGCTTCCTTACAAAGTTTACCACCATTGTATCCGAGTCTTCACTAGATTCTCTATGATCACTTTCTTCCTTACCCTTTTTGGTGGATTTGAAAGCAACCTCTTTCTTGGAAGTTCCTTCACTGGTTGTCCTCATCTCATAAGTAGTTAGGGAACTGAATAACTCATCCATTGAAAAGTTTTTTAGATCCTTGGCTTCCTCTATAGCAAAGACCTTTGTATCATACTTAGATGTGAGTGATCTAAGTACCTTTTTGACAAAAACTTCATCAAATATATCCTCTCCAAGTCCTCTGATGGTGTTCATAGCTTCATCTACTCTCTGAAGATAATCTGCAATCTTTTCTTCATCTTTCATCTTCAAGCCTTCAAGCTGACCTCTTAGTGTTTGCAGCTTGACCTCCTTGACCTTGACATCTCCTTCAAATAATCTCTGCAATTTATCCCAAGTCTCCTTGGCGGATGAGCAGTGCATAACCTTAACAAACTCATTATCAGACAACCCACTCAGAATAGCATGTTTATACTTTGCATTGTTTTAATACTCCTTATTAGCATCCAGATATGTAGGAGGAAAATTAGGGACATTATACCCATTCTTAACAGACATCCAAACATCAAAACCTAGGGAAGACATATAGGTTTCCATTCTTCTACTCCAAAAGGCATAGTTGGTTCCATCGAACATGGGGGCTTTGGAGGAAGAGGACTCATTCCTTTCCATTGTGTTCTTAAACCAGAATCTACCCAAGCTAGAGAAAGATTTAACCAATAGGCAACCTAAGGCTCTGATACCATTTGTAGAACACAAGATATCATTGAGAGGGGGGTGAATTAGTGATTATAAACAATTTTCAACTGTGTGTGTGCAACCGATAAAGTAATGAAAGCATTAGTAATCAATCAAACACAAATAATGCATCACACAACACCAGATATACGAGCAAATCACAATGTGGGAAAAACTTTGGTGAGAAATGCTGCTAGAGTCTACTGCTCCAATCCAACCTCACAATGGAATAACGGTTTTACAACATTTTAGGGCACCAACCCAAGGAGCACCAACCCCTAGAAAACTATGGGCACCTACCCAAAGGAGCACCAATCCCTGAACTATTTTGAGCACCAACTCAAGGAGAACCAACCCCTGCACTGAGCACCCACTGAGTGAAATACAATAAGATACAAGCTATACAATAATCTACACCTTGTTACAAATGAATTTTGTAAGATCTCCAATCAATTCTCTCTGTCGGTTTATCTCTCCTCTGCCTCTCTGCTTCAATCTTACCGGTTCAGACACTGCTGGTTAACCAGACTATTGAGCCCTGCAACTGTTTACCGGTAACGTCAACCCTTACTGGTTACACCTTTCCTGCCGGTTCTCGTTCAAATACTCAATCACTTCAATATTTTATATCACACTAAGTCTGATCAACTGTTTTCTCAAACACCCTCTTCTCTGACATCTGGCATCACAAACCTAGATCTTCAATCTACATATTTATATTCATGCTTTCCCGCCAAAACAAAAATTCAAACTTTGCGCCCTAGGGTTTTCTTCACCGACCCAATCCGTATCAGATCAAATCGGATCTCATCTCCGAGATTCACAACTTGCAACAAAACAACCAACACTGCCATATTTTATTCTTCCAATACATGTTTACTATCTTTATCAAACTAGATCTTGTTCATCGGCCCTGCTTTTTGTCAATCACAATAAATGATCGAATGGTTTCCTTCTCCGGGTCAACAAGATGATCATATGTCCTTCTTCGATCAACTCACCAAAAATCTCATCTTTCGATCTGCTTGGAGCCGCAATCCTTTGCACTCGACCCATGATTTTTGCAATCTTCATTTAATGTCGACCCAATCAACAACTACTTCAACGATGCACTGTTTATTTGCCACCTAGAGTCCATGCGTTATCACTGTCGGCATCCAGCTCAGTTGGATGTGTCGGTTCAGGATCAGTCACCGACCAAACATACCATCGGTGTTTACCTGCCGGTGCATCTTACCCATCAATAGGCATATCGATAACACTATCTGCATCTCGGTTGACATCAGATGTGAGAGAAGCTAAGCATTACCACAAATCGGTAAGATTAGATAGACCGTTGCACTCAACCTGAGAATACCTGGTGAGAATGAATCTTTGTCACCTGCCGACCAACAACTAGTGAGAGCCGGTTGACGTTACATTGCTCTCTCTACTTCTAACATTGCATTGATATGACTTTCTTGAAGTTGAGCAGATACATATTCAACCAGACATATGATCCGATAGACTTCCCATTTGTCTTCCTTTCTATCTTGAGGGATCACAATTTTTGTCAGTCTTCTCTTCAATCAGTGAAAGTATCTTCATTCGGTGGGATTCCTGATGGTTTACATCAAGCTTGCATACCGGGTTGCCTTGCCTGCACATTCTTCATTAGTGCAACCTTGCTTTCTTCCCAGTTATATGTTTACCGATTGATACTACACCTACAATGCCAACACGGGTTGCACAAAGGATGAATCAAACCTTATTGGAAAAAGATAGAAGTATGATAATTGGTACATAATTGGATTGATGAATTTGGTTTAGGTTGAGGTATTTATTGTTATTATATTAATAGATCCCCATGTTTGACTTTTGTTGATAAAATTCTTGTGAGGTGGACAAGCAACCCCCATTTCACAATTAAGGCTATTTGGATATGAGGCTTTTGCTAATATGCATAGGAAACACAGATCCAAGTTAGCTTTCAAATCTAAATAATTCATATTCATTTGATATGGTGAGAATGTTAAAGTTTACAAGATTTGGAATTATCTAGCCTTGAAAATTATTCACTCTAAGGATGTGGTTTAAAAATAAATTAAGAGTAATTTTTTATTCAAGACAACCAAATGAAATATGATGAACACAAAAGTGCAATTTAGGACAAATGTTTAGAATTAGAAATACACACATATTGAAAAAAAATAATGGATTTGAGAATGGAAATGGAAAGGATATAGGTTGAGCATAAAGAGGAACAAGCAAAACCCCTTACTCCACCCTTGAAAAGACCCACAAGACAATAAAGTCCATGCAATAGGTATAGCTAGATTTACACTCACATATTTAATTATCATGTAATTATGGTGAATCTAGATCTTTTATGGGAGATATGGCAATTTAAAGAGAGGCACATTAGTAGACTAGTGGCTAAAGGTTACTGCCAAAAATTAATTTTGTTGAAATTTTCTTTGTTGTTGCTGAATTATCTTCCATTAGATTCTTTCTTTCTATTTACACTTGTGATTTTGAAATAGAACAAATGGATGTAAAAAATATTTTTTTTGCATGGATATCTTGAATAACTTGATAAATTTATGGAAAAAGAGAAAGAAATTTGGTTTGTAGGTTGAAATGGTTATTGTATGGTTTGAAAAATACTCAAATATGATATGAAATGTTTGATGCCTTGACATTGAATATGGTATTTGTTAAAAAAAATATCATTGTGTTTATATCATATTTATTTATGATTAGTTATTAATTATTATCTTACTATTGATAACATGTTTATTGGAAATAAAAAAGGCATTGATTATAGAGCTTAAAACTTTATTTTATATGCATTTGACATGAAATATATAGTGGTATAAAAATATATTCTAGAAATGGAAATCAATATAAATCAATTTTATAGTACGCTTTGGTCTAGTCAAAGTATGTTTACTTTATATTGAAGTTTTTTGCTATGTAGGATTACATACTAGTGAGCATTGTTTTACTTTTAGACATTAAGATTTCATTGGATATGTGTCTTGAGTAAGATGAATTGGAGGATATGTTTAATGTTCCTTATGCTACTGTTGTAGAGAGTCTAATGTATCTGATGGTATCTATTAGACTAGATATTGGTTAAGTGATCATAGCTGTTAGTATGCTTTTGTCTAACCTTGATAAAGAGTATAAGACTTATGTTAAAAGGGTATTTTGATGTTTTTTGAAACTTTGATTATTTATTATGTTTTTATTTTTCTAATGACGTGTTTAATTTATTGGACATATTAGGATTTATTGATACTAATTAGGTACGTGACTTGGATAGTTAGAGGTCCATTGGTGACCTATGTTTTCTTTATTTGGTATTATTGTTTATTAGATAAGGGTCATTCCACAATTGCCTTGTCCAATATTGAATAAAAGTATATGGCTGCTACAAATGCCTATAAAGAGGTAGTTTGGTTACAAATATTATGTTTAGGTATAATTTGTTCAAATTGGATGTGGCAATTAGAGTGCTATTACTTACTCATGAATTCCATGTACCATGCCTATACTAATTGTTGTGTTATAAACACACATGCCTCATTGAAAATGGGAACCCCTATTTTTCATCTTGTTAGCTTAAGTTTTGCTTAGCTTGGCAATAGTTTTGGTCTCTTAGCCTTTAGTAGGGATAGCAATGTATTGTCAATCCAAAGGAAAACATTGATCAATCCTCGTTGAGTGAATAAGTAAGAGTGTAAAGGTTTGTCCTTGAAAAAAAGGTATGTTCAAGTCAAGAATAGGCATGGTAAAGTCAAGAATTCCTAGCCCAGGATGAAGAATGAGTAATCAATCCTTAAGAAAACTAAGAAAATTCAAGAATTTTCCTTTTTTTTTTCTAGGATTGATGCAAGGAATGATGCATAGGATGATGAGGAATGATAAATAAAGATACAAAAACAACAACATGAAGAGATCAAAGTCCAAGTAATGCAAGGAGGCAAATTTGTCTATGATGAAAGGCTCAATAGGATTGATGGAAGAACACTTAAAGATGATGACAAAGAAGTTGATTACAAAATGGAGGATACAACTACAACAAGAAGATCAAGGCCAAGGATGTCCAAGAAGGAGGATAAAAAAAGATGAAAATCAAGATATTCAAGGAGAAGAAACAAAAAACATCACAAAGGATTTCAAATACAAAGATGAAATCTAAAAGGATAGATTAAGGAAAATATTTTGAAGTTTCAATAGAGTTAATCAAAGTTGGAAACTCATCTGGTGAAGATATAAAAGAATGATAAAGATGATGATGTTGAGTATCAAGAGATATCATTGAAGGATGAAAATTCTTTATGATGATATAGAAGTGGAGTTGAAACAAAGAAGCTAGATGAAGAAGAAGAAAGTTCACAAGGGGTAGAAGAGCTGATTTGGCACCAAATCACCTTAACCAATCAAATAATTCAAGGTCAACATGTCCAGATCATTGAACATGACTTACAAATAAGTAAATTGGCATATGGAATCATGCTTGAAATGATTTTACAACCCATTTTTCATTGGTCCTTTCTCTAAAAGGACATGTATTCAAATGTTGTGTAATTTTCTCATTGGTAAAAAATGTTGTAAGTGGTGTTAGTTATAACTAACTCTACCTTAGGTTTTTATTGTTCAAACTTGGCCATTGGTTTAGAATCAATCTAGGCCCTTGGTTTGTAACTCAAAAGTCTATAAAAGGCTTGGCATTTTCATTTGTATGGGTTAATATAGTAGTGGAATAGAGAATTTGTTAGAAGTTAGAAGTATTAGTAGTAGGAGGAGATTAGAAATTGTTGCCAAGACTATGTCAAAAATCAATACATAATTTTAATTGAAAGATATGGTGGATCTTTGTGTGAGGTTTCAATATTTTGCATAGTTTCTACTTCTCAAGTTTAGTTAAGTTCATTGATTTTGATGTTGATGTGTCATGATATTTGATAGATTCTTTGGTTCATACCATTTGTAGTTTGTTGATTGCAAATTGTAGTGTATGGTTAGTTTGAACGTTATTTCGACAATAGTTTGATTGTTGACATTCATTTGGATTGTACCAATATTGGGTATTTGGATGGATGTTTACAATATGAAAATATTTTAATTTCCTTTCGAGATTGCATCAATTTTGTGTAGTTCTTGGTATCATATCAAAGAAAAGCTTGATTGAAAAAATCCTTTTATTTAAAGCACTATCGATTATAATTATTGTTCATAGGTCTTAGATTAGATTCTCCAACCCTTATCCTTTTGATCTTTGTTTGGAATACTTTGAGTTAGTTTAAGAGGAAAGCATCACCGAAATTGCTACATTTGATGTTCAAGTTCCAATTTCTTTGTAGAAGTGAAAAGGGTAAGTTCCTTTGTGAGAACAACAAATCACATCATTTCATTGAGTCTATTCATTGCAACATCAAGACTTGACAATAGGAACCCTAGGGTTAACTTATTTGATCACATTGTTTGGCATTTGAGGTTTCCTTGTTCAAGAGAGGATAAAATACTTGGTATTTTATTCTATGTTGGAAAGTGTCACAAAACACATGCCAACAAAATTGGTGCTAGAGGGAGGGGATGTTCATGTTAAAATCTACAACAAACTAGAATTAGTATGACATTTCAAGTGTTAAATTTGAGATATGATAGATATATTTTATGTTAAAAAAATTCAAGAAAAAAGTTAAAAATTTGAAAAAATTTAAAATTAAAAAAAAATCCAAAAAGAAAAATTCTCAATGGATGGTCGGTAGTTTTATGTTTCTTGTGGTAAAGATAATCTTCAAGTTGATATTCTTCAACTTTGGTGGGATTCGGATAAATAGTTACATTCACAAAGATTGTCTCAATTTGCATTACTTGGATAATGTAGAATCCATAACACCATGAGGTATGACGAGATGCATTGTTTGACCTTTTTGTTAAGGATGGAATTATATTTACAATGAAAATTTTCCTTTTTGAAAATACAGAAACCAATGTTATTTGCGAAATCAAATGATGCTGATGTCTTACAAAGTAAAAATGGGGCCTTCATAAGATTCAAGGAGATTATCGAGAAAGGGTTAAGTATTGAGAAGGACTTATGTGTGGAAGATATTTTTCTACCTTGTTGGTGTAGAATATATAATGTAGAATCCATAACACCATGAGGTATGACGAGATGCATTGTTTGACATTTTTGTTAAGGATGGAATTAGCTTTACAACAAAAAAATTTCCTTTTTGAAAAGTCAAGTGTAATTTGGGATTATTGGAACAACCAATTATATGCAATGAGGAGTCATCTGAGGAGTGAAATGAATATAACATTCAACAAACAAGTTTGGCATTAAAAGAGGAATGCATTGCAACATCATCCAATGGTGAAAGAAATATGTTACAAGAGGATAACGTGATTGAACCTAATGATCAATGTATTGTAGTGGAAGACAACTTTTCAAGCATTATGCCAAAGGAAGACTACATTGAAGTGGAAGTCAAGGAGACAATGAAAGATATTTATATTATAAAAATTATGGCAAGTGAAACATTAGAGCATGAAGAGCTACAAGTTGTTGTTGTGACCAAAAGTCATTAGGAATCTGAAATGCAGAACTTGACAAAAGGAATAAGTGATGCAAATAACTATCAAGATTCGTCATTATTTGATGTCTTACCAATCAAAGAAGAAGGAAGTGTCTTAAATATACATCAAGAGGAATAAAATTCTTGATGAACATTCATCCATGCAACAAAAGATGATTTGGATTAAAATTTGTGCCTTGCTTTACATGATGGATCAAATAATCATTCGATCCCAAATGATATGAGGGAGTTTAAATCATTATGTCATAATGTTGATTCATTACATCTTGTTGATTCTAATAATACAAATGTAAGCATAATTCATGAAGACATTCATTTAAATGTTATTAATATGCAAAAATTTCAAGCATTCTTGGCGAGAATATTCACATGTCTTTAATGCGTTGGGAATATGTATATGGATTCTTAGGGGTGGTTGGGGGAATTATTTATTAGTTGTTTTAAAAATAAAAATAAAAATTGAATATTGGTTGCAATGGCATTGAATAAGAGGTACTTGTTAGATACTTGATCAGTTCCAAAGACACTGAGAGGGGGGGGGGGATGAATCAATGTCTAACCGGTAAACCAAAGATTTAAGTTTCTTTGCAACTTTATAACCCAAATTAATGTACCGGTAAACAAGCAATAAAGCAATAAAGAGAAATAATAGTATAACCATCAATGCACACCATAACACAAATATTTTTGGCGAGGAAACCTGGTAGGGGAAAAACCTCGGTGGGATTTGTGACCCACAATATTTACTCACTGGCCAATACAAATAAATATTATTGATACAATAGGGGTCTGCACATGCAGGAAGGCCAACAACCTAGAGCTCACTGCTCAATACAAAATAGGAGTCCCACTGACTACCAAATTGGATGATTAAATCCAATGACAATATACTACTCAAAATAGCATCTGCAATGCTGGATTCAGTACCGGTTTAAGCTCTATCAAATACCTCTGCCATAAACCTTTCTTCACTCTTCTCTGCTCTTATTCGCTCATCAAAATTATTACATCAAAATGCATAAATAGATATTCGCTCTCATAATCGGCTTTCATTAATTACCTATACATATTTCGCATACCTTTCACACTTACAAAATGACCTATAAGATCTCATACATATATGAGTCTTTACAGTACATCATGTCAGCTATACAATATAATTACAATACAAAACAATATAATTTCCATGTTGGCTGGGGTGCTGGTAAGATCTTTTGTCGGTGTAGAATGGGTGCCGGTGAGAATAATCTGTAGTGCCTGTCGGTGCCGGTAGATGATGTCTATTGCTGATGTAAGCTATGAACAATGATACCAGTTGGTTGCCATCAATGACAACATCAACTATTCTCATCTGAGTATATAATGCCAACAATCTCCCCCTTTGGCATTGATGGCAACACTCATGAGAAAAATCCAAAAACTGATATCCAAAAATGAAGTCCAAAATTGATCCAAAAATAGGTGTGCTCCCCCTGAGCAAATGATCTCTTCTGTATATTTTTCTCCATACTACTAATCCCCCTTTGACATCAATGACAAAGGATGTAAAAAAAAATCAAATAATTCAAAATTCTACCTCATAGCTTGTATCCGGTTATGTACAATTTGAAAGATATCCGCCAAAATCAGAATAAGACTCTGCATGAATTTAGTGCTGTCAGAAATAGTGGTTTCAGTCCGTTGGATCATACCGTTCAGATAATGCATCCGTTGCTCTGGTGATCTTTCCACTGAGTTATAAGGTTGTCCAATCTAGGACCAAGTTTATTTTTCAGCTCACGTTCCTTCATTCTTATCCTTGCTTTTTCTTTTTCTAGTTTTTCAATCTTTTCCTCAAAAACTACCATTTCTTGCTCAAAAACTGAGGTAAGTTCCGAAGAACCTATCATGTTGTCTGCTATATCATCAATCTATTTTTGTGTTTTCTTTATCTCCTCATCAATGTCATCTGTTAGGGTGTGAGGCTTGCATTCTTCCTTATACAATTCTTTATATTCCAAAATAGTGGAATTAAGTATTGGTAATAAGGAATCAATATGCTCAGTATAGTCCTTGATAGTCTTATCAAAGAATTCACTTTTCTCCTTGTTCACCCTTTCCTTAACAGTCTCTTCATTTATTTTATCTACATTTAGAATATTTGAAGCAATGAATTTGGACAATGTGTCCAATTTACCTAAAGATCCATCAATGTGATCTATCTTACATGCCGGTGCAATCATTTTTAAAATAGGTAAGGTATCATCAATGACCTTAAATGCTAAGGTGTTGCAATATATGATCCTCATTATGGAGTCCAAAAGTACATCTATTACATTGGTAGGTCTGTAATCCATGGTGGAAGTGCTAGGCTTTGCAATAACTTTCTTTTCTTCAGATACTTGTCCAATTGCCTTAACCACTTCATCTATCTTGCTTTCATCATTGACCTTTTCTTTATCCACTGTTTCTTCCTTTTGCTCACTCTATGTTTCAATTTTGTTTTCAACCTTACTGTCATCCTTACTCTTTGCCTTGTTGACTATCGGTTCAGCTATACTCTGTTCTTGTCCTTTTCCGGTTTCAGTTTGTGCTTCTATTTCTGCTTCTACCGGTTCCCCAGTTTTAAGCTTGGTAGCATCTGGGATGGTATCTATTTCCTTAACTTCAGCTGGTATCTCAATGTTCTGAGAGTCAACAGTGTTGACCAGTGACTCAGAGACCTCAATATTTGTAGCTTCAGCTATCTTAACCTCTATAATTTCCTTGTGACAATGTTGAAATCCTGTGTGTCCACATTCATGGTAAAAATAATTTCAGATTTCGGATTAGTATCATCTTGTGTCATTTCTTCTACCTTCTCTTCCAATTGACTGTCAGATTGTACTGGTGCCTCTATAGTTATTGGTGAGGTGTCCTATGTTGGTGGAGGAAGGTTATCCTTGACCATTATATCAGGTACACTACCAATTTTACTTTTACCTTTATCCTTCTGATATACCTTTGCAAAAGACATCCATTTTCTATCTATCCTTTTCTTCTTTCTTCTCTTTTTCCATAAAAAATATATCCCATTTGTCTGTTGTTTCATCTACAATTACCTTTACTTTGCCTACCATAAGGCTAACCTGTCAGTGACCACTTACAAAAACTGTTCTATTTGTCTATGAAATTAAGTCATCAATTTCCTATTTGGAGTTGACAAGATGCACAACAAGTAGAGCCTCTACCTTTAATTTCTTATCCAATTCCATTACCGACATTCTTTTAGCTTCTAACCTCAAATATAAATCATTAGGCAGATCATCTACAACCTCAATGAGAACTTTCTTGTAGATATCAAGGTGCAAAATAATGCTTTCCTCTATAGTGTTTTTATCTGAATCCTTGAAAGAATGATAAAGTTTATTCGCATTGCTAAGGTTACCTTCTTGTGTAATTTCATTGATCAATTCCTCAGGTGTAAGAGTATCCGGTGCCTTAGGTTCTTGTTTCTTCTTTGGAGTTACCTTCTTCTTCGGACCACTAGGCTCTCTTACAGCCTGTTGCTTCTTTCTTTGAGTTCTTGACTTCTTGGGAGATGGAGAAGGTGCCAGTGAGGGTTTTATTTTCTTCCTGTCCACTCTCTTGAATTCAGTTGCCCTGTCACTATCAGAATCAAATGTAGTAGCCATAGGGGAAATGTGAGCTACCGATATCTGCTCTGATTGACTTTCTGTCACACGAGCAACAATACCGCTAAGATTCATCAAACCTTCTGTAACATCCTTTACCATTTTAGAAGCATCTTTCATGAATTTTTCTCTTTTCTTTCTCTGCTTCATCATAGCTACACCACTTTCAATTGTTTCAGCATTACCAAATATTTCCTTTGTTGGTTCCGCTGGTGCATCCAGGAGTATTTTTGCATATGAGTCCAAGATGTGAGAGTCAACCTCATATCCCATTTCAGTAATCCATACAGTACTGGGTCTAACTACTTCCATCCAGATTTCATCTCTCTTCACTACAAAGCATATTTGTTTATCATATTTATCTACAATGCTTTGGGAAATGCTTTCTCTTTGTTTCATTCTGGTTTGAAAATTCTTAAAGTAATCTTTAACCAACTCATCACTATTAGCTCCCATACCGGTGATTTCCTCCTTTATCTGTTTTCCAATAGAAATATCATAGGCAAAATCCTTATTACCCATGTCATGGATTTCCTTTGAAAAGTAAAGCATTAAACACACTAACAAATTTCCAAATTTGAATGTTCCTTTCGTATCACCTTTTATCTTGTCCAAATTCTATCGCAATTCACCCTTCAACCATTCACAAATATCAATATTTTCTATTCTCTTGTCTCAATTTCTCTGCAATATCTCTGAGAGTTTCTTTTTCTTCATCATCTTGATTTTGCAATTGCACATGTAGTTCTTTTCTCTTGTTCTTTTCTATAACCAGGTTACCTTGAAGTGCATTGATAAATTCACGAGCAGTTCTGAGTTCATCTTCCAGTTTGATATTCTTCAATTTTTTTGCATCAAAATCTTCAAGAGCTCCTTCCAACTGTTGTCTCAAGCTTTCCATTGGTACTGGTTTCAAAATCTTCCTCAAGCTGTTAGGCTTCTGCAAATAGAGGACTAGGCTCTGATACCAATTGTTAGATACTTGATCAGTTCCAAAGACACTGAGAGGGGGGGGGGGGGGGGGGCTGAATTAGTGTCTGATCGATAAACCAAAGATTTAAGTTTCTTTGCAACTTTATAACCCAAATTAATGTACCGGTAAACAAGCAATAAAGCAATAAAGAGAAATAACAGTATAACCATCAATTCACACCATAACACAAATATTTTTGGCGAGGAAACCCGGTAGGGGAAAAACCTCGGTGGGATTTGTGACCCACAATATTTACTCATTGGCCAATATGATTAAATATTACTGATACAATAGGGGCCTGCACATGCAGGAAGGCCAACAACCTAGAGCTCACCACTCAATACAAAACAAGAGTCCCATTGACTACAAAATTGGATGTTAAATCCAATGACAATGTACTGCTCAAAATAGCATCTGCAATGTTGGATTTAGTACCGGTTTAAGCCCTATCAAATACCTCTGCCATAAACCTTTCTTCACTCTACTCTGCTCTTATTCGCTCATCAAAATTATTACATCAAAATGCATATACAGATATTCGCTCTCATAATCAGCTTTCATTAATTACCTCTACATATTTCGCATACCTTTAACACTTACAAAATGACCTATAAGATCTCATACATATATGAGTCTTTACAATACATCATGTCGGCTATACAATATCATTTCCATGTCGGCTGGGGTGCCGGTCAGATCTTTTGTCGGTGTAGACTGGGTGCCGATGAGAATAATCTATAGTGCCTGCCGGTGCCGGAAGATGATGTCTATTGCCGGTGTAAGCTATGAACAATGATACCAGTTGGTTGCCATCAATGACAACATCAACTATTCTCATCTGAGTGTATAATGCCAACTGTACTACACTTAATGGGAAGTGGTTATTTATGATAATGGTGGTTACAAATTTGTTTGAATGTATTTAAATAAATGTTTCATTTCTAGTTGCTACATGAGGTAATAGAGCAATTTTTTGTTATTGTGTTGTCATTGATGTCAACTGGTATGGAATGATAACCAGTGAATAAGTATTGGAGACTGGTATGGAATGTCTACCTGTGAGTGATACGTCGACAGTGTGTTGTTGCCAATCGGTAAGCATTGTGACCAGTAAGAAAGCAATGTTGAATTAACAAAGAGTGTGCATGCAACTGGTATGTTAATTGATGACATTCAACAAGACTCCCACTGGATAAAGAGAAGATTGGTAGAAATTATGCTACCTCAAGATAGAAAGGAAGGCAAATGGGAATGTTACCGATTCATATGTCTGTTTGAAGATATGTTTGCTCAATCTTAGTAAAGTCATGCTAGTGCAATGCCAGAAGAAGAATGAGCAACAAGATTCCACTCCCACTGGGTGTTGGCAGGTTGAGTGCAACTGTCTATCTACTCCCACCGGTTGGTGGCAATATCATAACCCTTTGGGATAAGACAGTCAAAGAAGTTAAAGGGAAGTGGTTGGTGGTCTATACTAGAAGAGCAAAGTGAAACATGAGATAGTGTTAGAACATAATGTTATTAGGGATCACATCCTTATAACATTTATATATAAGGTTATAAAACCTTATTTATTATTTGCTTTATAAGAATATCCCATTTGAAATAATTATAATCTAATAACTATTAGATTATTAATTATGTATGAGTGGGGGTTATTGAAAAGGTGTGACTAGTGAAGTCACCCTTCCTCCTATATTTAAGGAGGTTCTCTCTCATTTGAGAGGGGGGTGAATTTGGAGCTTTATGGTGAGTTGTATCACTATGCATATGAGGTATTATTGGCCATGTGGAAGTATTGGAGGAGGGTCCCCAGGTTCATGTCTATTTTATTATAGACTATATTTGTAAGTGTTTTAATTAAATGATGCTTTATGGGGTTTTTTACCCGAAAGGGTTTTCCCCATGTATATCTTGTGTAATGTGTACATTTTGCATGTATGTTTCATATTTCATTTACTTTATAATTTTGTTTATAATGATTAGTATCACAAGATCCTAATTTCTAACATGGTATCAGAGCAGGTTAGGCTATAGTAATCATTTTTACAGGTTATATTAAAAAAATATGTCAAGATTGATGAAAAATCTCCTTATGAAATTTCCTACAATCCATGCCACAAATTTGAGTAAGTGACATAACTGTTTATTGCTATTTTTTTGAGGAAGAGATGTACCATATATTACACTAGTTGAGTAGCATGATTACAAGGTCACCTTTTCCAAAAAAAAAGAGGATAGCATTTGGGATTGCACTTCAAGAGGTAAAGAGTGATATTCTTTTTAAAAAATAGAAAGTATTTCTATGAGAATAATTGACAAATGGTTTTAATTTTTTTTTAATTTCCTCCAATTTTGGAAATATTGAATATGTAAAATTTATGTGCATCTTGTATAATGTAGAAAAAATTGAATTACCTTTTTGAATTACATGTATCATCAAATTATTTTAACACAAAAAATTAAGACTTGTGAAAGGTGCATATTCATTTGAAAGATTAGAATGCATTTTTCACCTTCTTAGGTAATTAAATGATATTAGTTAATCATGATTCTTTCCAACAAGACTAGATTTATTTTCAAGAGGATCTAAAGTATATACAATTTAATAATACGATATCTAACTATATCTCCATGATAATTTTTTTTAATAACCTTAGGAAAATCCATCCCACAACTTCTTCTCTTGCTAAAAGATCTTCACTTGATTGATTTTTGAGATTAAATCAATTAAAAAATTCATAAAATGAGTTACACCATCTCAAAACAAGTACATGAACACAACCTTTTAAATTCACCATATAACAAATAGTTTAATGTTTCAATCAATCTTATTGATTTTATATATTTTTTGAGAGGTATGTTCTCTTTAATAGATCAAAACCCTATACAAAATCTAAATCTAAACGATGTGCCTTTTGTGAAAAGCTAACTATCCTTTAATATTGATAGTGCATTGTTATGGGCCAACCACAATGATCAATTAATATTGAACTAGTTATCATAAAAAGCATAAGTTGCAATCCTTACATATTGGTCACGATCCATTCTCACAACTTCCTAATATGAAGTCTATCAATGGGATAATAAATGAAATGCTCTATTCTCATTGTTGATATTACACAGATCTCTCTTCCACAAACTTCATGAGTAACATTCTTATTTCTGCATTGTTTCTGGCCATACTTACCAACTACAAATAGATATACAACTTATAAATACCAACCTTCCTAATTGGAATTTATAGGAGATGAGAAGCAAGAAATGACGTGGATTTTGCTCTTTAACTCCTCAAAATTATGTCCAACACTTAGCTCGGGACTTCCCACTTCCAAACTTCCTATCAGTAAACAGTACTAAGATTACCTTTGTCTTAGTTCAATCCATAAACAAAGCCATACCTCTCTCTCAGTTCAAGGCATAAACAAAGCCACACCTTCTCATGCCAAGAGTATCTCCACACTTAACATTATTCCACACGACCAACATATGGTAAGGCGATTCACTGCCTTAATATATTGATGCCCTTGGAAGTACTTGCGGCCAATCTCAAAATTTGAGCATGTTTGAACTCTTCAGAAAGGTCACACTGTCTACTAAAATTATCATTATATATTCGCCCAACTATATCCCGATTGCATTAATATAAGCGGCCGGGATATCCAAGTCACCACGCCCAAAGAAGAAGAATATAGCAGCCGAGATAGAATCACTTTGAGTCCACAATGCAAAACTTCCTCACACATTGTAAATGGCAAATATGAGAGCACAAAACTTATTCTCGACAGATATAAAGCTCACGCAAGAGAATATCCACATAAACTTGGAGCATTCAATAAAATATATTTACATTTTGTTTTTACTCCTTGCAAGTGAATTCTTATGTAGCCACACTCAAAGAGTTTGAAAAAATGAATCTTAATGATTATTTAGCATAATTAGTTGTCAATCTATGAGTTTCAGCAACCATCAAAATTAAAGATATTTTTTTGTTATCAATTCATTTCAAGTTTAGAAAGGGTTTGAGTTGATTATTTATGGCAGATCAAAGTTTATTTTTTCATCAATAAAACATTGGTTGCAACTTCAATTTCGATTAAGCACCTCTCACAAAGAAACTCATTATAGGCTGGAAAGAAACTCATTATTCTCATGATATTATTTTCATAAATTATTTTCTTCACATTTGAATTTTACATCCTTCCATGCACCATTATAAAATTGTTTAATTTGATGTTATTTTTTTAAGAAAGAAAAGTGTGCATATGCATATAAAAAAAACAGCGTGATTATCTCATGTGGAATTCCATGTGTTCTATGAGATGTCTCATTCTTTTATGTTGTCAAATATTTTAAAGATCTCCAACAAACTTGCACATTTAACATACATGTAAATAATCTTATTATTAAAAATGGTCAATGCAAGAAAAACACATTGTCTATGATTAATGCAAGATTTTTTTTGTTGTCAATCATATCATGGAAGATACATGCATATATGAAGAATATCCTTAAGAGTTAAGAGTGTTGCTTTCACAAAGTTATAAGAGATGGTCTAGACTTGTACTTTCCTAGATTATCCATTATAAGTGTTGATACTTCATAATTCCCTATATAAAGGCACTTTAGAATTAATTTTGATTGTCATTTAGTATGGGTAGATATAATAATGTCCCTTTTTTTATTTTTATGCTATCTTCTTGTAAATCACTTATGGATGAGACGTGAACAAAGAAGGAAGCACCTCATAACTAATGGTGTTGATGCTTCCATATAATGCTATAATATGTTTGGCACATCGAGTGCCAATTACTATTTTCAAGTTTTTCCTTCCAAATTAATTGGTATAATAGTGTTCTAAGTTGCATTACAAAAGACTCATTAGTGCACTAATTTAGACAAAGGGAAGAAACATCATAATTTATCTCCCAATAATATTTCAGAGGATTATATCGAGAATATTGTACTTGTAGTATATTTGATGAACTACTATCAAGCTATCACAATGATCATCTATTTATCCATAGATAGAGCATAAAATATTTATTTATAAAATATAAAGGCTATTAAAGTTCATAACTAAATTAAAAATTTATCACTAGCATTTTTTTGTAGATCAAAGAGATCTATTGTTTTAATTTGTATTTGATCTATTTTTCACACTATTCATATTACTATATGTAGTAGCATGTCTATTTTGTATGTTAAACAAGAACTAATTATTCATGATTATTCTCATGAAAATATACATTGATCTCCTTGCTACCAATTATTGGACTATATTTTACATTTATGAGGAATATTATATGATCTTTGGCAAATGGAAAATGCATACTATTATGTTCTTTCTTTGCACCAAAAATCAAATCTAATTGATTACTATGTTACTAACTATATTGTTTCTTCTATGGCGAGGTTATGCCTTCAAAACATATGGTGTAAGTGCTATTACATGGATGGTACAATACTTTAATAAGAATACTATCTTCTATGTGTCTTTGAATCAAATGGACAAAATATGAATGTAGCTCTTGAAGAATCAATATGGCCTTGAAGATTTATGGAAGAGTTCCATTTGGATACATATGAAAGTACCATATTACTTGAAGTTACTTTACTCTTTCTAGAGAATATCATTTCTAAAGATCAAAATGAACATTGAAGATCATGGGCACCTCACTCAAGTGAAAGCATTCTATAATAAAGGCACCTTGAAGATCATGGGCACCTCACTCAAGTGAAATAATTCTATAATAAAGACACCTTGAAGATCATGGGCACCTCACTCAAGTGAAATCATTCTATAATAAAGACACCTTGAAGATCATGGGCACCTCACTCAAGTGAAATCATTCTATAATAAAGACACTTTGAAGATCATGGGCACATACTATATATTGTAATTTTAGCCATCACTTTGAAATCCTCTATGCAGTGATTGGCTTTGAGGTGATGCCATTAAGGGGGAGTGTACATGACATCACCTAGTGGCTAAATCCTAGATTTAAGACCTAATAGGCATAAGACCTTTAGGCATTATATGATCCAAATTCAAATAATGATTGGCCTTAGGTGATGCCATTGAGGGGGAGTGTGCATGTCAATGACACCACCTAGTGGCTAAATCCTTTTATTTTAAAGTCATACGGGCACATTATCGTAAGACCTACAGGCAGATTTTTTTAAGTCCTACGGGCATATTGTAAATTCTTCTCCTTGTAAATATTCCACTTGTAAAAGCATTGTATTAAGACCTACGGGCACTATGTAATGAACCTGGGGAGAGGCTAATTTGAGGGGACCACGACTCCAATATAATTTTTTAAGACTTCAAAACATCATTTTTAAAACACTGGGATTATAAATTATGACAAGATGACTTTCATGTAGTCCAGAATGCATGATCTTCATGTTGGCATATATTTGTGTCCCTGTTTATCACTGTCAAAGAAGACCTACGTTACTGGGGTGCTTCATTTTTTCTTCTATGCAAATTGACATGTGATCCCCTATTAACATTAAGGGGGAGTGTTAGAACATAATGTTATTAGGGATCACATCCTTATAACATTTATATATAATGTTCTAATATAAGGTTATAAAACCTTATATATTATATGCTTTTTAAGCATATCCCATTTGAAATAATTATAATCTAATAACTATTAGATTATTAATTATTTATGAGTGGGGGTTATTGTAAAGGTGTGACTAGTGAAGTCACCCTTCCTCCTATATTTAAGGAGGTTCTCTCTCATTTGAGAGGCAGGTGAATTTGGAGCTTTATGGTGATTTGTATCACTATGAATATGAGGTATTATTGGCCATGTGGAAGTATTGGAGGAGTGTCCCCAGGTTCATGTCTATTTTATTATAGACTATATTTGTAAGTGTTTTAATTAAATGATGCTTTATGGGGTTTTTTACCCGAAAGGGTTTTCCCATGTATATCTTGTGTAATGTGTACATTTTGCATGTATGTTTCATATTTAATTTACTTTGTAATCTTGTTTATAATGATTAGTATCCTAAGATCCTAATTTCTAATAGATAGCCTCCGGTATATGAAACCAATGGTATACATCGGATCAACAAGAGAAGACACGATGAGATACTGGGACAAAAAGGAAGAATAAGAAGTGATGAGTTTGTCACTTTGACAAACCGATTGAGATGAGAACCTAAATGATGAAGGAGAAGGAAAGGCTTAGTGGTTGTAGACGTGGAGTTCTACTAGGATGCAGATGGAGTTTGGTGTTACCATTGTTGGTTATAGTTGGAGATTGATGGCATGGAGTCATCAAGGATGTTATCGGTATGCAGGAAAATATGTTGTCAACCAGAAAACATGAACAAAGCAATGATCAAGCAACCAATACGAATGATTGGAGGGTTTAGAATATATGCTCACCACATTGGCATGTGTCTGTGATCACAACCGCATCAAGTTTGGTGAACCAGAGAGCTTAGTTATAATTGACTGATATGAACTCTGTGAAGATGATGTCTAACGGTAAGTTCATCGGTAAGCTACAAGGGACAAGATGAGCCTAGAAGGAACAAGGCACTAGGTCATATGCAGAGAAAAGACATTATGACCTAACCGACAGGACATAGAAGAGAAATGACATGAAGGTTAACCGGTTAATGTAAGTGGTAAGGTAAGATGAACTGGTAGGTGCATACTGGTAGTACACTTGGTCGGTGACTAAGCTTGAATCGACATAGTTTGTTGAGGTGGATGCCGACAAAGAAGACATGTGTCTTCCAGGTGGCAAAGCAAAAAAGCTAACATGCAGAGCTCAGTGAACCAGGTAGTTGGGGATTGGGTGAACAGTTAATGCTGACTACAAAAATCACGGGTTAAGTGCAGAAGGATGCGGCATGAGGCAGATCGAAAGGTTGACGGTTGAGATGCGATGATCGATGCAGGGTACCCAGGTGTAGATCGAATTTGGTGAAGGGAACTGCGAGATCATTTATGGTGATTAACAATGCAAGGTCGACAAAATAGGTTGCAGGTTGCCCATGTTTAGTAAACGTGTATTGGAAGAAAAGATAGCCATGTTATTTGATCTGTTGCGTGATTTGTGGCAAGCTGTCCATCCCTGAAACAAGATCAAATCAAATCTGATACAGATGGAGTTGGTGAAGGAAACCCTAGCACGCCAAGGTTTGATTGACTATTTTGGTTGGAAAGCAAAAGTATATATATGCAGTTCAAAGATAAAGATTGATGATGTCGGATGCAAGAGAATAGAGAGTGAGTGTGCATCAAAGAGTTAATCAGTCAGAGAGTTCATCAAAGAACATTAAAGTGACCAAGTTCTTGAAGAGAGAACCAGTAAGAAGAGTTAAACTGGTAAGTAGAGTAACTAGTAACCAGGTGCATATTCTTACAGTTCATCTAACCGGTAGAGTCTGAACCGGTAAGGCAAAAAGAATGAGCAAAGGAGAGCATAAAGAGAGCGAGAAGAGGTTAGACACAACATAGGCTGAGTAGAGAAATATTCAGAGAGGGTGAGCATAGTACCAGTGATGACAAGTAGCAGTGGGTCAAAGTGATTAGAGAACTGACAGAGAATAGAAGCAACAAGACTGAGAAGAGTGAAACTGGTAAAGATATAGTGTGAGTAAGAGGAGATCTGACAAGGCAGAAGCAAAGCAGGAGGAGAATCAGAAAGAGAGGGTGAGTAGAGAACCGACAGAGAAAAGAGCAGGGTTGAACCTGTTGGCATTTGCATGAAGATTGCATTAATGATATGTTATGTTGTCATTGATGTCAATTGAATTGGTAATGGTATTTATGATATTGCTGATATTGTTGTTGTTATTGATATTGTCTTGTAACCAGTAGGAAGAGATTTGAAGAAGATGTTGTAAACCAACATGTTAGTTTGTGAGTTGAACCGATAAACCAGTGTATATTGTTAAACCCTTTTCTATGCAATGTAACTGGTAAACCCTACTAGTTGTTTTTGTTAAACCCTAACCAATCAAGATTGTTGGTTTAAGATCTAATGATGAGCGGTAATGATGGTGACACGTGTGATCATTGAATGAGGATTAGTTCAGATTGTTTTGATACGTTTGTTCATTTGTTTGATTGTCTAGGGAATGAGCAAAGTGGATTGCATCTAATGCATAGCACGTGATGAGATACAAGTCCGATGAAGCGGTGATCATGGAGCAGATGGATTTTTCTTGAAGAATGTGTATAGATTGCTATGTAAATCCAACAATCACACTTGAACTGATTTGTTTGTAATCTCTATGAGAGAATTAGGTTTTTGTTGTGTTACCGACCTAATTGATTTGTATTTGAGGTCGATGAAGTTGTTTGTAAAGTTGTTGGCAAAGTGTTGGCTGAAATCAGTTGAGTGTGTGGTTGCCTAATCGGAGGATGGATCTGCAGTTTGATTAAAGGCAAATTGAAGCTTAAAAGGATCTGATCAAGCAAATGTAGCGCTATTCAGACAGATCAAGAAAACCTGTTGTTTTCTAACAATTACAACAGAAGTGAAATCCCATAACCGGGTAAGCTCTAACAAGCTTGGTTACTTCTTAAATCCTCTAACAAGGTGATCCATTAGATTGGACTCTCAAATCCTCTACCGAGGTTACTCCTAATAGGGTATTTTCTTTTCATCAAGGTATTTTGTAAATCCCTTAACCGGGTGATTCGTAACAGGATCAGTTCTTAACATGACTTATTGTAAAAGCTTTAACAGGCTTGGCTCCTAATAGGGTGAACTTTAGAAGAGTTTAGATAGCTATCTTGTGAGTCTCATCTCACCATGGTTTTTACCTATTTGGGTTTTCCATGTATAAACATTTGTGTCAGGTGGTGAATGTTTTTGTGGTTATGATCTTATTTGTTGATTTGATTGACTACTTAACTATTTTGATAAGGCATGATAACTGGAAGAATTGAGAGATGAAGTATGTTGATATATGATTAAGCATTTGGATGTTTACAAGATTGAAGTTGTTTACTGTTAAGTTGTTATAACAGTTAACCAGTTGATGTTGAGTATTCTTATGAGTATTGATCTTGATAGTGAAAGTTTACTTTGTGAGTTTGAATTTGAGATTGGAAAGTTTGTATCATTTTTTCAGTTTACTGATTCACCCTCCTCTCAATAATCTACTAGATACTTATTCTTTCATCATATCATCAGAACCAGAAGAGAAGAGTTGAACTAGAAGAGAGATTTAATTGCAGAGGTTATATAACTCATTTTTAACCGAGGTATTACTTTTATATTATTTACAGTCATTGTAATCATTGAGCTGGTTCTTGCAGGGGTTGATGCCCTAAACGTTGTAATACAATTGTTTATTGTGAGGCTGGATTAGAGCAGTAGACTCCAACAAATTTTCTCACCAAGGTTTTTCCCACATTGGGTTTTCTTCGTATATCTAGTGTTATGTGATGTATCCTTGTGTGTGCTTGCATCTTGATCTCTTCCCCTATCTCACTAGCATATTCACTTTGTGTTAGATCTGCTAACCGGTACACATAGTCAGGTTAAAAGGTTAAAAATTGATAACCACTGATTCACCCCCCCTCTCAGTGGCATCTTGTGTTCTACACAACTTGTGTTATGACACATGAAGTCTATAGAGTGTAGTGGCTTGGAAATAGAGTGATAATTTTAGTGATATGTTCCATGGGAGTAATTGGTCAAATATGATAGCATGATGGAGTTATATTCTTGTGAGATTTGATTGATTTTATCACAAGGTGTTGGTTTTTTATCATACCGTGAGTTATGATGGTTTGGATTTTACCTATTTGATTCTATATAAATTTGATATTTGTAATACAAACATTTGGTACATTGTTAGAATGTTGTTAGAAAAGTTGGAGTTGATGGATTGATGTAATTTTTTTATTATGATTAAATACATAATTGCGGTACAAGTAGGAAGAGACACATAAAGGAATTATGGTGCAAATAGAAGAATGGACACCATACATAATATAATCTAATATAAAATGAGAAATAGATCCAAGATGAAGCATTATCAATCAATAATAGAGGTGTAATAATGATAATATAGAGGGTATATGATTACACAATTGTGAGATGATAATTTATTTAGGTGTCCCAAATGAGTGTTGGAGATTGTTGGTCATTGTTTCGACTAGGATATGTTGTTGTCTTTGATGCCAACATATTCCTGTGATTTGATTCAGTGTTTGCAGATCTTATGATCTGGTTTGTAGATTTGTTTTGCTTTGCACAGTTCGGTATTTCCTCCGGTATATTCCGGTGTGATCAAATATTGTGTTAAGATTTTGGGATATTGTTTGGGATGATCTTGTGTATCTTAATTTTATATGGTTCATGATTTGGTGCTCTACAAGTTATCTTTCTTCGTGATAGTAGCTGATTGGTTGTGTTCTTGAGTTATCAGACATTGATAGATGAAGATTTGATAAGTGGTGTTGGTGCAACTGTTATTGATGATTCTAATGTGCTTGCTAGTGTTTCCTAATTGTGTCCTATTTGTTTTGATGATCCACATTGATCATTGTGCGAGTTTTTGGTGATTTTACTGAACTGGTGATGATATTCGTGTTATGCAGTTTTTTCGGTGGTGTAGCGTGTTGCAGTAGATCTTGGCGTGATTTCCGAGGGAGTTGAGCATTTGGAAATTTGATTTAGGTCCATGTTATGTCATGTCAATCATTATATTGGTCTGGTGGTTGATCTTTGTATCGTGTGATGTAATTTTGTAATTGTGAGTTGAGGGTTTAGCCAACCTTGTTGTCAAGGTTGATGAATTATATAAATAGGTGATGTTGTCATGTAATTTAGGTATTGAGGTTGTGTCTACATTATCAAAGAGTGGTGTATGTGCAAAAAAGTGACTTATCCTTCAGTGTTGTGATTGAGGAGAGATTGGTGTTGTAGGGTAGACAATTGTGCTTAACCGAAACTGTAATCAGGCATTTGGAGATGCTATTCTTGTAGTTCATTTCTTCCAGATTGTAGTCTAAATCTTGTTGTAAGTCAGCGAGACTTCCTTGAGGGTTGTATCCTTTTGGGCCATTATCTTTTGAGAAGCGAGATCTAGGAAGTGCGCTTAAATGCATGTGCATTCCCCATTGCAATATTTTCACATACTATTGCAGATTATCATCTTACTATGGGTAGGTTCCCACCA
The DNA here is from genome assembly GCF_030272615.1 of Cryptomeria japonica. NCBI lineage: Eukaryota > Viridiplantae > Streptophyta > Pinopsida > Cupressales > Cupressaceae > Cryptomeria > Cryptomeria japonica. The sequence goes on from NC_081407.1 coordinate 291,824,559, forward strand.
TGATTTTTCCCTTAACTGGGTTTTCCACTACCTTCAGTTTGCTTATCTTTGTTATTGTTGCAGTTTATCAGATCTATTTTTATAGTTAAGTTTTTAGATCCGGTAAAAAATGATTCAGCCCCCCTCTCACTTTTCCTTCCTTGTTGCTAATAATTGGTATCAGAGCTAGATCCTTCGAAAGAAGCTTAACCGCTTGAGAAGATCTAGGATGGTAGGTGCGGGTGTTATCTTTAAGAAGGATAGTTTGAGATTTGATGGAAGTAACTATTCTATATGGAAGAACCAGATGGAAGTGCACTTGAAATATCTTGGAGAATATTACTAGAAGATTACAAAGAATGCCTATTCTATTCCCCAGAATGGACTAGTTACTGTAGATGAGATCAAGGAAGCTAAACATAATATTAGAGCGAAGGAAGCATTGCTTAGTGCCCTAACTAATTCTGAGATGACAAATGTAATGGGACTTCAGATCGTAAATGAGATTTGGGAGAAGCTTGAAATCCTGTATGAAGGAGACAAATGAGTGAAAGTTGCTAAGTTGTAGAGTATGAAAGGAAAGTATGAGATGCTGAAGATGGGAGATGATGAAAACATACTCTTTCATGGTTAAGGTAAATAATCTTGTCATAGGTATCAAATGTATCGGTGGAACCATTGAGGAAGATGAAATTGTTGCTAAGGTACTGAGATATTTGCGTCCTGCTTATAAACATAAGGCTGTTGCTATTGATGAGATCCAGAGTGTGACTGCAGTGACAAGAGATGTGTTGGTTGGAAAGATTGTTGCATTTGAGCTGAGCAAATTTAAAGAATTGCATGGAAAGTCTAAAACATCATTTAGAGAATCAACATCTATATCCAGTAAGAAGAAGTATGATCTTGTTGAGTGTAGAATATCCAGATATGAAAGGGAGAGAAGAGAGATGGAAGAGCAAGAGAGAGAGCTGGATAAGCTTGAAGCATTGATTGCCCAGAGATTGCCTAAAGGAGCTGGTAAGTATGATGGAAAATTGCCTTTGAAATATTTCTCTTGTAATAAGATAGGACATTGTGCTTCTAGATGCCTGAAGAGAATGGCTAAATATGACAGGAATGATAAGTTTGATAAGCATGATAGGAATGATAGATATGAAAAGCATAAGAAGTATGATAAGTCTTACAAGTCTAACCGGAAGTATAAGAATTAGAAGAACCATTATTATGCTGCTCATGAAGGTGTTACAAATGAAGAATCAGAAGGAGATGAAGTTGTGTTTATTGCCATTAAAGAAGATAGACCGATACCTATTGATTCCACAAGCTGCTCTGTTGAGGAGAAAGCTTTAGCTGCTAAGGTTGAAGAGAAGGATGAATGGGTGATTGACAACGGTTGTTCACATCATATGACCGGTTATAAAATTAAATTTGTAAGCATGGAAAGGTATGCTGGTGGAATAGTGAGATTTGAAGATGACAAGGCCTATGTGATCTGTGGTAAAGGTTCTATTTCTTTTGATGGTAAGCATAACATTGATGATGTCTTGTATGTTGAAGGTTTGAAGCATAATATCTTGAGTGTTGGATAGATGGTTGATAAAGGTTATGATCTACAATTCAAGAATGGAAAATGCAAGATCGTAAATGGCTCTGGTATTGAGATTGCATCTGGAACTAAGACAAGGTAACATTTTTCACTTGAATGTTGATGAGAAAAGCTATTTGATTGCTCAGATTGATGAAAGTTGGTTGTGGCATAGGAGAATGTGTCATGTAAATTTTGATTCAATGATTAAGATCAGTTCTACTCAAGCTGTTAGAGACCTGCCTAAGATTGTTAAGCCTTTTAATCTGGTATGTAAAGAATGTCAGTTGGGTAAGAAAACAAGGAGTTCTTTCAAGAGAAAACAATATACATCTAATGGATTGCTAGATCTTGTGCATACTGACCTATGTGGACCTACAAATGTTAGAAGTGTGTAGGGTGATAGATATTTTATGTTGTTAATTGATGATTATTCCAAGATAATGTGGGTTGTCTTTTTGAAGGAGAAATCATAAGCATTGGAAAAATTCAAGATATTCAAAGCAAAGGTTGAGATTGAGCCTGAATTGAAGGTGAAATGTTTTAGATCTACCAAAGGTGGATATTTCTGTTCTGGTGAGTTTAATTCATTTTGTGAGAAGCATGGGATTAGAAGACAATTATTTGCTCCTAGAGCCCCTCAGCAAAATGAATTTAATGAAAGGAAAAACATAACTATTGTGGATGCTACAAAGACTATGGTGATTGAAGGGAATGTTCCGAAGATCTATTGGAGAGAAGCTATTATCACTGCTATTTACACATTCAACAGAGTTCATATTAAAGGTGATACCAATAAGACTCCTTATGAGCTATGGTTTAGTCATTTTCCATGTTGGGACTCATTAAAATTGAGTCAAGATTAGAGGCCCATTTCAAAAATTTTGCTTTGCATGTCAGAAAAGTACCTAAATGAGTCAGTTTGAATGGCCTAGTTGGAGAGGGGGTAAAGTGGAGCCAGTTGATTTTCAAGGGGTAAGGCTTGGGAAAATTGTTACACACCTTTCATTTGGCCTATGCAGTGATGTGCAACTTTCAGAATTCAGTTCGGATAAGTTTGTGAGGTACCCATTTCATGGGGTGAGCTAAAAGTGCATTTTAAGCACAAATGCAGATTTTATTGAGTAGCCTAATTTGAGCAATTATATCTTTTTCCCTGTTGATCATCATGGAGAATTTCAAAATGGATTCAATTGTATGCAAAAATGTGAGTTAGCCTGCAAAGTTTCAAGTCTTAACGAATCTATTTGCTCAGTTTTTTAAGATCAATCTGTTTGCAATTTGCATGTTTTGACGAGTCCCTGTTTCAATAGCTAGTCGGAGCCCTATTTTGCATAAGTGTAAAAGTTGCCTCAGTAAGTGTTATGAAACAATGTTTGTTCCAGGCTAATGTCATTGTAAATGATGAGCTATGTTTCCAGTTTCAGGCTCCTACCAATCCATTTAGTCAGTTTGCAAAAGGGTTCATTGAACTATCATTTTCAGTCTTCTGCACTTTTAGTGTTATATCAGTTAATGTAGCCAATTTTATGAGCGCGCCATTTGCACCCAGTCAGATTTTTGGTTGAACTGAGAATTCAAAGATTTAATATGTACTTCAAGGTACCTGTGTTTCAAATTTGAGGGTCTATGGAGGTCGTTTGATATTTTGAAGAAAGGCGTCATGTGTTGCCAGAACATTGACTTCATCAGGTCCGCAGTGTCGACAAATCCAGTTGGTCATTTTCACCAATTAATATCTCTTCGCTCGGGAATCATCTTGAGAAACCGTTTGGTAGAGTTCATCCTTGTATATCAGAGTACATGCCTATCAGATGGCGAGGTCCAGAAAGGTGTTTTGACCACTTTGAAAAATACGTCTTCGTGATTAAATGCAAAAATGTGGCGTAAAAGCCTGAAAGGTGCAAAACTCAGTCTGATGATCCAAAAATGTTGCCAATCATTTCCAGAGGTGTGTTTGAGGTGTCTGAAGCTTTTTAGAGGTCAGTTGCATGAAAATGAATTTTTTTTTAGTCGGACCCACTTTGGGGCCCGACCTGGCTCGATTGCAATTCACTAGTAGGATGGTGAAAGGCGACTTGATTTGACTGGTTACATATGGATGGATGGACATATATCCAAAATGCTAATTTGTAGGCCAAAGAGAGAAATATGGTTTTCACGTGATAAGATTATTGACATTTTGATGGGATGACTCTTATGGAATTAGCAAAGAGAATTGGTGAAGGTATTGACACTCTGAAAGACATCTTTTTGAATATTGGAGCATTGTTAGAGATTCCCATTTAGCATAACAGACCATTTTATAAACTTCCAAGCAAGTGCCAATTTGCTTTCTCTGTTGTGTGTGTGGCATTGGAAGTACCAAATGTGTTGAAGCCCCAATGCAGTATGAAATGGTATTTCAAAACTAAAGTTCCCTCTTTGCACTATGGTGGTAAGGTGCAGCATTGAGGTCTGCTAACAATTGCAATTTTACAGTAGTATCCCATCATCAAATGGAAGCCAATTTCAAAACCCTTGCGTGGATGGTGGAGGTGAGGGAAGGTGGAAACTCCCAAGGAAATGAATCACTACCAAACCATCCCCTTCTCACGTGGTAGTGCTGGTATCTCTCCTTTGCCCTGTGTTGAAATGGTTGGGTAGATAGGGTATCATCAAATGAAACATACTGTAAATTGCAAGTGTAATAATATTATCCTCTCCTCCCTTGGCCATGATTTTCTGTGGTGATGGCTAGGCGTTGGAAGTTTGTAGGATGCAGAAAATTTCTCAAGCAATAGAAGAGGTGGCGTGGCATGGTTTGGCATGGTTTAAGAATATAACTTTTTCCATTTGCAATCAGCTCCCCCTCTGCATGACATGGAGGATGGTGAAGGAGCATTGGAGTCTTGAGGAAATGCAAGCAATAGTATCCTTCCCTAGTGTGGCATAAAGGGGGCATAAAAACTTTTAAACAAATGAACTTCAAACATCAGTTTAGTCTCTTGTGTGGAGAGTGAGGAGGCTTTAAAGAAGGTCATGGCATTATGGTGGGTGTTTGGAAGACTGTTAGAAGCTTCAACAGATGATTGAAAACTAGTCCATCCTCCCATCTCACGTGGCATGCAAAGCAGTATGAAATTCTAATCAAGTGCATTGGCATCATCCTAATTTTCAGCATGGTTTTTGAATGTGTGCGGCAAATGAAAGAATGGCATTCCAATCAAATGAAATTAACAGAGTTCAAGTCCCTGCACAATGGAGAAAGGCAAGTGAAAACAGTTGAAATTTTATGCAAACCAATTGCCAATGTTGCCAACGTCCTCTCTGCAGATGTATAGCATGGGAGAAGTGAAGAAGGGGTTTAGTCTGAGGTTAAAAAAAAAACTCCAAAGCAAAGGCATTGCCAGTTTGGGCATGAAAATCTTCAAAAACGTTTTGTTCCAGGCATAAGCCTTAATCCCACATTGGCTGGGCGGGCATATTTTTTGATATTTATATGTAAAACCTCACACATCTAATATGTCAAAGCTTAAAGGCTTTTGACAGACGGTGCCGTTGGGCGCCCAAGGTGGGCCGACGTGCGGATGCGGATCCCAATGCGACCAAGGTGGCGAATGAGCGGTGACTAGGTGGACCCCACGCAGGCATGCTTCTCGGGGCAGACTGGGTGAATTTTGCAAAGAAGGGTCGGCTTAACTAGTGAGCAGGTCTGAGATGATCCGACGAAGCGCGTTGATTGACAGGCCGAAGATGCACGAACATTAGAGGCCGCGAAATGGCGAAAGTGATTTGGCGAAAATGCAGCAGTGGTAAAGATTGAGCAAGTTCGGGTTGATCCGATGGTCCACGCAGTTTCGTGAGGCGAAGATGCACGAACGTTAGAGGCCGCGAAATGGTGAAAGGCGAAATGCAAAATGGCGAAAGCCAGGTGGCGATGATGTGGCGCCTAGGTGGACGACAAGCAAGCAAATACGTGGCAGAGTGACGAGGTGTCATCTGAGGTGGCGCCCAGTGGACCCCATCGACCAATCATAAGTTGCCACGTGGCAAGGCGTCAGAGCACAAAAAGAGCCAAAAATCAAAGTTAAATTCAGTTTATTACATAGTGCAAACTATATGAATAATTCAAAAATTTAAATGATTGTGCACATGTGAATGATTAATTCGCCCAGGGCTTTATTTTTGGCCAAAATATGAAGTATTATATATTTCCGGAAAGCTCTCAAAGTGAGGAATTTGATCAAGTAGTTAGATTTAACAAATATGGGATATTTTGAGAGCAGTTTCCATGGGAAAGAAGAAGGTAAATAATTTTAGTTAGAGAAAATAGACACTTGGCAATGTCGGTTGCAGATCTGATCTTTTCCCTCTCCTTCTTATTCCAATTTTCTTCTAATTGTAAGGGTTCTAGAAATTTGGAAAAAATGCTCCAGATTTGATGGCTTCCATTTTCTGAATATCTTGACCCAAGTTTGTAAATGCTTTTGTTTGGTTTCAGGGTACAAAGGATTTGAATGCAGCATTCAAGATGTGTTTTCTAGTTGCAGTCTTTACTTGTGTCAGGCATGAGTAATTTCCCACCATATTGTCTCTATATATGCATTTCAGTATTATGAATTCAATCCTCAAGGAGGATGAAATTTGTCAATTTCAAGGAAGTTGTGTGATTGTTTGTGGGTATCCTTCAATGAAGGTTTTAAATTTTGTAATCAATCATGAATAACGAAATGTGTCCTAGATTTGATAATGTTGTGAATGGATCTGAGTAATGCATTGATATAAGGTGTTAATGCAGAGATATTCTATAAGGAAAACAAATTTGCAGCTATGATTGACATATTTGCAATTCTGTGTGAGACTCTGTTGCCCAATGAGCAAGGAACTGATCTTGTAAGTTTGGGGATGTTTTCAGATACACATTTTAAAAGAAAATCTAATTTCCCTTCATGTTTAGGGGTGTGTGTTCCATTCTTTCCAAGCTCTATTCCATCTTATTGTTTGTACAGATCTAGCCAATCTGTAGTGTTTTCTTAACCTGTTGAGCTTGTGAAATGATCCATCTACTTATAGTTGATGCAGTTGTGTGTTTGTAATTGTTGTATTCAAAGCATCAAAGGATGTCCCCCCTAGGTCTAGCAGAACCTGAAGTGCAGGAAGATCAATTAGGGTCCTATGTTATGTTGTCCAAGCCCTGATGTGTTTTGTAGATTGAAATTGGCCATTTCATAGATCAATTGCAGGTGTTCTTAGGTTATCACTTTTGGTGAACAACAAAAATGGCTACTCTGCTGGGGAATTGCTGAATAAGAATTGCCTAATTTCATATCCAGCCAGTCTGTCCATTGTGTATGCACAGAGTTTTGAAATTGAATTTTATGTTAGAGAATGTTCCTTGTTCTGGATCTGCAGAATGATATGTGTTTCATGTCATATTCTATGAAGGAGTAACAGTGAATGCATTGTTGAGAGTTGTAAGAAGTTCTTGCTGCTGTGTGGAAATTTTTTCCCAATTCCATATTTGGGTGGTGACTCTGTGGTTCATACCAATGTTAAATAGCCTGGAAGAGTGTTTGTTGCAGCGAGATTGAAGGAGGAAATAGAGATTTAAACTTGTGTTGAATGGCATTCTGTTGTTCAAAATATCCTCTGTGCAAGAGGTGGCGACTCTGATGTAAAAGACCGTGCTAAAAGTGAAGTAAATCTCCAGATCTACAAGTCTTACAACTGCAAATCTCTAGGTATTTTCAAAGGTTTTAAATGCAAGACATCTCTTCTGAAAATTTGAATGTGTAATGTTGTTTTCCCATTTAGTGAACAACACGAGTCTAGAGGGAAAGAGGAATCACAAAATTAATTTGCATATCTATGCTGCTAAAATATCCAGTGTATGTTATCTTCTGTAGTATGCAAAGTTAGGAGGAGCTTTGTGTCAAGCAATGTTGTGAAATAGTTTCAGTATAAGGATATATGCTTGAAGTTTTTATCCAAGATTGTATAATCATTTGTGGGAGCAAGAATAAATGAATAGTGAAGTTTTCCAGCCTTGTGTATTTCCACATATGACCATGTCCAGTGAAATAGAACAACCATGTAATAGAAAGAGTTTCAGTATGAAGTATTAAGCTGCTCTAAATTTCAGAGATATTCCGGGTTACGCAAATCCCATACCCACAGAAATTAGAAATTATTTGCCAATTTTCAGTGGGAAGAAATCAAAATCAGCATGTCAACATTTGTAAAGATTTTTAGATTTGATAAGAGAATTCGAAATTTGTCAAGAAGATGTATGCATGAAATTGTTTGTTCAATCATTGAAAGAGGATGCAAGGGATTGGTTCTCTTTTTTGCTAGCATATTGTATTTCCTCATGGGAAGGATTAGTTTCAGATTTCATAGACCAATTTGATGAAAAGATAAGTGATTATGACTTGCTGAAAGAATTCACTTATATACAAATCAGAGAAGATGAATTGGTACCAACATTTAATATCAGATTTCGACAAGTTTTGTCCAAAATTTTCAAAAAGTATAAACTTGATGATAGAGTATGTCTGGACGTTTATATGAGCGCATTTGATGAAAAGATGAGCTTCTTATTGAGAAACAAAGAACCCAAGACTTTGCATGAAGCTTTTAACATAGCTAGGGACATGGAAAATAATTTGAAATTTGGGATAGCCAAGAGATTGGTGTCTGCTGTAGTTTCTTATCAAAGCATTTTCAATGGTGAAATACCATGTGAAGCTGAGAAAATCATTCTGTGTCTAGGTGCATCAAGCTTTGCAGTTCCAAATGGTTTTGTTGATGCATATGTTTCAGTTTTAAATGAGAGTCAAGAACCTTTGCTATTAATGCCGATTGTCTCTCACAGTAATGATGGAATGATTAGTGGGAAGTGTTGTGAAAATGTTGATATAGAGATAGATATATACAAGGAATATGTACCATTTGATTTGTATGCCTGTTATGCTGATTATGTGGCTGCCAACTACCAAGTGAATCTTGCATCTCTCTAGGATAATATTAATGAAAATAATGATGGTGATGACCATCAATCTTTACATGTTGCTGATGTATTTGATGTTGAAATACCAAATACAGAGGGATTACTAAGTGTTGCTGTTTGTGCACGTGAAAATGTGCCATATGATGAAAATCAGAATTGTTTGGTGCAAACAATAGTGGACCCTCACTTAAACATTGATAATGTCACTTGTGTTGAGGATGAAGTAAATGTATTTTTAGATTTCACTTTAGATTTCACTTCTTGTAATCATGTTGATGATCTTTCTATTTTGAAAGTTATGCACAATGTTAATTCAGAAAATTTCAAGGGTACGCATGATTGCAATGAAAATATAGCACACACAGATGGACAAATTTTTACGGAATCTCACATGGAACAGCAAAGTGCAATGCAAGTCCAGAAGATTGTAGAACTTAAGAAAGCTCTTGAGGTTGTGGATAAGAAGGTTCAGATATTGGAGAGCCTTCGAGCTGTTGATGAAGACCTTCTGCAATATAGTGAAGAGGATTCTTCAGAAAAGGACTACGAATTGAATGCTTGTACACTTGATGAACATGCTGATCTAACAGATGGTTTTATGACAGAAAATTTTAGTGAACATGTTGAAAACTTATCAGATGAAGTAAATAGCAGTGATATTCATCTTTGTTCTTTGGCTGATGATGAGTGTTCTATTAGTGAAGAAGATCAGTTGTGGCAAGATAAGTATGATTATTTTGATTTTCAGAATGATGGTCATAGGATAAAATCTTATGGATGTGAAACATGGAACACTGAGGATTGTTCCAGCCAAGTTTCAATTTCTTCTTTGCTTGATGAAGATGATTATGATGATCGAATGGATGGTGTCTTTAGCAATTTTACTAATGCTTTATTCAATGCTGATATAGATACAGACCAGCCACTTCAGTGTCATAATGTTCATAAGGGGATTCTTCATTTTGTTTCTAACCCTTTGTATGAAGAAATAACTAATCAGCCAGATGTTGCGAATGATGAACCAGTCCATAATACTGATGAAATTCTGAACAGCAATAGCATGGGTTGTAAAAATTTATTTCATGTTGAAGACAAGAGGCATGGGTTATGTGATGATCATTTAAAACCACAAATGAAAGTGTTTCAGGTGGATGTAAGCCTGAAAGAGAAAGAGTTAGCTGAGGATTTGCTTCAACCAGAGGTATGCATTCTTTTCCATGAATGGGATGTTAGAATGCGGAGGTTTTCAGTTTGACAAGCAAGGATAGTATGGGGTGTGATCAGCATAGTGAAGTGTCACGTCTAGATTGTAACATGTATGTTCCTTGTTTGCATCAGTTGATTAGTAATGCCTTCATTCTATTAATTTAAATGATAACAAGGTGAGTACTGATAGGAATTGCAATGTTGAGAATGAATGTTTTACTTTTGAAGTTTAGCATGATGATGTCCTTGCAAAAGATAGAGTTGAGTGGGACAATGAAAGGTATGGCAGCTTGTGGGAGGGCCTCTATGGTGAATTGTCTCATGTTTTTACTTGTGTTGAAGTAGTGTGTGATTGCAAAGTTCAAATTCAGACCAAAGGTAAGCACACTAGTTGTTACAGTGATGAGACAAAAGAGGTGGATTATAAAAGTTATGCTCAGTTGTTATTGAAATGTGCCTTTGTTTGGATCATAACATCAAGTGATGAGAATCAGATTTTTGACAAAGGTAAATGCTAAGATTGTTTGAGCAACTTATGACCAGTTGTGAGTATGTTTGTATCTATTGTATAGTTGCTTTGCTTCAGTTGTGTGGTTTTCAATAAAGTGCCCTGTTGTTTGGGTTGAATAAGGATGCCCTGTTTTTTAGAAGAGAAGAAGAATGATCTGTTTTTGGGTGGTCTGCTTAACCATTGATTCTATGTTCTTGTGTTGATCTTGCAATCAACCATCCCCAGTCAGAGCCACTGTTGGGACTCATTAAAATTGAGTCAATATTAGAGGCCCATTTCAAAAATTTTGCTTTGCATGTCAGAAACGTACCTAAATGAGTCAGTTTGAATGGCCTAGTTGGAGAGGGGGTAAAGTGGAGCTAGTTGATTTTCAAGGGGTAAGGCTTGGGAAACTTGTTACACACCTTTCATTTGGCCTATGCAGTGATGTACAACTTTAAAAATTCAGTTCGGATAAGTTTGTGAGGTACCCATTTCAAGGGGTGAGCTGAAAGTGCATTTTAGGCACAAATGCAGATTTTATTGAGTAGCCTAATTTGAGCGATTATATCTTTTTCCCTATTGATCGTCATGGATAATTTCAAAATAGATTCAATTGTATGCATAAATGTGAGTTAGCCTACAAAGTTTCAAGTCTTAACGAATCCATTTGCTCAGTTTTTGAAGATCAATCCGTTTGCAATTTGCATGTTTTGACAAGTCAATGTTTCGACAGCTAGTCGGAGCCCTATTTCACATAAGTGTAAAAGTTGCCTTAGTAAGTGTTATGAAACAATGTTTGTTTTGGGCTAATGTCATTGTAAATGATGAGCTATGTTTTTTTTTTCAGGCTCCTACCAATCCGTTTAGTCGGTTTGCAAAAGGGTTCATTGAACTATCATTTTCAGTCTTCTGCACTTTCAGTGTTATATCAATTAATGTAGCCATTTTCATGAGCGTGCCATTTGCACCCAGTCAGACTTTTGGTTGAACTGAGAATTCAAAGATTTAATATGTACTTCAGGGTACTTGTGTTTCAAATTTGAGGGTCTATGGAGGTCGTTTGATATTTTGAAGAAAGGCGTCATGTGTTGCCAGAACATTGACTTCATCAGGTCCGCAGTGTTGACAAAGCCAGTTGGTCATTTTTGCCAATTAATATCTCTTCGCTCGGGACTCATCTTGAGAAATCATTTGGTAGAGTTCATCCTTGTATATTAGAGTACACGCCTGTCAGATGGTGAGGTCCAGAAAGGTGTTTTGACCACTTTGAAAAATACGTCTTCGCGATTAAATGCAAAAATGTGGCGTAATCGCCTGAAAGGTGCAAAACTCAGTCTGATTATCCAAAAATGATGCCAATCATTTCTAGAGGTGTGTTTGAGGTGTCTGAAGCTTTTCAGAGGCCAGTTGCATGAAAACAAAAAATTTTATAGTCAGACCCACTTTGGGGCCCGACCTGGCTCGATTGCAATTCACTAGTAGGATGGTGAAAGGCGACTTGATTTGACTGGTTACATATGGATGGATGGACATATATCCAAAATGCTAATTTGTAGGCCTAAGAGAGAAATATGGTTTTCACGTGATAAGATTATTGACATTTTGATGGGATGACTCTTATGGAATTAGCAAAGAGAATTGGTGAAGGTATTGACACTCTGAAAGACATCTTTTTGAATATTGGAGCATTGTTAGAGATTCCCATTTAGCATAACAGACCATTTTATAAACTTCCAAGCAAGTGCCAATTTGCTTTCTTTGTTGTGTGTGTGGCATTCGAAGTACCAAATGTGTTGAAGCCCCAATGCAGTATGAAATGGTATTTCAAAACTAAAGTTCCCTCTTTGCACTATGGTGGTAAGGTGCAGCATTGAGGTCTGCTAACAATTGCAATTTTACAGCAGTATCCCATCATCAAATGGAAGCCAATTTCAAAACCCTTGCGTGGATGGTGGAGGTGAGGGAAGGTGGAAACTCCCAAGGAAATGAATCACTACCAAACCATCCCCTTCTCACGTGGTAGTGTTGGTATCTCTCCTTTGCCCTGTGTTGAAATGGTTGGGTAGATAGGGCATCATCAAATGAAACATACTGTAAATTGCAAGTGTAATAATGCTATCCTCTCCTCCCTTGGCCGTGATTTTCTGTGGTGATGGCTAGGCGTTGGAAGTTTGTAGGATGCAGAAAATTTATCAAGCAATAGAAGAGGCGGCGTGGCATGGTTTAAGAATATAAATTTTTCCATTTGCAATCAGCTCCCCCTCTGCGTGACATGGAGGATGGTGAAGGAGCATTGGAGTCTTGAGGAAATGCAAGCAACAGTATCCTTCCCTAGTGTGGCATAAAGGGGGCATAAAAACTTTTAAACAAATGAACTTCAAACATCAGTTTAGTCTCTTGTGTGGAGAGTGAGGAGGCTTTAAAGAAGGTCATGGCATTATGGTGGGTGTTTGGAAGACTGTTAGAAGCTTCAACAGATGATTGAAAACTAGTCCATCCTCCCATCTCACGTGGCATGCAAAGCAGTATGAAATTCTGATCAAGTGCATTGGCATCATCCTAATTTTCAGCGTGGTTTTTGAATGTGTGTGGCAAATGAAAGAATGGCATTCCAATCAAATGAAATTAACAGAGTTCAAGTCCCTGCACAATGGAGAAAGGCAAGTGAAAATAGTTGAAATCTTTATGCAAACCAATTGCCAATGTTGCCAACGTCCTCTCTGCAGATGTATAGCATGGGAGAAGTAAAGAAGGCATTTAGTCTGAGGTTAAAAAAAAACTCCAAAGCAAAGACATTTATAGTTTGGGCATGAAAATCTTCAAAAACGTTCTGTTCCAGGCATAAGCCTTAATCCCACATTGGCTGGGCGGGCATGTTTTTTGATATTTATATGTAAAACCTCACACATCTAATATGTCAAAGCTTAAAGGCTTTTGACGGACGGTGACGTTGGGCGCCGAAGGTGGGCCCATTCGCGAGCATGGATCCCAATGCAACCAAGGTGGTGACTGAGCAGCGACCAGGTGGACCCCATGCATGCACGCTTCCCGAGGCAGACTAGGCAAATTTTGCAGAGAAGGGTTGGCTTAACCAGTGAGCAGGTTCGAGATGATCCGACGAAGCGCGTTGATTCGCAGGCCGAAGATGCACAAACATTAGAGGCCGAGAAATGGCGAAAGCGATTTGGCAAAAATGCAACAGTGGTAAAGATCGAGCAAGTCCGGGTTGATCCGACGGTCCGCGCGGTTTGGTGAGGTGAAGATGCATGAATGTTAGAGGCCGCGAAATGGTGAAAGGCGAAATGCAAAATGGCGAAAGCTAGGTGGCGATGATGGGGCGCCTAGGTGGACGACAAGCAAGCGGAAACGTGGTGGAGTGACGAGGTGTCATCTGAGGTGGCGCCTAGTGGACCCCATTGACCAATCAAAAGTTTCCATGTGGCAAGGCGTCAGAGCACAAAAAGAGCCAAAAATCAAAGTTAAATTCAGTTTATTACATAGTGCAAACTATATGAATAATTCAAAAATTTAAATGATTGTGCACATGTGAATGATTAATTCGCCCAGGGCTGTATTTTTGGCCAAAATATGAAGTATTATATATGTTAGGGTTCCCACAGATACTAAGAGGGGGGGGTGAATTAGTATCTGACCGGTAATGTATTTTTCTGAAAACTAAATATGCAGAATATAAAGTAACAGTATACCGGTATGCAAGAATTAATGCAAATAACAAAATCAAAAGCATCCACATGAAAAGAACATCATAACACAAGATGTTTAACGAGGAAACCCGGTGTGGGAAAAACCTCGGTGGGATTTGTGACCCACAATATTCACATACTGGCCAATAAGAGAATATTACTTACAATAGGGGCCTGCACATGCAGGAAGGCCAACTGCCTAGAGCTCACTGCTCAACAAGAAGTCACACTGACTTACAATGAGGATTTACATAAATCCAATATTCTGTACTACTTTATAATAGCATCTTCAATGCCAGATTCAGTACCGGTTCTTGCTTTGTTCTTTACATATACCTTTGACCTACAATTTGCACATTAAGTCTGCCTTATAATTTATTTATTACATTCTATCCATATGCTACAAATGCCTACAATGATCTCTTTTATATACAAGAGTCATTTTACAATTTGCCAAGTCGGCTTACAATGATAAACAAAATATTACATATCAAAAGTCCTGTCAGCCTCTGTGTCGGTATACATATTTCCTTCTGTGCCGGTGCCAGTGTAGATTGATTTTGTTGATGCCGGTGCACTGTTCTGTTTGAGTAATGCTTTGCCGGTAATGTCTTGCCGGTGCCATAGGATTGCAAGGTTGCCATCAATGACAAAACCTTCAATCACACACAATGTCTCATTGGAGTGTCCATATGCCAACAATCTCCCCCTTTGGCATTGATGGCAACACTCATGAGAAATTTCAAAAAGATATCCAAAAATGTGTATACCAAAAAAATGTTACCAAAAATATGAGGGCTCCCCCTGAGCGTGTGATCCCTGTGTTTTGAATTTTCTCATCTACTACTCCCCCTTTGGCATCAATGACAAAGGTTAGTAGATTTGTAGTTGTACCAATACATAACCTCAACCTTGTAGTTGGGTAGTTATTATCTAAAGAATATCTCCCAGAATTAAGTTTATACCATCCATAAACTTCTTGCTCTCCTTTATTGCTATCTCAGTTCTGTGTACTGTACTGGTGAGATGCTGCAAGTGCTCTGCCAGAGTTTTGCTACCCTGTTTTAGTGCCTCTGAGATTTCCTTACGTAGAGATGCTAAATAGTCCAATCTTGGACTTAGTTTAGATCTCAAAAATTTTGCCTTGTTTATTATTTTCTCTTTTTCTCTTTCTAATTTGAGCAATTCTTCCTCAAAATTTGTTATCTTTTCCTCAAAAACTGATAATGTATCAGGTGAGTTAACAAAATTATCAACAAGTTTATTGATCTCTTCCTGTACCTTGCTCATCTTTTTATCTACATCCGTGGTCAAAAAGTTTATCTTACAGGTGTCTTTATACAGAGTTTTGTACTCTTTCAATAAATTGCACAGTTCCAGTAGAAGTGTGTCAAATTCCCTGTTACACTTCTTTATTCCTTCCTCAAAGAATTTCTGTTTTTCTTTTTCTACACTTTCCTTTACAGTTTCTACCTTTGTTTGCTCGAAATTTCCAGAAATATATTTACAAAGTGTATCCAGCTGGCCTAACGAATCTTTGTTGGCTATATTACAATTTGGAGCTATTAATTTCAAAACTAGAATTGAATCATCTATTGCTTTATAGGCTTGTGAGCTGTAATTAGTTATTTTCTTGATAGAATCGAGCAATACCTCTGTTTCATTTGATGATGACCCAGTAAACTGAGTGCCGGTGGAAGGGACCATGTTGGTATTGACCTCTGGTAGGTCTGTTTGTGTCTCCACAGTTTTTCTTGCATCATTTCTTACCGGTGGCATCTATTCTGGAGCCTTTAGCTCTGTTGGTTGTTCTGTTTGTGTTCCAGATTCCTTCTTTTTCTCTGAATCTGCTGCCGGTTGCTCTTGGTTTCCTGTTGCCGGTTGCTCTTTATTATTAGATTTATCTGTGGTATCCTTATCTACCACTATGTTGATTTTTTGAGTATCAACATTCACAGTATATAGGACTTTAGGATTAGGATTGTTATCCTCTGTGTCCATGCTCTCAGCTGCCGATTGATCTTCTGCAGTTGTTTTTATCAGTTGAGTATTTAAAGGAGGTGGGGGTAAGTTGTCTCTAATCTTGATACTTGGCGGTCCACCAACTTTACCTTTCCCTTTGTCCTTTTGATATACTAGAATGGGCTTGGGATTCATATATTCTTCTTGTTTTTCTTTTTCAATCAAGAATCTATCCCAACCATCTTCTGTTTTAGTTGAAACTTCAGTAACTCTACCTGCCATTAATGATATTTGCCGGTGTGCAGTGGAAAAGACTGTCCAGTTGGCCTGAGCTATCAAATCATCAATTTCCTTAGTTGAGTTGGCCAGGTATACTGCAAGTAATTTTTCTATTTTTATTTTCTTATCCAACTCAATTATTCCTTGCCTTCTGGCCTCAAGTCTTTTATATAATTCATCAGGAATTTCATTTAGGACTTGCATCAAAAACTTTTTATACATGTCCATGTGTAGTATAACACTTTCCTCAATTTGTCCTTTCTCATCTTTTGATAGGGTGTCATAGATTTTCCCTATGTTTTTCAATTTTCCTTCCTCTGTGATTTCATCTAGTAATATGTCAAAAGGGGCCAAGTCAGTGTCTGTCTTCTTCTTCCTTTTGGGGGTCAGCTTTTTCTTAGGTGTGGCTTTCTTGACTGGAGACCTTACAACTTGTTGCTTCTGTCTTGTCCTTCTAGGTGAAGGAGTGGATACCGGTGAGGGGTCTCTTTTCCTCACAACTCTTTTGAAAGTTGCTGGCATATCTCCTTCTGAGGAGGTATCTACCGGTGATAGATGAGTTTTAGGCTATTGGGCTGCCAACTCTTCTTCTGTTATGCCGGTTTTCTTTAGTACATAATCTTTTAAGGCTTTTGCTTTCCTGCTTCCTTTCCTCACAAATGCCTCAACTTTCTTTACTCTCTTTTTGGATTGAATTTGACTTTCAATGTGCTCAGCACTACCAAATACTTCTTCCTTTGGTTCATGGGGGGCTTCCAGAAGTGCTTGGGCATAAGTTTCCACTATGTGGTCATCTACTTCATACCCCATTTCTGTAACCCAGATTGTTCTTGGGATGACTGCTTCCATCCATATCTCATCCTTTTTGATTACAAAACAAGTGTCATCCTTGTATTTGTTGACAATTTCTTGTGATAGTCTGATCCTCTTATTCATTTTGACCTTTAGTGCTTGAAAATACTCATGGATATTCTTTTCTTTGTTTTCACCCATGTTGTTGAATAAGTTAGACAATTGTTTTCCTACCGGTATGTCAAATCCAAAATCCTTGTTGCCTATACCGGGAGCCTGTTTGGTTATATGTAGCATTAAGCATACAAGCAAATTTCCAAATCTAAAGGTTCCTTTCTTATCCTTCTTGATTTTTGCCAAGTTGTCAATTAACTCATCTTTTAACCATTCACAGATATCAATTTTTACATTGTTCTTAACCATGTCATAAGCACTTTTTATGCATAAACTGGAAACAAAATTAAGCCTATTTGCATGAGTTGCTTTGTAACCTAGAATCATGATAATGAATCTCACATTTGTATCGGTTACATCATTAACCCTCAATGATCTTTTGTCGGATGTTGCACCAGTTAGTTTCGTTACTAGGTCATTGGAGACCTTCTTGGTTTTGTCGGGTCTGGTACCGGTGGAAGGTAACCCTGTTACCACTTTCACAGCTACCTTTGTAATTTTGTGCACCAAGTCAAGCCAAAAGAATGAGCCATGTACCTTGCTGAGAACTATCCTAATCACTTCCTTGGGAAATTCAGGAATGCAGAGGATTTCAGTGAATCCTAGGGTTTCAACAATTTTATGTTCAGGTTTCACATTTCCGGCATTGTCACATATAACAGATTTGTACATTTCTTTGATTTCTTCATCACCTAATTCCTCTATGTTGCAATGAATGTACATTCTAGGGTCTTTTGCATAAACAACACCCTTTGGAATTTGGGAAAAAGCACCTGTGTTGTCATCTTTCTTAGCTACCTCGGGAACTAGCTCAAACACGGGCCTAGGTCATTTTATAACTTTGACTACTGTAGGGTTTGCTATGAATTCAGGTGCAGAGGAGGATGCCATGATGATAAATACCTTTTTATACCTTTGGATGGATTGATTGCTGAAATGATTTGCCTCTTTGCTCGGAAATCTTCGCGCTCTCTGAAGGTTTGAATTCACGGTGAAATGAAATGGAGCCAAAAACTTAATTTATAAAGTCTTTTCTGCCACCTACCACATTAATTGTTTGCTGGTAATGTATTAACTCAACTTTATTTGCCGGTAATGAAGGATTTTCAACTTCTTTTCTCTAACCGAGGGAATAATAGCACGTGTCATTAAATTGCCAAACCCTCAAGATAATTTTCTTCAATTTGATGAAGAACATCTTGCCGGTGGAGCATCATATTGTCCTGCCGGTGAAACATTTGTTGGTTCTACCGGTGGAGGAGTAACCCCAATATTTAGATTACCTTTTCTAATCGATTGCTTTGAAAATTCTTGCTTAACCTCTTCAACCTTTTCTTTACCTTTCAAGCTAGTACTTTTGTTATCTACCGGTGTACCTTTACTTCTACAGAATTTTGCAATATGACCAATTTTGTTACATGCATAACAAGTTACATTATTTTTCTGAATAGCTTTCCCATAACCTATGCCGGTTTGCGTTCTGCATTTATTTGATAAATGACCAAATCTTCCACAAACATAACATCTTACATTCATTCTGCAATTTTTAGAGTTATGATCAATTTTGTTGCATTTGGTGCATTGACCGATGGGAGGATTGATGTTCTGATAATTCCTAGATCTACATTCATTTGCCCTATGACCATATTTATTACAGTTAAAGCATTTTCCATTGAATTTGTAAGTATCAGAGGGTCTTACCAGTTTGCTTTGATCCTGGGCACTTGAAGTACCAGAGCTTTCTCCAACTTCAAATCCAACTCCAAAAGTGTCACCTTTGGGTTTTTGATTCTTCAATAAGGTACCAAGTTCTTCTGAGCTTTTCTTGAATGTTTCTTTGTGTTGATTTGCAGTTTCCAATTCCCTTTCCAAGATCTCTTTTTCTCTCATTAGTTCATTCGAGTCATTTTGAGTATGCATCAGATCTGTCTTCAACATATCATTTTCATAGCTAAGTCTTGTGTTCTCATTTGCTACATCACTTAGTCTTCTAGTCAATTCTTCTTCATTCTTCTTTTTGTCCTCAATCTCTTTGCAGAATCTCATAGTCATATCCTGCATTTCATTTCTTGTTGTCATGATCTCTTGTTTCAATTTGCTCATCATATCATTTAATGATTCCTTTTCATCATTTTCATTTTGCAATTTTTCACAAAGTTCTCTTCTCTTGTTTCTTGTAATAGTAAGATTTTTTTGAAGTGCCTGAATAATGTCTTGAGCTGCTTTTAAATCATCTTCTAATTTGATATTTTTCAACTTCTCTGCATCATAGTCAGTAAGAGTTCCTTCAAGTTGCTTCATCAGATTTTCCATCTTTACCGGTGTCAAGATCTTCCTCAAGCTGTTAGGCTTTTGAAAATAGAGGACCAGGCTCTGATACCAATTGTTAGGGTTCCCACAGATACTGAGAGGGGGGGGTGAATCAGTATTTGACTAGTAATGTAATTTTCTTAAAATTGAATATGCAGAATATAAAGTAACAGTATACCGGTATGCAATAATTAATGCAAATAACAAAATCAAAAGCATCCACATGAAAAGAACACCATAACACAAGATGTTTAACGAGGAAACCCAGTGTGGGAAAAACCTTGGTGGGATTTGTGACCCACAATATTCACTTACTGGCCAATAAGAGAATATTACTTACAATAGGGGCCTGCACATGCAGGAAGGCCAACTGCCTAGAGCTCACTGCTCAACAAGAAGTCACACTGACTTACAATGAGGATTTACATAAATCCAATATTCTATACTGCTTTATAATAGCATCTTCAATGCCAGATTCAGTACCGGTTCTTGCTTTGTTCTTTACATATACCTTTGACCTACAATTTGCACATTAAGTCTGCCTTATAATTTATTTATTACATTCTATCCATATGCTACAAATGCCTACAATTATCTCTTTTATATACAAGAGTCATTTTACAATTTGCCAAGTCGGCTTACAATGATAAACAAAATATTACATATCAAAAGTCTTGTCGGCCTTTGTGCCGGTATACATATTTCCTTCTGTGCTGGTGCCGGTGTAGATTGATTTTGTTGATGCCGGTGCACTGTTCTGTTTGAGTAATGCTTTGCCGGTAATGTCTTGCCGGTGCCATAGGATTGCAAGGTTGCCTGTGTAATGCTTTGCCGGTATAATGTCTTGCCAGTGCCATAGGATTGCAAGGTTGCCTGTGTAATGCTTTGCCGGTATAATGTCTTGCCAGTGCCATAGGATTGCAAGGTTGCCATCAATGACAAAACCTTCAATCACACACAATGTCTCATTGGAGTGTCCATATGCCAACAATATATTGCTGGAAAGCTCTCGAAGTGAGGAATCCGATTAGGTAGTTAAATTTAACAAATATGGGATATTTCGAGAGCAGTTTTCATGGGAAAGAAGAAGGTAAAGAATTTTAGTTAGAGAAAATAGACACTTGGCAATGTTGGTTGTAGATCTGATCTTTTCCCTCTCCTTTTTATTCCAATTTTCTTCTGATTGTAAGGGTTCCAGAAATTTGGGAAAAATGCTCTAGATTTGATGGCTTCCATTTTCTGAATATCTTGACCCAAGTTTGTAAATGCTTTTGTTTGGTTTCAGGGTACAAAGGATTTGAATGCAGCATTCAAGATGTGTTTTCTAGTTGCAGTCTTTACTTGTGTTAGGCATGAGTAATTTCCCACCATATTGTCTCTGTGTATGCATTTCAATATTATGAATTCAATCCTCAAGGAGGATGAAATTTGTCAATTTCAAGGAAGTCGGCTTAACTAGTGAGCAGGTCCGAGATGATCCGACGAAGCTCGTTGATTCATAGGCCGAAGATGTACGAACATTAGAGGCCACGAAATGGCGAAAGTGATTTGGTGAAAATACAGCAGTGGTAAAGATCGAGCAAGTTCGGGTTGATCCGATGGTCCACGCAGTTTCGTGAGACGAAGATGCACGAACGTTAGAGGCCGCGAAATGGTGAAAGGCGAAATGCAAAATGGCGATGATGTGGCGCCTAGGTGGACGACAAGCAAGCAAATACGTGGCAGAGTGACGAGGTGTCATCTGAGGTGGCACCCAGTGGACCCCATCGACCAATCATAAGTTGCCACATGGCAAGGCGTCAGAGCACAAAAAGAGCCAAATATCAAAGTTAAATTCAGTTTATTACATAGTGCAAACTATATGAATAATTCAAAAATTTAAATGATTGTGCACATGTGAATGATTAATTCGCCCAGGGCTGTATTTTTGGCCAAAATATGAAGTATTATATATTTCCGGAAAGCTCTCAAAGTGAGGAATTTGATCAAGTAGTTAGATTTAACAAATATGGGATATTTCGAGAGCAGTTTCCATGGGAAAGAAGAAGGTAAATAATTTTGGTTAGAGAAAATAGACACTTGGCAATGTCGGTTGCAGATCTGATCTTTTCCCTCTCCTTCTTATTCCAATTTTCTTCTAATTGTAAGGGTTCTAGAAATTTGGAAAAAATGCTCCAGATTTGATGGCTTCCATTTTCTGAATATCTTGACCCAAGTTTGTAAATGCTTTTGTTTGGTTTCAGGGTACAGAGGATTTGAATGCAACATTCAAGATGTGTTTTCTAGTTGCAGTCTTTACTTGTGTCAGGCATGAGTAATTTCCCACCATATTGTCTCTATGTATGCATTTCAGTATTATGAATTCAATCCTCAAGGAGGATGAAATTTGTCAATTTCAAGGAAGTTGTGTGATTGTTTGTGGGTATCCTTCAATGAAGGTTTTAAATTCTGTAATCAATCATGAATAACGAAATGTGTCCCAGATTTGATAATGTTGTGAATGGATCTGAGTAATGCATTGATATAAGGTGTTAATGCAGGGATATTCTATAAGGAAAACAAATTTGCAGCTGTGATTGACATATTTGCAATTCTGTGTGAGACTCTGTTGCCCAATGAACAAGGCACTGGTCTTGCAAGTTTGGGGATGTTTTTAGATACACATTTTAAAAGAAAATCTAATTTCCCTTCATGTTTAGGGGTGTGTGTTCCATTCCTTCCAAGCTCTATTCCATCTTATTGTTTGTACAGATCTAGCCAATTTGTAGTGTTTTCCTAACCTGTTGAGCTTGTGAAATGATCCATCTGCTTATAGTTGATGCAGTTGTGTGTTTGTAATTGTTGTATTCAAAGCATCAAAGGGTGTCCCCCCCTAGGTCTAGTAGAACTTGAAGTGCAGGAGGATCAATCAGGGTCCTATGTTATGTTGTCCAAGCCCTGATGTGTTTTGTAGATTGAAATTGGCCATTTCATAGATCAATTGCATGGTGTTCTTAGGTTATCACTTTTGGTGAACAACATTCCTACTATGAGATATTTCAGAGTTTTTGGTAGCAAATCTTATATCAAGAGAGATGAGGATATAGGAAAGTTTGATGCTAGAAGTGATGAAGGAATTTTCTGTGGATATTCAACAAAGAGAAAAGACTACCGACGCTATAATAAGAGATTGAGAAAGATAGTGAAAGTGAAAATGTGAAGGTAAACGAGAACCTTGGGAAAGAGATCAGAGCATGTTGATATGATGATGGCCAGCATATGTTCTAAACCTTATTTAGACTGAAGAGCCAAAGTAGACTGAGCCGGTAGAGATAGTTAATCCAGATGTTGTTGCTACTAGTGAAGAGGTGTAGGAACCTCAAAATCAGAACATTCAGAAGACTTTGAGTTATGTAAGACTGAATCATTCTTAAAATCAGATTATTGGTGGTAAAAATAAAGGTGTAATGACTAAAAGAAGGTTATTTGTTGAAGAATCATTAATTTTGATTTCTAAAATTGAACCTAAAGATGTTGTTAAAGCTTGCAAAGATGAGAATTTGATGAGAGCTATGTAAGAAGAACTCGATCATATTGAGGAGAATAACACATGGGACTTTGTGCCTAGACCTAAAGATAAGAATGTTATAGGTACTAAATGGGTTTTCAGGAATAAATTAAATGAAGCTGATGAAGTTATCAGAAATAAAGCTAGATTGGTTTGCAAAGGATATTCACAGAAAGAAGGGATTGATTATGATGAGACTTTTGCTCTGGTGGCTAGGCTTGAAGCTGTTAGATTGTTGCTTGCATATGCTTCTTATAAATATTTCAAGGTATATCAGATGGATGTCAAATCTGCCTTTTTGAATGGTGATCTTGAGGAAGAAGTCTACATTGAGAAAACTAATGGATTTTCATTATTACATGATGGAGACATGGTATGTAAGTTGTAGAAATCTCTTTATGGATTGAAACAAGCCCCTAGAGCCTGGTATGCTAGATTAGATAAGTATTTGTTGAAATTGGGATTTAATAAATGTGTTGCTGATAGTAATATGTACTTTAAGATTGAAAATGCTAACATCTTGATTGTTGGAGTCTTTGTTGATGATATTATCTTTGGTGTAGATGATGACTTGAGCATGAAGTTTGTCAGTGATATGTAGAAAGAATTTGTGATGTCTATGATTGGTGAGATGAAATTTTTATTAGGTTTGCAGATTTCACAAACTCGAAAAGGTATATTTATATCTCAAACTAAATATGTAAGGGAATTGTTAAAGAATTTTGGGTTGGATGACTCCAAACCGGTTGGGATTCCTATGGTGACTGGTTGCAAACTATCTAAAAATGATGAATCTCCTAGAGCTAATCAGAGTCTGTATAGATCTATGGTTGGTGCACTACTATATCTTACTCAGGGTAGGCCAGATATTATGCATGTTGTGTGTATGTCTGCTAGATATCAAGTTGATCCGAAAGATAGCCATGTCACTGTTGTTAAGAGGATATTTAGATACTTGAAGGGAACTACAAACTACAGTTTGTGGTATCCGAGGAATGATGATTTCGTGTTATGTTCTTACACTGATGTCGATTGGGCTAGTGATGTTGATAACCAGAAGAGCACTACCAATGGAGAATTATTTTTTGGTAAGAAATTGGTTTCATGGGCTAGTAAGAAACAAGAGGGCTAGTAAGAAACAAGATTTAGTGTCTTTATCTACTATTGAAGCTGAGTACATTGCTGCTACTAGTAATTGTACTCAAGTGGTTTGCATGAAGCAAATGTTGAAGGATATCAGAGTTATCTATGATGAGCCTACTGTCATAAACTATGATTTTTCTATTTCTATTAACATATCAAAGAATCCGGTGCAACATTCAAAGACTAAGCATGTGTCAATCAAATATCATTACTTGAGAGAGTAAATCAGTGAAGAGAAAGTGAAGTTGGAGTATGTATCTACAAAGGAACAAATTTATGATATTTTCACTAAGTCTTTGCTTGTAGATACATTTGTCTACTTGAGAGACAAGTTAGGGGTATCTACCCCTCCTGATGAGAACTAGATGCATTGAGTTACATCAATTTGGTGGATCTTAGAGCCTTATCTTCCTATTCCAATTGATGAGTTGGTGTTGCTCCTCTAGTGGAGTAGTTTGTGTTTTAAGGGGAAGAGATTCCTAAATTCATGTTTCATATTCTAAGGGGGAGAGAGAATCATGATTTGGTTATATATTTTGAGATCTTTGGCATTGTTGTGAAAGGGGGAGAGAGATCATGTGAAAAAATACTTTATCTATCTTGATCTTAGGGGGAGTTTGCTGGAGATATCTTCTTTCTTTGCATTGACTATTTTTGACATTCATATGTTGCATATGTTGCTATCATTGATGTCAACATATTCATCTGATTTGATCCAGTGTTTGCAAATCTTATGATCCAGTTTGCAGTTTTGTTTTGCTTTGTAGAGTTTGGTATTTCCTCTAGTATATTTCGGTGTGATCAGATATTGTGCTGAGATTTTGGGATATTGTTTGGGATAATATTGTGTATCTTCCTTTCAGATGGTTTGTGATTTGGTGCTCTGCAAGTTATTTTTCTTCATGACAGTTGCTGATTGGTTGTGTTCTTGAGTTATCAAATGTTGACAGATGAAGATTTGATAAGTGGTGTTGGTGTAGTTGTAACTGATGATTATAATGTGCTTGCTGGTGTTTCCTAATTGTGTCCTATATTTTTTGATGATTTTCATTGATCGTTGTGCAAGTTTCTGGTGATTTTGTTGAACCGATGATGATTTTCATGTAATGCGGTTTTTCTGGTTGTGTAGCGTGTTGGGGTTGATCTTGGCGTGATTTTCGGTGGGGTTGAGAATATGGAAATTTGAATTAGGTCCATGTTATGTCATGTAAATCATTATATTGGTCTGGTGGTTGATCTTTGTATCATTTGATGTAATTTTGTAATTGTGAGTTGAGGTTTTAGTCGACCTTGTTGTCAAGGTTGATGAATTGTATAAATAGGTGATGTTGTCATGTAATTTAGGTATTGAGGTTATGTCTGCATTATTAGAGAGTGGTGTATGTGCGAACAAGTGACTTATCCTTTGGTGTTGTGATTGAGGAGAGAATGGTGTTGTAAGACAGACAATTGTGCTTAATCGGAACTGTAATCAGGCATTTGGAGATGCTATTCTTGCAAATCATTTCTTCTATATTGTAGTCTGAATCTTGTTGTAAGTCAGTGAGACTTCCCTGAGGGTTGTAGCCTTCTGAGCCATTATCTTTTGAGCAGTGAGCTCTAGGCAGTGTGCCTGAATGCATGTGCATTCCCCATTGTAATATTTTCACATACTACTGCAGAGTATCATCTTATTGTGGGTAGGTTCCCACCGTGGTTTTTCCCTTAATCGGGTTTTCCACGTCAAAATCTTGATGTTTTGTGTTGTGACTTCAATTTGCTTATCTTTGTTATTGTTGCAGTTTATTAGATCTATTTTTATAGTTAAGTTTGTAGATCTGATGAAAACTAATTCTAATTTTCACACTAATTTTCTTTGAGACCCATGTTCTCAAGAAGCATCTCATAAATATGGCCTTTATTATATCTATTTTGAAATTCCTAATAATTTAAAAAAAAATCATCTTCCTTAGAATAAGGCCAATAGATCATCAATTTTAGTTTATACCTCTTGAAATTAGCTTGAATTGTGTCCATAAGGTCCCATAATTTCCCTTTAGACACCTCCAAAGTCAATGCAACATGCATGGAAATAGAATGGAAAATAAGTCTCAGTAAGCTTTATCTTTTTACCTTGGAACAATTCTTGTTTCTTGCTTTCCACAAAAACCAAAAAACATCACCAGTCAAAACCAACCAAAATATATTAAATGATTTGCTAAGCCCTTTTACAGACCAAATAACATTTCTTGCCAAGAGAAGTTTTGTTTACTATCCCACTATCCCAAACTCCTAAATAAATAGCAAATGTTATTGGAAAAAAAAAAGCTTATTAGTCTTAGTGGTTCTACAAATTGAACACAAATAATTACTTGTTTGGATAAGACTCACTTTGACATGAAATTTTTCAACAAGAAATTTTTTAACGTAGGATTTCTTAGGATCAATAACATAGGACCAAGAGTTCTTAAGAAAATTAGACTAGTGACTATGCTTAAAATCTAAATGATAGCATTCATTTTAGTGCTCAACAACCTCCTAAGAGTTAGCAAGGGTACTATAAATCTGCTTGAAATTTACTTTCCATCACTTCATTTGAGATTATTATAAATTTTTGTGTCAAAACCAAGTTGGATAGAAAAATGAAAGCTCTTCGCAAGCTTTCCTAAGGACTAAGTATGTTCTCATGTGAGAATGAGAGACCATACTCAAACTTAGGGAAGTCCAAGATTTTAATTGATTTTGGTTCATGATATTTCCAAAATATTTAATTCTTTTACTATCCAATTTATTATAAAACAATCCTTGTGGGAGATAAGGGGCTTTTTTCTTTCATTGGAAGTTCCACCAAACTCAATCGGAATTGTACATTTTATTTCCTCTTTCTTACATATCTCATTACCTTTTATCAGAATATTGACATATTCTCAAGTCTTCCAAATTCTCTTGAAAATATTTTAGCTCAATAGCACCATTTCATTTATTTAAACAATACCAATCCTATTTGACAACCATTTTTTTCCTTTTATCTTTTCCCTCCAACCATAGGAACTTTCTAATACTTTTTTGAAATTCATTGACTTATAAATATATAACAACCAAATAGAAGTATAATAAAAGATATAGGACGAAATTAAATGTTGGAAAACTTAAGAACTTCTAGCCAAAAAGAGACTTTTTGTTCCAGTTTGTAATTTTACCATCAATACTACCTTTGACTCAGTCCCACATATACTTTAGAGAGAGGTTTACTGCAAAAGGGATCTCTAAATACCTAAATTATTTTTTAGGTCCACTCTATTGAAAGTCAAACTCCTCAAACCAATTTGGAGGGCAACCATTCTAACTGATCATCACAAATTTTTCCTTCAAAAATTTTGTACCATATTCTTCACCAAAAATCAAAATTATTTAGGGTTTCAAAATCATTTTCTTCAAGGTTAAAAAAAAGAGTAGTTTCATCAATAGATTGAATGTTAAGGAATTTATATTTATTGGGTAAGGCTAATCCTTTAACTTTCAATCTCATACTAGTGCTTCTCAACAAGTGAAAAATAACATTTCGTGTAATCACAAAAGGAGTAATTGGAAGGCCATCCCTACCTTATTGATATTTAGAGTTGAATGACCTTAGATAAAGTTACATTTATGTCAACTTGAGCAACGAAATTTATAAATATTTTTTTTACTATTTAAGGGGAAATACAAAGGCTTCAAGAGTCAGAAAGTTGAAGGACCATTCCACCTTGTCATAAGACTTTTCAAAATCAAGTAGAAACATGCCAACCTTTTGATTAGTATCTTTAACCCATTCCATAGCTTCCAACTAGTGATTAGGTTTTCCAAAATAAATTTTCCTTTGATGAACTTAGCTTAAGTATTACTTATAAAAGATGGGGGTATCAATAAGTCTTAAAGCTAAGACCATACCTAAAATCTTGTAGGAAATGTTGAAGAGAGTAATGCGTCTCCAATTCCTGATTTGGGATCTATCCTTTTCCTTAGGTAAGTGTATGATATTACATTTTTTAATATTTCTACCCAGTGGACCTCCATTAATAGCCTTGGAGTAGAGTTGTTAAACATCATCACATATTCAATCTATATTCCTCTTGTAAGAAAACTCAGAAGGAAACCCATTATGACACACATATTTATGATTTTTGAAAGTTTTAATAGCGTTTACTGTTTCCTCTTTAGATATATCTAACAAGCCACTGATTGTCTTCCTCGTTAATTTTCCTTGGAATAATCCCTTTATATTATTTTGGAGCTCTTTCGTAGATTCAATGTTATTATCCTTAGCGAGAAAATAATTTTATGGAAAGCATGAAACTAATTATTGATTTGAGTAGGATCCTTTAACAACACATTATTTACCCAAATTGAGCCAATGTTCTCCCTATTTTTTTTCCTTTGTTAAATTGAAAAACTTGAAGTGTTTATTACCATTTTTAAGCCAATTCATTTTAGCATAGACCTTTAAACCCCAAACCTTCTTGGTCTAAAATTTTCTCAATTTAATTTCAACTATTATTAGTTCCTCATTAAGTGCCTCATTAAAGGCATCATTTTGTAATTGACACTCCATAGTGAGGAGATCACCCTAAAGTTCAATTTCAACTCTTGTTCTATCTAGGGCTCTTTTCTTTCCTATTAGTTGAAACAACCATTTTGATCTATTGACATTAATTATTCCATCAATAACATATAGGTTTTTTAGTAGGATTTTGTTAATTCTTTGAGAGTGAAGGTGCCATTAATACAATATTATATATTAAGTATATATGTATTTAGCTTAATGCTACTTTCTACTTTCTACTTTCTTCTTTATATGTTTTGAGTTTCCACTATTGTGAAATTAAAATTTTCAACCTCAATAGAGTGATGATCATAAAGTGAACTAGGGTGGACTTTGCCACTATTTCCTTCATCTATTTGTTTAGAATTAAAAAGCTCATTATTGGCATATAATCTATCTAATCTACATTATATTATTTTAGATCCTTTTCATGAATTGGACCAATTGAATTAAATGAGTTTACTTTATGTTGTAAAACTTTTTAAATGATTATAAATATTTATTTATCCCAAAAAATTTCATTGCCTTTCTAGCCATATCTAAACCTCCAAATTTAACCTCAACAATTTCCACATATTAAAATCACCTCCCACAACACATGAAATATATTACAAACTATAAAATAACTTTCATTTTTTTAGGTAGTCATTAAGAGTGTAAATTGAGCACACTCCAAATTTTAAATCATTTATTTCTAAAACAAACCAAACTATTTTGTTGCAAGGGGAGTATCCATAGTCTTTTATGTGATCAACTCATTTATTATTGACAATAATGACTGTTTCCCACTTACTTTTATCATGATTACTAAAATATTGTACAACATATTTCTAGATGAGTCTCAAATTGGTTTCAAGCATTAATCCCACATTTTTGAACTCTTTTAGGAGGGCTAGGCCAAGAGATTCAAACTAGTCTTGGAACTTCCTATATATATATATCATGTCAAGGGATTCCACTCCCCTAAGATTATAGATAATTCAATTTAGTATCTTCATTAATTTGAGTAGAGTTTAAAACCTTTGGGTTTCTATTAATCCCATCAAAACATCTAGGGAATATTTTCTCTTTCCCCATTTTTTGGATTTTGGCTCACATTCATTTCTATGAACTTGTTTCCTCTATTTGTATCATCTACTTTGGTATAAATTATTTTATTTTATTAGGTTTATCTTCAACATTAGAGAAGATTGGATTGTCAGTAATGATGATTTCATTTTTTTCCTCATTGTGAACTTTCTTAGATAAAATTGAAATATCCTTTTTTGGCTCTAATTGAGAAAAGAGATTATAATATTTTTTCGAAAAGGTCTTGAAATTCTAATGATGTGTATACATTCACCAAGAAAATTAATATTTTTCAAAAAAGAAAGGATTTAGTATGCAAATTATTGCACTTATTTAGGATTGACCATGATTTAATGAAAAATTTAAAAGGAATTTCCTTAAAGTTATCATTGGTCCCAACGAGACAAGTGAAGGTGGAATAGTGGGAAATGATAGCCAATATGTGATCGATAGAAGGAGACTAATATAAGTCAAGGAGCTCTAGAACATGATCAAGGATGAGGGAAAATATAGAAATAAATTGATAACAAAGTAGAAATCAAGGAAGGAGTCGTGGAGGGAAAAAAAAAGGGTGAACCCATGCGATATGATTAAAAAATGTAAGGTTAGGATGTAGGGAAAAGTGAAATAAAGGAGACATGGAAATATGCTTGGAATAGTTTTTCAACCCATGGGATATGATTAAAAAATGTAAGGTTAGGATGTAGGGAAAAGTGAAATAAAGGAGACATGGAAATATGCTTGGAATAGTTTTTCAAAAAGTTTAGTTGTGTTGAGAAATCTAGGGTGAGTATAAGGATGAGAGGATAGAGAGAATAAGGTGCAGGGGAGGTAGGGTGGAGTGATATGAAATAATAAAGGAGATATGTGAAGGTTTAAATGAGTGTTGATGAGGACATGAAGAGGATAAATAGAATGATGTGGAGGTAGTAGAGTGGTTAGATAGATAGAAAGTATATCATATATAAATAATACAAGTACAAATTTTTTATGTTCATCAAAATTTAAGTTCATAAAACAATTTCTAGGTTGTTGGAGGTTTGTTAAAGGTTCATATCCTAACCTAGGTTTCTATCTTTCAATGAATCAACTCAACTCAAACAATTTAAAATATTCAACTAAAGTAAAAGTACAAAGAAATAATTTATTATATATTATCAATTAAACTAAACTATACTACATTAGAAATTGATCAACTATAAATAAATGAGTAGATAGAAGAAAAAAACCTTGGGTGTACTAGAGGCTCAAGATAATTAAAGAATATTGGTAGAGTGACATAGGAAGATAAATTTATAAATTTATAGCTCTTTTGGAATAGTAAGGGACAAATTGAAGCACCTAAGGATTGGTGTAGACAAACTGACTTTAGGGAATTTATGCAAACACTATGGGTGATATTGGATGATAATTAAGACTTTAGAGTGGGTCCTTGATATCAAGAACCTATAAATGCCTTATTTTCAAGGCTTAACCACTGAAGGAGTGAACTTGTGAGGACTTGGGCACCTAAGTAGGGTGTTTAGGATCTTTTGTGACCACCTACAAGACTTTGAAATTGGTACAAGGTGGATTTTCTAAAAGAAATGTTGCTTGGAGATGGAAAGTGCATACTTTTGTCTAGTTCTATGGTATTTAGTATTTTAAAATGTTGCAATTCTTAAGAGATGTTCCATTTTATTTTTTTCCTCTAATAGTGCTCTTAGATTATCTATAATTTTCATGAAACCTATGTAATAAAAGTGTCTCTCTAAAAGGCGAAGGAAAATAAGTGTGGCTATATGGAAAAGTACTTTAATTAGTCCCATAATTTGTTTCTTTAAAACCAAAATTAGCCATGAACATAATGATAATATGCATGTAAAATGGTGATATGTGCAATTTTATGGTAAATAGAAAACCTTAGGAATTGTACTATGTATGGTGATGTGTTTGTGAAATAATTTCAAGGGAATAAGAGGATTCTTGAATAATTTGGGAATTGAAGGATAAATATGAAATAGGGATGATGAAGAGGGTGTAAATAATGAATAGGAAAATTTAAGGTTTAATGGAAGGGAGGTTTGGAAGAATTAAGGAACCAATGGATGGAGGAGAGAAGGAAATATAATGGGAGAAGGATGGAGAATTTAATGGGATAAAACATATAAATAAAGGATGGAGAATTTAATGGGATAAAACATATAAATAAAAAATTTATATGTGGATTATAGCACCTATTAGCTTGTTGTTTCAAAAGATAGAGAGAAAGACTTCATATCTTATGTTACTTGCAAGTGTTGTTATATTTAAAATGAAGAATTCAAGTATTATTTTGAGCTTTAATTAATTTTAAAATTTGAGGAGGAATCGGGTAAATAAGTTATGACAGTTTTGGTATGCAAAATTTGGAAGGAATTGGAGTTAATTCATATTCTAGTGCTAGGTTCATTTTTCTACTCTAGTGTCCAAATGCATTTTGTCCCAATTTTGATTTTTTTTTCTCAAACTTTTAGAATCTATATTATAGGTAAAAATAGGTCCAAGTGTGATCAGAAATTAGTATAAAACTTAGGATAAAATTAAGAATTAAAAGTAAAGGTACCTAGAATACACCAAAGTGAGTTCTCACTAGAATGAGAGAAAGAACATAAGACATGGGTAAAAGAGGAGATGATTTATGACCTTATATGGAACTTGAATGGATCTTAACAAGGTGTATTTTAAAGATAAAAAATATAGAATAAAACAACACAAAATGATACCAAGAATAACATGTAGACTTGAAAAGGAATATTAGGCAACCCCAATCCTTAATCATCTTATCTAATGTCTTGTCCCCACTATCAACTCTAGTGGTGAGGTGACATGTAATATTTTTTTAGCTTCTTAGAGGAAATGAATTAATTCTCCACAATCTACTTATATTTATTGAGTCTTTCATGGAGGGTGAACACACTAGAAATAACTTTCCTCATCATGTTGTTAGTGAATTGTACCATCCAATTCATGTATTTCTCCATATTAGCAAATCCTATTTTTGAAAGATTTTAGGATATCATACAAATTGTTCCATATTTCATTAAAAATATCACAAGTTTGAAACTTTACCAACATTACCTCAATATTGGATGATTTGATTTATAGCTCATACAACACTTTATTGGTCTTAGGGAGGATCTTCCCATCTTGGGACTTTTCATTATTCTTATCCTTATTATCTTTTCCAATTTCTTTGCAATTTTTGTGTCCTTTAAATATTTTACCCTTCAATATTAGTAATAACACAATAATCAAAGGAAGACACATCTTCTGAAGAAGGAAAAGGGCCCTCATCCACAAAAACTATCACCTCAGAATGGGAATCAAAGAGAACATTAAAAATATGCTTAGTGGTAAGCACAACATCCTTAGAATTATAATTCTTATCCTTAGAGTAAAAAACAAATGATAATTTCATAAGGAAAGTAGAACATCTCTTTCACTCACCAAAACAAACATAAACATCTTGAACAATATTATTATCCTTAGGAAAACGGTGCACAAACATGGTAACAAAATCTAGCTTAGTTTTCCTCAACTTAATTTTCCCATTTTTATTAATCATAATAGGAGGAATATACTTGCCTTTATGATTTTTTAGAATAAAGAGAATCTATGTTGGAGATGACCTTAAATCCATGCTTCTCTTGCTTTTAGCTTTGATATGCATGGTATAGGGTAGGGGACCTGCAAATTTACAGACATCCATTTTAGGAGTGGGGTTTAGTGAGTCCATAACAAAGGAAATTTTTTTCTTGCATTTTGACCCTTTTGAGTTGGGAATGGTAGGAGAGTTCATATTAGAGGGGAGTTGGTTCTTAGGGTTGAGTCAATAGCTAAAGATGCATTATTACTCCATTTTTAGGAGGATTGGTAGGGGAAGTACACACAATTCAATTATGTATAAAAGTTGGGATCAACATCAAATTATACTATTACAAGGAAAAATAGTATGAACATCCCTCAATTAAAAAAATTGTATGGAATCCTTCAATGGATAATGCCTTTGTATGAACACTCAAACATTATATAGTTACGTTGACAGTCACAAGATAAATAAAAGAAGGCTTGATAAGCTTATGGAAGAAAAATATATTTGTTATAAAGAAAGAGATATAGAAGTTAGAGATATTATCTACTATATACATATAGATCTCCATGCTATACAATTAGATTCAATAATTTTTAAGTTTTACTAGCTACTTCTTACTTATTGCATGTGCAACCTATCTATTATTCTAATTTAAAGAATCATATAGACTTGTATGAATATTGTATTGAGGATAAAAATGAAAGAGGTATCCTGGAAACACATCAAGTGTATCAAGTGGATGTAACAATGATATATTATGACTTTATCTCATGAGTGAACAATACAAATAAAACTATGGTCTATTAACAATAGTGGCAATAGTGATGAAATGAATTATAGTTAAGAAACCATATATTTTTGTGGATATAGCTATTTAGGGACTAGCATTTTCAAGTCCTTAAAAGTATAAAATGATTGGAAATAGAAATTCAAGCGAGTGATAGACATGGAGAAGAGAGGAGAGTCTTTTGTTTAAAAGAAATATTATGACAAAGTGAAAATACTATGCATAGAGATATGTTAAAGTATAGATTTTTATTTCCTATTTGGTTATTTGTTTTCCTGTTCCTATGTTTTTTCAACACTTTTAATTATGCATGCTTAAGATTAATAATGTGAGTATTAGTGTGAGTGGGTGTAAGGTGTCGACATCTTTCATGGGAGTTACACTTGCTTATTTTAGGCTATTGTAGTGGACTATTCCCATTGGTCATGTTTGATACTTCTCCCCTCTCTCATTTTCTATATATACTCACTTCCTAGCTAGTCTTGGGATGACATGTATTGTATTATTTGTTCTTGCATTCTCCTAATGCTATTTTTCTTTTTAAATATTTGCATTTCTCTATTGGAGACTAACTCATGTTGTTAGTTTGATCTTATATCACTCACATACATAATTTTATTCCTACGTATTTACATTATGCATTGTTGGTTACTCATCTTATTAGATTCCAGCATGGTATTAGATCTATTCTAGTGCAAGAATAAATTTAGTTTCCTTATTTGAGAGATTCAGGGGGTGGTAGGTTTCCTAAAAACATAGTATGCTTCAAGTGAACTAAAGAATCAAAAAAGTTTGAGTGAAAAGTTTAGCCTCTATGATTTTTTGTGCAATAACTTATAAATATGAGTGTTTTCAGCATTCTGGTAATCTTAGTGGCATTCCTATAGCTATTCCATAGTGTCCATAAGGCTCAAGAAAGTTATATTTGTCTTTCAACTCACCAAAATTAGAGAGAGGGAAGATTGGAGGTGTTTTCATTTTTGCATCAAACCTGTATCTTTTGTAAGTCAAATAGAAAAATGATTTTTGGGTTTTATTTTTGGAAAGGAAACACCATATAAATATCTATTAGGTTTTATAAATATTGAGTAGATATAGAAAAAATCAATATCAAAAAAGCATCACATGTCCATTTTTTTATAAGTTGAAGGATGAATTTACTTTATTTTTTCTTCTACTTATCGGAATTAAAAATGTTTTCTAGGTTTTGTTCATAGTGTTAGGATTAAGGTGTCATCTACCTTGTAAATCCTATGACATGGTTCTAAAATCCTTGGAAGGTGTCCTAAGGCACTTAGTATGTATTGGGAAAATAATTTGTAATATTTTATTCTCACCATTATTTGTAATATATTCATAAGGGATGATGGATTTGAAAGTAGGTTGCGAACACAATTATTTGATATTGTTTTCCCCACTTATGGACATCTAGAATAAGTTATTTAATGACCTAGGAAATGGACAAATGAGTGACCTTTGTGCTTCTCCAAGTGGGAGCATGGTAGAGGCAACACGCGTCTCTTGGTATTTCATAATTTATTACATTTAATGTAATGTTTATCTTGCAAGAATGGGCACCCAAGTTGGAGGGAAAGTGTTGGAGCTAAAATTGGTGTCTTTTTGAGTTTCATGTAGGAATTCCAAGGGTTGTGGTTGTGAGGAATGAAGAGGCTACTTTGGGCATCTTTATTATTGAGCCTTTTGGGTGCAGAATGTATATTGCTTTGAAGGAACGTAGGATAGATGGGAGACATAAGGAGGTTGTTCTCATGTGCATAGGTTATTCTATGATGGAGGAAAAGAGGAGAATGAAATTGACTATATTTTAAGTATGTTTATTGTTGATAATGAAAGCTTGTCCTCTCTTGGTGGAGTTTTTTTTTTCTTGCAAGGGTTTATTCAAGTAAATCACGTGTTATGTGTTAATCTTATGTTGTTGAATTATGCCTTATTGCTACTATCTTATGTTAATGTTAATAATTATTTACTACTATTATAAGTTCACATAAGATGGTTTTATCAAGCATGGTTTATAGGTTGATTTTTTTCATCATTAAGAAGGATCTAGTCTTGGTTTTCTACAATCAGGGCAACTTAATTCTTTGTTTTGTAGTTGCAACTATCCAAGCCTTGTATCGCATCCTTTGATTAATTTATTGGATAGAGATTGATCTTCATAATATTTGGTATTGAACCTATTTATTTCCCAACACGTAGCATCAAATTGTTCCTAAGTTTCTATTATTTTTTGCATTCAATTAGAATACTTTATAAAAAATCAAATTAAAAATTTTTACATTTTGTTTTGCTAAAACAACCATTCCTACAAGACAAATTCAGTTTTTCAAAAAATCATATTTTTTGTCATTAGTATTGGATTTCAACAAACAAGATAGTTGGAAAGCTAAAGATGAGTAGTTCCCATCCATGCTAGGCTTGATCAATTTTTATTACCATTCTTTTCAGATATTATAGGTTGAACCTGGTGTTGAGCATACACAACTACACGTGTATTTTTTTCTAACTTTTGTATCAAGTGTTGTACTAGTTTTGGGCATTGTGGGCCTTGTCACTATTGTAATTTGGGAAATATTTTGTAATCACTATAAACTATAAAGTGACGATATTATAATACTTGGACAGGGGTGGGGGAGGGAGAGGGGAGGAGGGTAATTTATGAGACTAGTGAAAAGGGTGAGGGTGCATTGGTGTTCTTGTATTCTCTTTCTTTCAACATTTATTTTTGCATTTTTGCATCTTTGCATCATGGATCAAACAATAGTTTCCATTCTAACTCCTTACTATTTTGAGTGGAAATTACACATGACAATATACTTAAGAATATTTGTTTTGCATAGCATAAAAATGGCATTGAAAACTAAAATTTCTCTAAATATAGAAAAGCCTATGAAGTTTAATAGAAGTGAAGAAGCATATGGAACTTTGTGTTTTTCTATTTCTCCTTGTTTACTCTTTCAAGATGAATTTGTGAGTACTCCCAATGATATTTGGATGATGTTAGTGCTGAGAAATCTAAGGTGATTATAAGGATGAGAGGATAGATAGAATAAGGTGCAGGGGAGGTAGGGTTGAGTGCTATGAAAGGTTAGATAAGTATCTATTGAATCATGCTTTTCAAAAGGGTTTGCTGATAGCAATCCATACTTCAAAGTTGAATCAAGTAAGATCTTAATTGTTGTAGTATATGTGGATGATATAATTTTCGGAGGAAATTATGATATGTGCAAAAGGTTTTCAAATTTGAAATGTATATGATTGGTGAGCTAAATTTCTTTCTTGGATTGCAAGTGAATCAAAATAGTAAAGGTATTTTCATTTCTCAGCCAAAGTATGTTAGAGAGTTGTTGAAGAAGTTTGGATCGAAGAATTCCAAACTGATATGTACTCTATGACTACCAGATACAAGTTGACTAATGATGATAAATATTCTAAGACTAATGCAAGAAAGTATAGATCAAAGATTGGAGGATTGTTGTACAAGTGATTGCTACAAGACTAGACATCATGTATGTTGTTTGTCTTGTAGCCAGATTTCAGCAAGAACTAAAAGATTCACATGTTGTTTCAATAAAGATGATATTCAAATATTTGAAAGGAACATAAGATTTTGGACTGTGGTATCCCATAGGATCAAACTTTACTCTGAAAGCTTATATTGATGTAGATTGGGTAGGAAGTGTTGATGATAGAAAGAGCACTAGTGGAGGAGCATTTTGCCTTGGCTCATAGTTAGTTACTTGGTTAAGTAAGAAGCAAGATTCTATATCTTTATCAACTATAGAAGCTGAGTACATTGTAGCCACCCCATGCTGTACTCAAGTACTTTGGATGAAATAGACATTGAAGGATATTGGCATGTTCTTTGATGAACATATCTCAATAATGTGTGATAATACATGTGCAATCAATATTTCTTAGAACCTGATATTGCATTCCTGAACAAAACATATTTCTATTCAATATCATTTCTTGAGATAAAAAGTATTGGATAGTGAATTAAAACTTGAATATGTACCTACCAAAAAGAAATTTGCAGATATCTTTATGAAGGGTTTGTGTGAAGATACTTTTGACTATCTCCAAAAGATGTTGGGGGTTATACCCCTTCCTAGTTTGAACTAAGTGTATTTCGTAGTGCATTAGTCAGGGAATTTCATGCATATTTTTAGTTTGGGCTAATGTTTGGGGCTTCCTCTTAGGGTGAGCTGTGTGAATTCTGAGTTGAGTTGTTGTTCACCTTTGTGTTTGAGGTCAAAGGGGGAGAGTTTTGGGGAATTATTTTTGAGCGAGTTGATTGGAGAAATTGTTTTCCATTGATGAATGTTGCCATCAATGAAAAAGGGGAAGATTGTTGCAAATTTGAAATTGCTTGATGTATCAATATGGTTGTCGTTGATGTTAACGTATCGATTCTGTGTTTCAATATTTGGTTTTTCTTTGCATTTCTAATTTATTGCAGATACTCATGATGTGGTGACATGTTGTTGGATATTTCCTTGAGATTCTACTCTCATGTTTTGGTGGTTTGAAAGTTGTGCTTTGAAAGTCTATGCAGTGATGATGATGATTGTTTGGCAGAGTTTGTAGAGTTTCACGTTGCTCTACATTTCCAGTTTTCTTGTTACGTTTTTGGATTTATTCTATTCATGCATGTATCTTTTTTATTCTAATTCGGCATGTGTTGGTGTGCTTCAAAAATGTGTTTTTGGCTATGTTCTTTCCTTGTCCAGTTGACTCCGGATGCTCTATCTTTTGGTCTAGTGATTATGGTGTTTGGGTAACATGTTATTGCATTATGGTGAGGTCTGCATCTCATTCCTTTCCACCACAAGAATTCTTAGTGAAGACCTATTTTGAATTTTGTTTTATTATCTGCTTAGTCAACTTGAAAAATTATATTTTGAAGATCTATATATAAAAAATGGTTATAATGAAATAAAC
Source organism: Cryptomeria japonica (assembly GCF_030272615.1). Classification (NCBI taxonomy): domain Eukaryota; kingdom Viridiplantae; phylum Streptophyta; class Pinopsida; order Cupressales; family Cupressaceae; genus Cryptomeria; species Cryptomeria japonica. The sequence continues at coordinate 291,863,715 of NC_081407.1, forward strand.
ATAAAGAAGGATTCAGAGAAGGAAGTTAATTGTAAAAGGAAGATCTATCTTTGTTGATATGAAGTGGTTGATCAATATGGTTGTATGCTGATGTTGTTTGGTATCAGTGACAATGGGCCTAAGGTTTATTTCGGCATTACAGTTGTGTGTATGTGGTGGATTCTTTCTTTCTTCCTCTGGGCAATGTGCCCTCCTTTTTTTCTGGCAGATTTAGCTGGGCAGTGAGCCCACCTGCATTGAGCCATCTTTGTAAAGATCACCTTAATCAGTGTCACCCTAACAACTATTTTCATATTGAGAACTAACATTCTCCGTGGTTATTCCCTTCTTGGGTTTTCCACATCATATTTGGTGTTTCATGTGTGTGCTCTTTCATGTTCATATCTTGTTTATGGTTAAGTAATTTGATGAAAGTACTCCCCTTGTAAACCCGAACACACAACAATAGTAGAGAAATAAATAGAAAATGTGAGAGAGGAAACACTTGCTTCTTATTATCTCAATGAAATGAAATTACAATATTCAAAAAATATCATGCAACAACCACATGGGCATTCCCATTACAATAATTTGCAAGCCAGAGCCACAATCTGCACTATAGGAACTGTCTTTTGTAACCCTCATTCATCCCTTTATATAACATTTATAACCACCTTATAATGCTCTAGAAGTGTAAATTTTCCCCTTTTGGTGCCTAATGGTCCATCGGTTCATTTTTCTTGACTAGATGAAATTTCATTGGAACTTGAGTTTTGGTGGCACAACTTTTGAGAGCCATAACTTTTGACTCGAGAGTCCGATTTTCTATTATATTACATCATTGGAAAGCTCATGAAGAGATCTACAACAACAAATAGATATATTTGTTCAGGTTTTGAACCTTTTCGAGGCCTCTAAGGTTTTCTATTTTGAGTTTTAAGATTCATTGGGAAATTGCCCATGACAAAAACTTTCATATCTTTCAAACCACTTAGTATATTGAGGTGATTCTTTTGCCAATCACCTTATGTTTCAATTTCGCTCCTTTAGACCAGTTTTCACGTCCATACAGTAAAAAATGAGCAAAAACACTTGAAAGTAGCATGTGACTATTTTTGGCTATTTTTAGCTTCTACATGTCTTATATAGTGCAACCAACCTAATGGGTCTTGTAGAACTAAGGAGAAACGACAAGACAAAGGAAAACACAACATTATTTTTTGGGTGATGCAAGATTGCTTCTACACCCTGGATGCTCCTGCATCATAATTCGAGTTTTAATTTTTTGGATATATTTATGCGGGAAAAGTAATATATTTCTTATTATACAACTGGTTCACCCCCCCCCCCCCCCCCCCCCACCTCTCAGTTGTTCAGAATATTCAACAGTTAGAAAATCTATTTGAAACTCAAGATTCAATAAGGGGCCATATGTTGAAAAATGAACTTAGATGTCCAAGTCAAGGCAATTTTAACACAATCTAGGATTTCCTCATAAAATTGAAGTCAATAAGGCTATAGTTAAAAAATTATGGAATTGAAAAGAAAGATGAACAACTGATTTTTAGTATTCTCTCTAAGCTAAATCCTAAAGATTATATATTTATTTATGTTGGGAAAATGGTGTCTCAACCTTGCATTTGCGTGAGGTTACTATTTATAGTAAATTTTTGTTTGAGCACAAAATGGTGCATACTTATCCCCAAAGCTTCTGGTTGGCTAGATAAGCATGCCAATAAATTTTCATTGCAAGATTGTTGCTAGTTTTGAATATATTAAAGTTTCCATTTTGGAAGGGTGCGATGAAAGGTTTAAATTTGATTTTGAGGACTTTAGAGAACTCTAAAACACCCCAAAAAGTAGGCATAAATGGTGTAGCAATTTACATGGTGATAGAGCACTTCACGAGCTTTCCAACGCTTCAAACAATTTGTCAATCAGACACATGGTTCACAAGTTATGGCCTCTAGAAGTTTGAATTCCTGAAATAAGAAATATAAAATGCATCAGACATATAAATGAGTTGTAAAAGGGAGGAACATGTTCTGATATGTGTTTTGACATGTCATAGGGCATCCAGATTGGAGATAAGGGTGACTCTACTTTATTGGGTGGTTTTAGCTCACGGTTTTGTAATATCATTTGATGATTTCTTGTATTGTATCTACTATATATGAGGTGCATGAGATAGAGGTTGTATGTAAGAGTCTTATGGAAATTGAGTTACCTCCGAGTCTTTGATTAGTGGTACTCCTATGAAGAGCTTGCTCTGCAAGTATATTGTAATCTAATTGATTGTTGAATAATATATTGAGCTGCTTTTGGAGTGTGGGGTTTTTCTCCCAAAAGGGTTTTCCCCATGTAAATCACTGTGTTGTTGTGTTGTGGTACACATGATATTATATTTATTTCTATTAAGTTTTTATAATTGTTGTAATGATCTGTAAAAGTTTTGCATTACCATCCTCTCAAGGTCAGTGTAGGAAGTTATTCCGCTATTTAACTTCCTTACAATTTCTACCTTCTATGGTACTAAGGATACACTTGGGACTTAATTCACCATGGCATCTTTAGATTATTTTATTTCACACAAGAGAAAAATAAGATAATCCAAAGGGGCACTCTAAAATCCTCTAACATATCTTGGCTACCAAACAAGACACAAAAGAACAAAGTAGTAACATAAGGATAAGAAATGAAAGAACAAAAAGGAAAAGAAGGATAAGAAACAAGCTACCTCAAAAGTAGTTTATGAGACCCAATGTTTTAATGGTGACAAGCCTAAAAAATAGAAGGTCAAATGTGCTTATTCTAAAAGATTGAGTCATGATGAACATAAATATTTCAACAAATAAATTGATCACTTGACACACATTATTGAAAATAATATCAATGTTCTTGAATCAATAAATCCGAGTTTAAGTGAGTGGTCTAAAAAGGCTAAAGAAAAAAAATTGGGTAAAAGAAAGGGTGAGACCCTTGTAGAATTTGCTTCACCATCATCCACTTGGGTTCTTGATTCGGGTGCCTTACACCACATAGATTCATTAAAGGATAAAATTGCATACTCGGAGTCATATTTTATGCTTTATTTTTTGATGGGTGATAACATTCCTATTGAGGTGTGTGGGAGAGGGTCTGTTGATGTGGGGGATGACACATTCCATGATGTTCTTTGTGTGCCCTTACTATCAAGTAATATCCTACAAATATATCAGATCACTCACATAGGCTTAGACAAACAAGTTGATTTCTCCAATGATTCAGTTGTAATTCATGAGTTGTACATTGATTCTATACTTCTAGTTGGGAGAGAAGATCATCAGTCGCATCTTTATATATTTTATCACTTTGCTCCTCATCCTTATTCATCTATTTTTCTCACTTATTCTAATGAAGTGAGTAACTCGTGACACAAAAAAATTGACAACTTAAACTAATGCTACTTGCAACAACTTGGTTAGCATGACATGGTTATAGGATTGCCTCTAGCTCACTTTTTTTATGGTGTTTGTTAGGGATGCATTCTTGGCAAATATCTAGAAGAAAAATTGGATACATCTTTTAGTAGATCTTGACATGATTTGACCTTTATTGATGATTTTCCTCATATGCCTTTGTATATTTCTCAAATAAAAGTATGAAATCTTTGATTCATTCTTGAAATTAAAAGAATTTTTAGAGAAACAATCTAATAAATATATCACATTTCCATGTAAAGATATTGGGAGGAATATGTCAACAACATGTTTAAATAGTTTTTTTCTTTAGAGGGCATTGCATTCCAACATATAGTTTCCTATAGTCATTAGTAGAATGGATTTGTAGAACAACAAAAATATTTCTTGAAAGAAATGGCCAACTATATGATACATTCCAAATCTTTGGCACCACAATACTAGGAAAAAGCCATTAACTATGTGTGTCACATCCGAAAATAAGTCCCTGACATTGTTGTGAAGGGGGTAATTCCTTTAAATCTTGAACTAGTTGAAAACCCTTAGTTAAGCACTTTTGAGTATTTTATTCTCATACATTATCCCAAATTCTAGTAGAGAAATGTAAGGTCATGTATCCATAGAGTAAGTCTTGCATATTTGTTGGATATCCAAATGATGTCTAAGCCAACATGCTTCTAGATCCTACCACTCATGAGTTATTTATTGAAAGGAGTGGTCATTTTGAGGAGATTCACTCTGGCTCTTCTTTTATCACTTCTCCATCCACTATCACATTAGAGATGCTACATCATGATGATAGTTATTTTGAGGATCTTAATCCTCTTGCATTTGATGAAGAGACTTCTTTCTCCACTTTAGATGGTCATAATGATGACGAGGATTCATTTTCCTCCTTAAGTATTCATTTAAAGGATGATGATTCTCCCCTAGATTCTTTAGTATTAGGACCTCTTTGGTCTCATCAGAAACTTGAGTCAGTAGGTGATTAGGTTGGTGATCCTTCAGATGCTAGAAGAACAATGTTATAGTTTCATCATGCTCCAATCTCTTGATTATTTTAGATTTTGATCCACAATCTTTTTGATAAGCTTTAGGTATACCAAAGTGTGATGCAAATATGCAAGAAGAGTTAAGTTCCTTGAAGAGAAACCACACTTGGAATCTTGTCCCTCTTCCTAAAGAAAGAAAACTTGTTCGATGCAAGTGGATCTACTAGACAAATTTTTCATTAGATGGTCCAGTAGATAAACATAAGGATCACTTAGTTACCAAATAATTCTCCAAGGTTCTTGGGATTGACTATTCTGAGAATTTTTCACTAGTCACCAAAATAAACTCCATCCAAATTGCCCTTGATTGTTGCAACTCACAGGTGGGAAGTTAATTAGATGGATGTGAAGAGTAATTTTTTCATGATGACCTTCAAAAGGAGAAATACATGGAGTAGCCACATGGGTTTGTTCAAAATCCTTCACTTGTTTTCCATCTTTAGAAGTCTCTCTATGGTCTCAAATAGCCCCCTTGGGCTTGGGATAGCAAGATATATTCCTTCCTTTTAATAGTTGGCTTTACTTGTTGTCATTTTGATCTGAATGTTTGCATTCTACAACAAAATGATACTCACTTTTTTAGTTCTCTATGTTGATGACATGTTGTTTACAAGGAGTCATTCATCCATAATTTACGTAGAGAAAACTACTCTTCATGATGATTTCTTGATGTCAAACTTAAGCCTATTGCAGTACTTCTTAGGGATTGAGATCACCCAACTTCTTGAGGGATATTCCTTGCACAACCTAAGTATGCTCTTGATATGCTCTCTATGTTTTGCATGGCTGACTATAAGCCTCCATCCACTCCATTTATGTGTTGGTTCAAGCTTGAGGCTAACTATTCTACACCATTGGTGAATTACACTTTGTACCAACAACTTGTTGGTAGTCTCATATACTTGGCTCACATGAGATCTAAAATGTTATATGATGTTGGCATCACCTCTCAATTCTTGCAAGAAGCCCATGAGTTGCATTGAAAAGTATCTAAGAGGATTCTTCACTATATGTAAGGTACTCATAGTTATGGGATTCAGTATGTAGTGGGCATGGATTTTGAGTTGGTGGGATACACAAATTTTGATGGGTAGGAAATTCTTAGGATCCTATGTTTGCTTTAGGCTATTACTTCTCTCTTGGGTCTAATCTAATTTGTTGGTCAAGAAAGTAGTCTGCAATTACTCTTTCATTTGTAAAGGTTGAATATCAAGGAGCAGTTAATGCTACTACCACAACTATTTGGCTTCTAAACATTCTCACCAATTTTTACATTTCCTTGGAAAATCCTATAATCATCTTTTGTTACAACTAGAGTGTAATGCAAATATCTCCTAATCTGGTCCATCCTCAAAAGACCAAACACATTGAGATCCACATGCACTATATTCGAGAGACTATTTATGAGCAATACCATTGATCTCAACTAGTTTCTAAAACCAAATCGAATTGCAATCATCCTCACCAAATATTTCACCGAGAGAAAGTTCCTTCATTTGTTATCTTTGTTTGGGGTGCAGGAGGTATCCACTTTGGGTAAATTCTTAGTCCTACTCTCTCTCTCTCTCTTGGTGGATATTCTCTCTCTGTTTGTGGGGTTGGGAAGGGGACTTCTTCTCTTTGTGGGGAATTATTTGTACATTGGTACATAAAATGGCCTCATTTGCTAGGACACATCATATCTTTACTCATCTAAGCTACACTTAAACAAGGGGGTTGTTAGTGTGGGTTTTTATTCCCTAGTTGGTTATTTATTTTCATATTCCTAGGTTTTTCCTACTTTTTAATTAAGATTGCTTAGGATTATTATGTGAGTATTAGTGTGAGAGGGTAAAAGGTGTCACAATCTTTCATGGGAGTTAAACTTTCCTATTTTAGGCTATTATGGTGGACACCACCCATTGGTTGTATTTTTCACCTCTCCTCTCTCTCATTTTCCATAAATACTCAACTCCTAGCTAGCCTTTGGATGACATGTATTATATTGCATTGTATTTTTTCATATATTTTCTCTTACATTCTCCTAATGTTATTTTTCTTTTCTAGAGTTTTTATTTCTCTCTTGGAGACTAACTCTATGTTGTTATTTTGATCTCGTATCATTTACATTCACAATTTTATTCCTATTCTTTTGCAATATGTATTCTAGGTTATTCATCTTTTTAGTTTCTAATAAGATAGTATTAATTATTTACGATGAGACAAAAAAAAGTGAATAGTTAATGGTAGTCATGAAGTATAATATGTGTAATAGTGAGAATTCATTTGCAAACTCTTAGAGGGCAATAAGGTAGACAATCCATAGGTTAATGTATATTGTAAAACATGGGGTAGCATACAAGTTGAGAATGGCTCTATAGGATTAAAAGGTTTTCAACATGACACTTCATAGAAAATATTAAATATTTCAAACCAAATAATGATCTATGATAGTCCATGTTCAAGAGGATAGACTAGAGATCTTGACAATGCACAGTTCCCAAAAGGATAATCTATGACTAGGGACAAATAATGGAGTGGGTAACTATTATTGGTGTGAGAAAGGATCAAGTATGAAGGAAAAAAAGTATTCTCCTAAAAAAAAATCAAGACATTCAAATACATTAACCAAAAATTTCTAATATAGCATGAAATCTATAAGGAAACCTCCTCACAAAGACAATCCATAGGTGAAAATCATGAAGTACTTGTGAGGTACAAGAACAATCAAGAGGACATAATGACTAGGGAATCAACATGATAGAAAATCCTATACATTTGTAATTAGTTTTCCAAGGCCAATAATGATGGAGAATAATTCAAACACCATAAATGAGTAGGTCATTTTGATGGGGATTATAATGGATAATGTTTGAACAATGTTTGCATTATTAAGGCATTATTATAAATTTATGGTACAATTATGAAGGGTCTAGATGATTTCAAATATCACTCCAATAATCATGAAAGCCATAGTATAGTCATAGAAGCCAACTATAGATGATCAGATCTTAAGGATAGTGGTGCCATACAAATGGCACAATAACAATCATATCATGATGGACAGTCTTATAGGAACATTATATCTCAGATGAAATAAAAATGTAGTTAATGATTTAAAACAGGTGAAAAGTGACGATATGATGAGTCAATAATGATTTGGTCAACTACTAAGGGGGGGGGGCGTGAATTAGTAGATAGAAAACAAACTAAACTTTCACCAAACTCAAACCTAGCCAAACTCAAACCCAACTCATAAATCAATCACTAAACTAACCGGTTTAAACACTGTACCATAAACTGCAACTGCACTGTCAATTTTACTAGTTGATTAGAATACCAATATAATAGTGTAATAGATCTGAAACTCATATACCATTTAACCAAAATATGAAACCACTTTACTAGCATTAGTAATATCACATTTCAGATCACTTTCGGCCATCTTAATACATCTAAGTAGCTTTACCAGTTAAACAAATTAACCATATCAAAACATAACCACAAAAACCATTCACCACTTGCCATAATGATTTTTGATGTGAAAACACAAATGGGAAAAACCACGGTGGGGATGAATACCCACAAGTATTCTGAACCCTTCTGAAGTTCACCCTATTAGGAGCCAAGCCTTGTTAGAAGCTTTACAAAAATGTCCTATTAGGAATAGACCTGGTTAAGGACCACCCAGTTAAGGGATTGACTACAATACCCTGTTAAAGGCAATACCCTATTAGGAGTAACCTCGATAGAGGGTCTCAAATCCAAGCTAATAGATCACTTGGTTAGAGGATTTAGAAAACACCAAGCTTGTTATAGCTTACCCGATTAAGAGATTTAACTATTGTAATTGTTAGAGAATAACATGGTCTTTGCTGATTTGGTAATAACACTACTCTTCTTGATTAGATCCTTTTTATGCTCCTATCTACCTTTACACATTCTGCAGATCTCCTTCTGGTTCAACAATCTATCACACTGACATAATTAACCAAAATTGCCAACACTATTACAAAACAACTCATCGACCTTATAAGAAAAACAATAGGTCGGAAACACATCACAAAACCTAAGATCTCATAGAGATTACAAACAAATCGATTCAAACATGACCGTTAGATTACATAAAAATCATCTGCACATTGTCCTAGACAACCTCGACCGCTCCTGCATCAATCCACATTGGATCCTATAACTCATCATGTGGTTTCCACTTCATGCAATGCACTTGCTCATTCCCAAGATAAAACAATTATCTCTATGTGCCAAAACCACTTGAAAGTCATCACGTGCATCATGCATATGTGGCATAATCATCTTTGATCACCATTCAACTATAGACCAATACAACCAATTCACCAAGCTCCATCGGTTAGGGTTTGACATATCAACAGGTTAGGGTTATCGGTTGATCTCTCTGCTACAATAGTAATACCGGTTTCCTTCACAGCTCAACTATCGGTTGCATTACTACATCACTACCGGTTGCAATACAACACTATTACCAGTTGTAATTGAAATCAATGACAACACTTATAATTCATTAATTCAATCTTCATGCAATGCCAACAATCTTCCCCTTTGGCATTTATGGCAATACAAATATCAATACCCTTTGATGTGATGATTGAGAGTAATGCACATACACAGGTTTAGGAATCCTAGTTTATATCTTTCCATGTACTCCCCTTCAACTGAGTCTCCATGTCTTTAGTTGGTAATTGGCTATAGTTCTTCTCCCTATCAATCATACAATTCTTCTCCCTCTTTAACAACACTACTAAAGTGAAAGTAAAACATACAATGTCATACTTCACTATTCTGCAACTAGCTGCTCCCCCTGTGGAGTAGCTGCACTCTACACCAATCCTGCTTCAATATCTTCAATAATCTCCGGGACCGATATCTTTTGCATCTGCTTAATTGACCTCATGTAGGGGCAAAACCCCTAGTTGACCTCTAAGATACTCAAAAGTAGCCTTGGGCAGAATTTTAGTAAAGATATCTACTAGTTGTTCCTTCGTAGATACATGCTCTAGTAACACATCTTTACTCTGCACTTTCTCTCTCAAGAAATGATATTTCAACTCTATATGCTTGGTTCTAGCATGCAACACCGGGTTCTTTGAAATGGTTATTGCATTGGTGTTATCACAGAGAATCCTTACCGGTTCTAAGATCTTCAACTTGAATACTTCCATAATGTGTTTCATCTAGATTGCCTGGGTATAACTCATATATGCTGCAACATATTCAGCTTCAATAGTTGATTGTGATATACAACTTTGCTTCTTGCTGCTCCAAGATAGAAGCCTTCCTTCAAGAAAGAATGCACCTCTAGTTGTACTCTTCCTATCATCAACATTTCCTGCCCAGTCTACATTTGTATAGACTTTCAAATCAAAGTTACTTGCATATGGATACCATAATCCATAATCAATAGTACCTTTCAAATATCTGAATATCCTTTTAGTTGCTACCATGTGTGTCTCCTTCGGGTTCTTCTGAAATCTGGCAACTAATCCGTCTGCATGAGCAATATCTGGTCTGTTGTGAACAATATAATGCAGTTTCCCTATCATAGACCTGTACTCCTTTTCAGCCACAGATACAGTATCATCCTCCTTAGACAGTTTATAGCCTGTAACCATTGGTGTCCCAATTGGTTTACAGTCTCCCATTCCAAATGTCTTCAATACCTCATTCACATATTTGGAATGTGTGATAAAAATACCATTCTTCATCTGTTGAATTTGCAAACCTATAAAGAATTTTATCTCTCCTACTAGAGACATCTCAAATTCACTTTTCATCTCATTTTCAAAGTCATCACACATGTCATCATTGCCTCTAAAAATTATATCATCCACAAATACCTTACTAACCAGTATGTTATCTCCTTCAGTCTTGAGATATATATTGTTGTCTTCACTGGTTCTCTAAAAACCTATCTTCACCAAGTGTGAATGTAGTCTTTCATACCATGCTCTTGGTGCCTTCTTTAATCCATATAGTGCCTTATTGTAGTTTGCACACCATATCCTTTGCATCATCCAAAGCATAACCATCTGGCTATTCAATGTAGACTTCCTCTTCTAGTATTCCATTTAGAAATGTTGAATTCACATCCATCTGATATACTTTGAATCCTCTATATGCTGCAAATGTAAGTATAGTCCTAACACCTTTCAATCTAGCAACTAGTGCAAATGTCTCGCCATAGTCTTCTCCTTCTTCATGTGCCTAACCTTTGCATACCAATCTGGCTTTGTTTCTGACTACTACTCCACCTTCATTCAGTTTATTTTTGAATACCCATTTAGTACCTATTACATTTTTGTTCACTAGTCTGGGTACTAGGGTCCATGCATTGTTCTTCTCAATCTTGTCAAGTTCTTCTTCCATAGCCTTGATCCAGTGATCATCTCCAAAAGCTTCCTTTGCTGTTCTAGGCTCAATAGTGGAGATCATACAAGAATTCTCTCTAATTCTTTTTTTGGTTAACACACCAACATCTTTATATCCAATAAGCTGATCAAGATTATGATTGAGTCTTACATACCTTGGAATAACATGATCATGATCTTCAGGTTCTTCTTCCTCACTATATTCATCTTCTACATAATCTACCTATTCCGGTTGAACTGGTGCTGCTGTATTCATTTCACCAACTTCTTGCTTCACCGGTTCTGGTTCCAAAATTAGAATGTAAGGTTCATCTTCCTTCTTCTCCTTGCTGGTTTCTCATCTATCTTCAAGACACTCATCCACTCAGACATTAGCACTTTGAATAATCTTATTTGTCTGGTTTTTGTAACATTTGTAGGCTTTGATCTTGGTGGAATAACCAAGAATTATGCCTTCATCACTCTTATCATCAAACTTACCAACATAGTCACCTCTCTTGATAAAAAATTTACTACCAAAAATCTTAAAGTAACTAACATTAGGTGATCTACCATACCGGTATTCATAAGGAGTTTTTTCCTTACCTCTTTTAACCAATATCTGGTTCATTGTGTAGACAGATGCGCTGACAACTTCTCTCCAGAAAGTCTTAGCTACACCTCCTTGTATGAGCATAGTTGTTGTAGCTTCAACAATGGATTGATTGTTCCTCTCTGCAATACCATTTTGTTGTGGTGTCCTAGGTGCAAAAAGATGCCTCTTAATTCCATTGTCTTCACAATATCTAGTGAATCCTCTAAAGTAAATTCACCATCTTGATCAGTTCTTAAGCACTTTATCTTCTTTCCACTTTCCTTTTCAACTAAGGTCCTAAATGCCTTTAACTTTCTAAAGGCTTCAATTTTGTCCTTTAAGAATGTGACCCACATCATTCTTGAGCAATCATCAATGAAGATCATAAAATACCAATCACCTTGAATACTCCTAGTCCTTATTGGTCCACAGAGGTCTGTATGAACCAAATCTAGTAAATTTTCTGCTGAGAAATATTTTCTCTTAAAAGTTGAGGATGTCATCTTCCCTAACTGACATTCCTTACACAAAGAATTCATTGGTTTGTCCAACTATGGCAAAACTCTTACCGATTTGGACTTACTGACTTTTACAATATTATTAAAATTTACATGACAAAATCTCTGATGCCAAAGCCAACTATCTTCTACTTTTGCAATTAAGCAGCTATTGACTTTAGAATTTAGGTGAAACAAGTTACCTTTTGTCTGTTTATCAGTTGCAATTAGTTCACCTTTGCTTCCATAGATTTTGCACTTTCCATTCTTGAATTCCAGTGGTTAACCTCTATCATTGAGTTGAGAAACACTCAAAAGATTATGTTTCAATCCTTCAACCCAGAAGACATCATCTGTGTTACTCTTTCCATTAAGAGAGATGGTTCCCTTTCCTTTTACCATGCAGGGTGAGTCATTTCCAAATCTCACAACACCTCCATCAAATTCCTTCAAAGTAAGAAACTTACTCCGGTCACTAGTCATGTGGTGTGAAAAACCACTGTCTATAATCCAATCATCAGAACTATCCATGTGAGAGACTAATGCCTTCTGATATGATGTCTCTTCTTTAATGACAACAAAGAAAATGTTCTCATTTGCATCTCCCTTAGATTCCACATCTGTGATTCCTCCATCCACTGCAATGAGGCAATCTCTTTCACCTTTTCCTTTGTACTTCTTATACTTCTCACATTTTTTCTCATGTCTCCATTTGGACAGTTAGCTGCAATATGTCCAATCCGGCTACATGCAAAACACTTCAAAGGTAATTTACCAATGTACTTACCATTACCTCTGGGTAACCGCTTGGCCAATAATGCTTCAAGATCAATCAGACTGTCTTCATCATCAACATCTCTGCTAGATCTGGACTCATGACTGTGACTAGCTTCTCTGCTTTTGTTTATCGGTGGGTTAGAAACTGAAGCTCTAAATGTAGATTCTGATTTCTAAATACTTCCATCAAAACCATTTAATTCAAATGCAGCTAGTTTACCAATGATGGAGTCAAGAGTTACCTTTATTTTATCAATAGACTTGAGTTCCTGAATGGCTGCAAATCGGATAACGTAGACTGGTAGAAGGGTTCTCAACACCTTGCTAACCACTATGGTATCCTCCACTTTACCACCAACACTTTTGATATCACTGACTATCTCCTTGATCCTCAGACCATACAATTGAATATTCTCACCTTCAACCATTCGCATGTCATCAAATTTACCTCTCAGACTCCTCTTTGGCAATCTTCACATGCTCATCACCACTATAGATATCCTCAAGTTTCTTCCACACTTAAAAATTAGTCTCCAAACCATAGACATCAACATACTCTGAATCTGACAAGGAACTAACAATGGCCTCCAATGCCTGCTTATTCTCCCATTGCTCCTTCTTTTGATCATCTGAAAAAATCCCACTAGGCAAGCTATATTTAGTAACAACATGTTCCCAATATTTACTTTGTAAGCTTTTGATATAGATCTTCATCCTATCACTCCAAATTCTATAGTTTTCCCTATTGAACTTTTGACCTTCTTTCTTCATCACGTTCTTCTAGATCTTTACCTTAGGCTGTTAGGCTTAGACATAAGAGGACATGAAATGCTCTGATACCAATTAATGATATGGAGTCAATAATGATCTGGCCAACTATTGAGAGGGGGGGTGAATCAATAGATAGAAAACAAACTAATTTTTCACCAAACTCAAAACCAACTCATAAATCAATCAATGAACTAACCAGTTTAAACTTGTACCATAAACTACAACTACACTGTCAAGTTTACTGGTTGATTAGAATACCAATATAACAGTGTAACAGATCTGAAACTCATATACCATTTAACCAAAAAATCAAACCACTTTACTAACATTAGTAATAGCATATTTCAGATCACTTTCGGTCATCTTAACACATCTAAGTAGCTTTACTAGTTAAACAAATTAACCATATCAAAACATAACCACAAAAGCCATTCACCACTTGACACAATGATTTTTGACGTGGAAACCCAAATGGGAAAATCACAATGGGGATGAATACCCACAAGTATTCTGAACTCTTCTAAAGTTCACCTTGTTAGGAGCCAAGCCTTGTTAGAAGCTTTACAAAAATGTCATGTTAGGAACAGATCCGATTAAGGACCACCCGGTTAAGGGATTGACTATAATACTCTATTAAAGGCAATACCCTATTAGGAGTAACCTTGATAGAGGATTTCAAATACAAGCTAATGGATCACCTGGTTAGAGGATTTAGAAAACACCAATCTTGTTAAAGATTAACTGGTTAAGGGATTTAACTGTTTTAATTGTTAGAGAACAACAGGGTCTTTGTTGATCTGGTAATAGCACTACCCTGCTTGTTCAAATCCTATTTATGCTCCTATCTACCTTCACACATTCTGTAGATACTCCTTTTGGTTTGGCAATCAATCACACTGACACACTTAACCAAAATTGCCAACATTATTACAAAATAACTCATCGACCTTATAAGAAAAACAATAGGTTGGTAACACATCACAAAACCTAAGATCTCATAAAGATTACAAACAGATCGGTTCAAAAATGACTATTAGATTACATAGAAATCATCTGCACATTGTCCTAGACAACCTTGACTGCTCCTGGATCACCGCACATTGGATCCTGTAACTCATCACACAGTTTCCAATTCATGCAATGCACTTGCTCATTCCCAAGATAAAACAGTTATCTCTACGCACCTAAACTACTTGAAACTCATCATGTGCATCATGCATACGTGGCATAATCATCTCCGATCACCATTCGATCATAGATCAACACAACCGATTCACCAAGCTCCATCAGTTAGGGTTCAACATATCAACATGTTGATCTCTCTGCTACAATAGTAATATCGGTTTCCTTCACTACTCAATTACTAGTTGTATTACTGCATCACTACCAGTTGCAATTGACATCAATGACAACACTTATACTTCATTAATGCAATCTTCATGCAATGCCAACAAAAAGACCTAAATAAGAACATAGAGTATACTTACCTCACAAGGTAGGGAAGCCTACAAGGTATGGCAGTCAATAGTTATGGACAAAGTGCATGGTACTGTCCATAGAGGAAAATGAACAATAAAGAGAAGATAGTTATAGGGTCTATAAACCATTATGATGAAGTTATACATATGAATTAAAGGGTCAAAATATGATAGCTTATGAATTAGAAGGAAATCTCAAAAGAACATCTTTGTTGAAGGAGAAATGCTCTTGAGTATGCCTTGTTAGGAGTCTATATAGTGAAAAGTATTGTTTATATTTTTGAGTGGTTATACTAGAGTGAGTTTCAATAGGCTAAAAGCATGCAGATAGTTTAAGACCAAAGGTTTGAAAGATAGTTAGATATGAAAAAAAAGATGAAGCATAGTAAAAATTGATAAGAGATTATCGAGCCAAGAAATATGACATTCAAGACAAGGAAAGAAAAGATACAGTGAGTAAGCACTATTAAAGATAGTTCAAAAGAAGAGACAATTGATAGAGTAAGAAGTGGTATAAGCTCAAAGGTTAAGAAGGCAAGGAGAGAAAAATAATAGCGATAATAATAAATCAAAAAAATGTTACATATGTCCTTGAAAGTCTATGTTCATCTAAGTAGTTGTGAAGTTCTCAAAATTTAATAGAAAGAGTCTAAAGCGAAGAAACCGAGTGAAAACATGAACATAAAATATAAGAAAACAAAGAAGAAAAAAATCTAGAATGATAGTCCTAGTGACGATGATTGTCAAACATGAATAATAGGGGTAGAGCTTGATAGTGAAGGGCAATAAAAGATTGCAAATATAGTAAAGTGAGTAGATCTTTGGCATTGTTTAGTGAGAAACCTGTAAAGATCCTTAAAAAGATATAGCATGGGAGAGGTTAAGGAAATTATAATATGATTAGTTGCCAAAAAAATTATACTAATAAAATCTCATTTCATGAGATTGATAATGTTTGTGAGATGGGAGGACAACTCACAAGTCAACAATCATTGCCAAAGAACAATTCTTTGTGAATTGTTATCACAAAGGGACATTGAAAATAACACAATAATTATTACAAGTAGGAATGCAAGAGGTATAGTCCAAGGTAAGTGACAAAACAATGGATAGGTTACAATAAATTAACAAAACATTCTTTAGAAAGTGAAAGAGCATGATAGTGTTTATGGAAAATCAATCCTCAATGGATTGTGAATTTAACCAATCCTAGTAAAGAACATAGTACAAAATAGGGTGTAGTTCTAGGATAACACTATAGTCCTCGTTTGACATTCATATAAGAGAAAGATCTTAGTCATGGTAGGTCCAAGAAGTGCTCATGGAAAGGTACATAACAATGATATGATAGTGGACCAAAAAATATTAAACCATATATTCAGTCTAAAGGAAAAAGAGACACAAATATATAATGTGTTATGTCAAAGATAGTACTCCAAGATGATCACACACAATGATAAATATGATATGAGATAATGATCATGGGTTTTATGGTTATGGTCATAAGGGAAATGGACACAATAAAATACATCCATTATAGTGTATGACTTCTTTTCTTAAGGTTCCATAACAAATTACAATAGACAATACCAAAACCCTTTTGAAGGTGGAGTTATAGTGAGCAAATAAAAATCAACAGTGTAGGAATCAAAGGAAAAAGATAACCTATGAATGATAGAAATGAGAGGACTATAGAGTATGAGAGATAAACATTAAATCTACAAGGAACAATGTTAGTGGTAGTTATTGTACACAAAGACAAATAAAAGAACAATCATATTCATCATGAAAATAATGTCAAGTGACATGATATATGACATCCCAAAGATATTATGAGCCTATAGTTTTTCTCACACATGTATGACTTTACTCAATCAAAGGTTAAAATATTGGACTATAGAGTTAAGGATCAAGTTAAGGTTAAGACTATAGTAGATAAGTCAAAATAAGATTCTAAAGATGCATTGAAGGAAAATCCTTATTTCAATGTCATAAAAGAGGCCTACACCTATAATTATTCTAGTGTCAAATTTAAGGAATTGAACAAGAATTTGGGTGAATAAATGAGCAATTAAGAGGTTGATATCAAATAGTGAGACATGTAACATGAGATTTTCAATAGTTGTAAGAATTTAAGAGAGTGGAAGAATCATTTGGAGTCTTTTAGGGAGATGGGAGATTGAAATGTCAATACCACCCTTCTTCAATGCCACCTTGGAGTTTTTATGAAATAAAACAAGGGAAAATAATTTTCCAATGCCTCAAGGAAGGTTGATTGCACAGGGCAAGGAAATAAAGTATTGATTTTTTTAATTATGTGTCATGTATTCATTATTAAGGTTATCCAAGGATAAATAACACGTGTAGGGGATACTTTTGTAGGGATTTATTACAAATTAACTAAGTATTGTAGATTTTTCAAGCTCTTTCTAGTAGAAACATTGCATTGTGACATAGATTTTTAGTTCTTGTGACTGAAAACATGTAACATTTTAAGTTTCAAAGATATATTAGTCAATTTTTAGCAATAGATTTCTATAGAGAAACCTTATATCGTTAAAATTTAGTGATTTTACCTTCTCAATGACTGTATTATTATTTGTAACATGGTGATTGATTCATGTTCATGTGTGATGCAGAGACTCGTGGACCCTCCCACAATCATATTGCAACTTATCATTCTTTCTTCAAAAACCCAACTCTTCTTGTTTCACCTTCCTTCACTAGGCTTCACCAAGATGCCCAAGTAGAACTCTCAACCTCACAAATTTGTTCCAACACTTCCTAGGGTCTCAAAATACCCTATTCCACTTTACCCAATAGGCTTCACTCACCCTATCAACTGGTTCTCTCTCAAACCCTTACCCGGGTCCCTAAATAGGCCAATTCCTAGTAGCCCTGTTCAGCGGGTATTCTGACATTTACTCAAAATAATTTGAAAACACTTGACAAATAAATTTCATATATGGATACCCTTTTGGAAGTTACCTAACATATGTGAAAATAAACTATGGTTATTTTAGACGAAATACTTAGACCAACACCCTGCTACACACCAACTAGGCCCAATTAGCCCTCTTTTCCAAAGCAAGTACCAACAAATGGTATGGCCATAAATCAAAAACAAAAAAAAGTCTTGAAAAATGTTCCAAAACCATATATTTTCTAGGTTTCAAGACAATACACAATCATTTGATAGGTTAGATACTAAACCCCCCTTTTTAGGCCTAAAAAACTAGGGCCTCCTTGTTCAAACCCCAAAACTCACTTCCAGATCTTGAAACTTCGTATTCACCATTAATTTACCATACCCTAACACTTTTTAACATAAAAACACTACCTCCTTAAGGTAGATCTTTTGCTGCTATACTCATGCCTCCATTTTCATGCTTTTCCTCACTCAATCTCTTACCCTAGGGTATCAACACTTCATCTCCACATTATTCCCTATGCATGTAAGGTTAGAGATACATATAATACAATATTCCTGACCCATTCCAAAAGAAACAGAAACCACATAAAGTGGAATGGGTCACATTTGCATTGTGACTCTCAAAACTTCCCAAAAACAATAGATTTTAGAACAACCAATAGAAGTATATCAGATTTGAATGTAAAACCTTCAAAAAAAGTATAAAATTATAGGATAAACACTCCTCTACATTTCCATATCCATTTCAAATAAAAAATGAAGCAAAGAAGAAGAGTTTCAATCCAATAAAGTGTAGATTTTAGACAAAAATTGCAAGGAAAACCTTGTATTTTTATTGCCAAACTCCGAACTCTTACAATGCCAAGAAAATATGACCCTCTCCCTCTTAATTTTGGATCATTACAAACATATTTAAACATCTTCCCTTCATGGAAACTGAAAACCAACTCTTAACCACCCATACAACCACTTTTGTGTGTTTACAACTTTAATTTATTGTCAAATTGACACTTTTAGTTGTCAATTGACAAATTTTTAATCTTTTTGCATCTTGACACTTTCTAATAAACTTTATTACAGTAATATGGTCACACAAGACCTTATGAAACTTAAAATGCTTATTAAAAATCTATTCTACCCATTGAACCCCATTACATTACTTATTTTGACATTATTTGCCCAACATGGCAATTTTGACAACTTATTACAAAATGACTCATTACATGAGCTTGATGACTCCAAATGGCATTATTATCCATGTTTAAAATATCAAATTGTCCTTCTAACCTTATACACTTAATATCTCATATACTTCATTATGGCCTCATGGTGGCCAATCTTGTCTGGGTGCTCCTGCACCATACTCCCCGCCTCAAAAATTTACAAGTCTCTTGGAAATGGTGTACCTGCAAAAACAAACAAACATAAAACCTACACCATCTTTCCCTTTTAGTGTTCTCATCTTCACCTTGGGTTTGTATTTGTCATTCTCTTGACTTCCCATCCATGCTTTATCTCTTGTACCCCTCATTGTTTCTTTTTCCTCTTGAATCTTATCCTCCATGCTCTGATTAGGTTGCTCCCATCTGCTCTCTATCTGACCTGCATCTCTACACATGCCAAAAAATATGATACTCTGACTCTTTCCCTTCATCTTCACTCTTGGTTTCCTATTCATTAGCAATATCAACAAAATCAAGAAGCAATAGCATGCCCCTTACACCATTTGACTTCTACCAACATCCATCATCTTCACCATTTTTGGAATCTCTGTCACAATAGCATACATATCCAAAACAATCAGACTTACCACCCAAATACAACTCATAGTCTTATCATTAACATATTTCATCTCCATGCTAGGAGAACTCACACTTTCTCAAGCCTTCTCTTGGCCCATCATAATCTTATCAAACAACTCAACTTCCTTTACCAACTCATTCCTCATCTCATGCCATTCCTATTGGCATACCAACTCTCTATCCAACTTCAAGGCTATATCATTATCCTCACAATTCACTATCATAGGGGTACTTTGTTGCACTATACCCTTTACTCCATCCAAAGGACATTCCATTGTCCCAATCAAAATCACTTTTGCATACTCAAGCCCTTCAAGACTTGAACCCTTGCTGTTATCTCTAGCATGTTTGTTATCTACCTCTGTCTCAACTCTTTGAACATCTTTTCCATTGGGTTCATCTTCCTCTTCACATGCTACTTGCTGCTCTTTGTTCTCTTTCACCTCATACCTGCTCTTTGCATCTTCTTCCTGCAACTTAGACTCTACCTTGTCTTCTTCAAGCCTAGAAGTGGTTTCTATCTCTATCTTTTCTTCATCCTTATGTTCCTCATGCCTTAGGAACTCTCTTCTTGCAATCAACATTATCCTTGACATTCCCCACGCTGCCTTGTCATCTTGCAATGATGACATCACAAACTTTTTCCCATCCTTGTTAATAACATATGCATTTTCTCTACCATCATGTAGGGCTTTAACAAAAAATTGCTATACTATACCCAAGATCATATGACAATCACTCAAAGGCATAATATCACATACAATAGTATCATAATATGAACCAATGTTGAAAGAAATATATGCTTTATCTTTAACTTCAACCCATTGATCATTGCTTACCCCATATGCTCTGTAAGGTGACCCAAGAGGCATCCTTGGCAAGTTCAACTTATCAACCATCTCTACTGAGACTAGATTTTTAAAAGAACCAATACTAACAACAACCTTGCATACCTTACCCCTGCATTTGCATTGTGTCCGGAATATAGAGTGCCCCTGAGCATACCTTGCCCACATTTCTTCATCTTCTTCCATGATGGTTTCCCCTCTTATCTCTCAGTCTTCAATCTGTAATCTACAAAGACCTACTACCTTGCTTTGATACCACTATGGTGTAGAGCATCGTGGACCCTCCCACAATCATATTGCAACTTATCATTTTTTCTTCTGCAAAAACTCAACTCTTCTTGTTTCACCTTCCTTCACTAGGCTTCACCAAGATCCCCAAGTAGAACTCTCAACCTCACAAACTTGTTCCAACACTTCCTAGGGTCTCAAAATACCCTATTCCACTTTACCCAATAAGCTTAACTCACCCTATCAACTGGTTCTCTCTCAAACCCTTACTCGGGTCCCTAAATAGGCCAATTCCTAGTAGCCCTGTTCAGTGGGTATTATGACATTTACTCAAAATAATTTGAAAAAACTTGACAAATAAATTTCATATATGGATACTCTTTTGGAAGTTACCTAACATATGTGAAAATCAACTATGTTTCTTTTAGATGAAATACTCAGACCAACACCCTGCTACACACCAACTAGGCCTAATTAGCCCTCTTTTCCAAAGCAAGTACCAACAAATGGTACGAACACAACTCAAAACCAAAAAATAGTCTTGAAAAATGTTCCAAAACCATATATTTTCTATGTTTCAAGAAAATACACAATCATTTGATAGGTTAGATACTAAACCCCCCTTTTTAGGCCTAAAAAATTAGGGCCTCCTTGTTCAAACCCCAAAACTCACTTCCAGATCTTGAAACTTGGTATTCACCATTAATTTACCATAACCTAACACCGTTTCACTTAAAAACACTACCTCCTTAGGGTAGATCTTTTGCTGCTATACTCATGCCTCCATTTTCATGCTTTTCCTCACTCAATCTCTTACCCTAGGGTATCAACACTTCATCTCCATATTATTCCCTATACATGTAAGGTTAGAGATACATATAATAAAATATTCCTGACCCATTCCATAAGAAACAAAAACCACATAAAGTGGAATGGGTCACATTTGCATTGTGACTCTTAAAACTTCCCCAAAACAATCACCTACATCAGATTTTAGAACAACCAATAGAAGTATATCAGATTTGAATTTAAAACCTTCAACAAAAGTATAAAATGATAGGATAAACACTCCTCTACATTTCCATATCCATTTCCAATAAAAAATGAAGCAAAGAAGAAGAGTTTCAATCCAATAAAGTGCAGATTTTAGACAAAAATTGCAAGGAAAACCTTGTATTTTTATTGCCAAACTCCAAACTCTTACAATGCCAAGAAAATCCGACCCTCTCCCTCTTAATTTTGGATCATTAAAAACATATTTAAACATCTTCCCTTCATGGAAACTGAAAACCAACTCTTAACCACCCATACAACCACTTTTGTGTGTTTACAACTTTAATTTATTGTCAAATTGACACTTTTAGTTGCCAATTGACAAATTTTTAATCTTTTTGCATCTTGACACTTTCTAACAACTTTATTACATTAATATTGTCACACAAGACCTTATGAAACTTAAAATGCTTATTAAAAACCTATTCTACCCATTGAACCCCATTACATTACTCATTTTGACATTATTTGCCCAACATGGCAATTTTGACAACTTATTACAAAATGACTCATTACATGAGTTTGATGACTCCAAATGGCATTATTATCCATGTTTAAAATATAAAATGGTCATTTTAACCTTATAGACTTAATATCTCATATATCTTCATTATGGCCTCATGGTGGCCAATTTTGTCTGGGTGCTCCTGCACCAATGTGTTATTCTTGTAAGTCCTTAAATTTTTGTCTCATTTTAGTACCTTTAAACAAAAAGCATGCATATTTATGTAGGTTGCAAGTTATGTGTTGATATAAATAGTTGCTGTGAGAAAACCACATTCCTGTTGTAGAAACTATGAAAAATCAAGACTTTCTTCCAAAATACTAATGCATTATTATCTAAACATATGCATTGTGTGAAGAAACAATTGAACCAATGAATAATAGTGTAGGTCACAAAGCATTTTGTGTATCGCCTCATTAGAGTCTAGTTTTCATTTCCAATTATTTAATATCCCTTTTCTTAGCATTAAAATAATAGATTAGTAGAGTTTTTGTGAGGTATGAAGGGAGCCAACCCTCTTTAGAGACTCTCTCCAACCTATGAGCAACCCACAATCCTTGGAGTGTCCCCATACTTGTCAACTAGGAAGAGAGCTTGAATATAAAATTCTCAAGGTTGCAACTTGGCATTGATAATAGCTTCACATATGCACTCCTTAGAAATGCTCAATATTATTATTGCCCACTCACCCAAGCAACCTTAATCCCTAAACATTTTCTTTCTTATATATATTAAATCTCACACAAATACAACCATGTTGTAATGTAAAACCATTGAACCCTCATTTAATATTGGTTACTAAGTTTACACTTTAGTTAATATGTCCCCAATTATTAACCTAGTGTGGTTAACCACATCTCCTAGATGCACCATGACTAAATAATTATTCAATTACAAGATTATAATAAATCATTTTATGTAATGGTGTACAACACCAAATCCTAATACAAAAAAATATCCAATGCAATCAAAACCTAATATTTATACTATTTGTTGGAAAAGAGGAAATTATGAACACAAGAGTGGACCTAGGAATAGAAGCAAGTAAATCAATCACAAGTTCGCACAAAATTAAAATATTTTATTCTAATAGTAAAGAGGATAAATTATAAAATATTATAAAGGACTAAAAGAAAACTCAAGAATGAGATGAACATCTATAGGATATTCTCAAGAAGAATCCTAACACATGACTACTTTTGAGTCACCAAATGCGAGGAGACCAAGTAAACAACAATTAACTAATAATAGAAGATTCTCTCAAAATGATGAAACCTATATGTGACTCCTACATATCTATAAACCTAATAAAACTTACATGCATAACAAAGTTAGGATAAAAATTAGTAATATATAATAATATGTAGTGTAAAATTCCCCATAATAATAGGACACTTAATTCATGTTATGTACCCATTTACAAAAACTCTAAAAAATATAAAGGAGAAAAACTATAAGAAAAAAATCCCCATAAAAGAGAATAGAAAACTTTGCAGATGAAATTGTGATGAAATAGGCTCCCACACAAAGAATTCGTGGAAGTATCTGTTGGCATTATGTTTTCATTGATGTCAACCGGTATGGAATGGTTATCGGTGAGTAGGTAGTGGTGACTGGTATGGGTGAAGTAAGTAATGATGTCAACCAGTAAGAAGGATGGAGTGTGTAAGTAGACAGAAAAGGTATGTTATCGGTACACATGAAGTGCAACATCTACCGGTAAAGAAGGACCACCGACAAGCAAGCAAAGAAGCAAAGAAGAATAGGGGGATGTGATCACCAATAGACAAGAGAAGTATAATGCAATCGATAAATGGATTCAATGGATGGACCAACATGTTTTATGGAAGACCAAGTTAATACAAATGCAAAGAAGAGGTTAGTGAGTATGAAGGTCCATTGATGAAGTTAGGTTATACCGGTAAAGTGAGTTTAACTGGTAGTATGTCTTGGTCGATGAAGGATGTCAAACCGACTTTGTAGTCTGAGCATAGGTGGATGTCGACAAGGATGACAAGTGGACACCAGGTGGTGAGCACGCAAAGGTCAGTGAAGTATTCATCAACGTAGTAGTTTGATGAGTAGGTCGACATTAATGAAGAACCTGTAAATCATGGGACGATGGAAGGATGTTGCAGATTGAGGGAGACATGGTGGCAAGGTGATTGATATAACCTTGCAGGACGATATGATCCTTGTACTCATTGGTTGAAGGAAACAACCGACCCATTAAAGGTGATTGATAGAGGAATGCTGAAAAACATGTTGCAAACATCTAAAAATAGAAAATGTGCATTGGAAGGCAAGGAAATGGCAGTGATGTTTGATATGATGCTGATCATCTTTCCAGAAAAGAAGATCTGATTAGATCGGATATCGATTGAGTTGGTAGAGGAAAACCCTAGCACGCCACCATTTGAATGTTGCTTTTGGCGGGAACCCTCACATATAAATATGTGAACTCGAGACTGAAGATGATGATGCTAGGTGTGAGTTGTGAGAGAGAAGAGAGCTTAAGAAAGAAAATAGGCTATCTATCTGAGAGTTCCTGCATAGAGAGTCAGAGTGTAGAGTTAGCAGGTTGAAACGGCGTGAGACTCTAACCGACAAAGACAAAGCAACTAGTAAACTGTTATAATCTTAATAGTCAAGTGTACCGGTAGAGATTATATGGTTAAGAAATCATCCAAGTGTGACATTATGAAGTGTGAGGTTTAGAGGAAGAGAAGAAAGGCTGGGAGTTACCAATAAGTGATTAGAGAGAGAAATATAATAACCGACAGTGGAAAAACTAGTGAAGAAGAGGAGGTTGATAATCGACAGACATCAGATGATTAGGTGTTGCAGAACTCATTTGCAACTAGATGCTATCATTGCATTAAAATTGTATTTTATTATATTACACTGAGTTGGTGGTTGGTGCAAGGGTTGGTGCTCTTTAGGTTGGTGCCCTAAATCATTGTAAGTTGTTGTTTCATTGTGAGGTTGGATTGGAGCAGTAGACTCTAGCAACATTTCTCACTGAGGTTTTTCCCATATTGGGTTTTCCTCATACATCTAATGTTGTGGGTTATGCATTTGTGTGTTTGCCTCTTTTGATATCCTCTCATATCTTATCGGTTTGATTGCTTAGTGGTTAGGGTGTTAACTGGTACTCAAAGCTTGGTTTAAAGAGAAAAGATTATTTGGAACCACTAATTCACCCCCCTCTCAGTGGTACACTGTGTTCAACAGTATCTACAAAAGAACAAATGGAACATAAAATTGAAGAACCTCTAATAAAATCAAGATCAAAGAGAGTTGGTTTTTCCAACTATTTCCCTGATCTTCCTTATAGGTAAGATTCTTCTAATGATCAAGAAAATTGTACCACTGGCTAGTTAACAAAGGATTCATTTGAAAGGAATGAATTCTTTCTATACTTTAGGCTTTGCAAAGACAAGGTGGGTTTCCCTTTACATAACACCAATCTAAGCTATTCAATTCATAATGGTGTCTAAGTAGATTTAACAACCTCACACTTATGATTTAAGGGATAACATATAATGCTTAATTACTTCAAAAACCTCATAGATCCATTAGATTCTAGTGTAAAATCAAGAAAACACAACAATATATAGAAAAATAAAGATTAAGATTTGTAGATTTATAGTTCTTTGTTGTATTTTGGACTAAAAATCAATCAAATCGACGGCTTATCCATTGCAGTGTCTCAAATTGTATAATCCTTTCCTATTAACAACTTAAACACTTCTCAAATGATGAACAAGCATTGTTGCTTCACAACAATGTAAAATAGCTTGTGAATGGCACCTCCTTATGTCTCTCCTGCCCAACAATTTTTTAATGGCGTCATTGTTTTTGCCCTGTCGAGCAATGCATTTGCTATGGGTATCGCAACTACATCCCTGCTCCTACTAGGTATTTGTGCCTTACTGTAAGGAAAATTTCAGCCAATTATATCACAGTTTCCACATAACCCAATTGAGATCTTAATCAAATATACACATAGAATCCAAATGCAAATAATAGACAACATACCCACACACAAATGTGACAAAAGATATATCTTCAGAAAACCCTCATGAGGGAAAAACCTGCCCTCCAAAAGCATCATCCACCATGTATTATCAACAATGTGTCCATTACAATACAATTATGGAAAGCCTTCAAAAACCCAACCATAACAAACCATCAACAAGCACTCCATGTGAACAAGCACAAATCCAAATATCCCATGCCATGCTTCCTTCCTTCACAAATGCTAACCTGGCTAACTAACCAAAGTAAACAACTACCCTTGTGGTTGCTTTTATAAAAAAAATCTCCCACAAAACCACCTTTTGGTATTACATCAAAACCATGTACCCAAAACCATGTGACAATAAAATATAATATTTTTCCTACCTACCCTTGACCCACATTTAATATTGGGTACTTCATCACAATTAAATTCCCCAATATTATAATAATACCAATGTGTTAATTGTTGGCATTTTTTATGTTCATGTTGTGATTGTCATTGATGGACACACACTTGCATTAAGATCCTCTTTATATGTATATGGTAAAGCACAACTGGCATTTGTTCCAACCGGTATGTTGTATTATAGTCTTTAGACTATTGATGTTTTGCAGAATGTGTTTACCAGTCTAAAGCGGCATGTCGATCCCAAGCGGTTCGTGGATACCAAGCAGTACAAGGGATTAAAGTGGCATAACACATTTCTACTAGTCTTCATTTTTAAACTGGCAACAGGTATTTTGTATGAACCAGTAATACTCTGTGATGAGTTACCAACTGACATTTTGTGATGAGTTACCAATCCACTGATTGTTTGACGGTGCCAACACACTGGCGGTGCTTTTTGTGTCATGTTACTAAGTATGTCTAGATTCATTGAACCTAGGAAATTGAAATGTAATCCTATTGGACCGACATGAAATCAGATTCCTTTAAAAGGACATCATGTCTAGGGTTTTAGGTTGTTGTCAAAAGGGTTTATGTTGCTGCTAGGGTTTAAGGTGGTTGAGGAATTGGAAAGAATATGAATGTGTAGAAGACTGAAGTAATGCAGGAGTGCATTAAGAACGAACTATCAAGGATCTAACCGAGCAGTCTGTGCTATTAGATAGATCAAACACTTGTTGATTACTCACATCTTTGACAAGTCTGTAGCCCTTAATCGAGTAGGCCCAAAAGCCTTTTGTAAATCTTCTAACAAGGTGGTTCACATATGTGGATCTAAAATCCTCTAGCAAGGTAGTCCTTGATCGGACTTATCTCCTAACAGAGATTGAGATTCCTAACAGGATCTATTTTGGTGAAGAACATTGTAAGACCTTAACCGATCTGACCTTAACTGGTCTAGTTTCTATTTTGTAGATAGTGACTTGTGAGTTCCATCTCACCGTGGTTTTTCCCATTTGGGTTTCCACATCAAATATCTTGTGTTATGGTTGTATTTATTTTGTGGGTTAATGCTTTATTTGCATTTTGGTTTGCATGTGTGATAACTGGTCTGTCTGTTAAACTATTCTATCGGTTTATCATTAGACTATTTAAGTGCTTAAGTGCAGTGTTTTTCGGTATACTAATTCACCCCCCCCTCTTAGTATTCATCAATTGGTATCAGAGCCTACCTTTCTATAAGTTTAACCACTTGGAAAGAGATATGGGGGAATACACCTTGAGGGAACTTACTCAATGGCTCACTCAGTCTGAGCAAGCCTATGATGATCTTATGGTCAAATACAAGGCATCTCAAGCAAAAAGGAGAGAACATGCAGAAAAGCTGATGGAGCTGTCTGAAAATAGTTCTGTAGATGAAGCAGATATGGAAGCCCTAATTGCAGAAGTAAATAAGATGAATGAATCAAACTCCAACCTAAGAAAGGAGTTGGAAGGACTGACTATCTGGATGTGTCAAGAGCTTGAGAACCGGAGAAAAACTGAAGACCTAGTGAAAGAAAGAGATTTTGAGATCTCCAAGTTGAAACAAGAGATGAGTGCCTTAAATGCTCAACTCCATGCAAGCAAGGTGGAAAATGAAGACATGCAAGAAGAACTGAACATTTCCATCTTTGAGAATGAAAACCTGTTGGAAACAAGTGCTGCTATTTCCAAAGAACTCTCTGAGTCAAAGGAAATACTTGCTAAGTTCAGCAAAATTACTGTCAAGCTAGAGCAAAAGCTTGAATCTGCCAAACCAGTCAAGAATACCAATGGACTTGGTTATTCTGGTCATGAGGAAGGTGAGACCTCTGGAATAAATGTTGAAGCATCAAAGTAGCAACCGACATTCAAAGGAAAAGGTAAGCAAAAATTCAAACCTGTTTGTTTCAACTGTCTTAAAGAAGGACATACTGCTAATGTGTGTAGGAGTAAGGCTTACGACAATTTTCCTTATTTCCTAAATGATAAGCCTAGATCCTATAGATTCAATGGTAATTGTTATGCATGCAACAAATATGGGCATAGAGCATTTGAATGCAGGTCTGTCATAAATAACATTGGAAGATATCCTCAGAGGACCCAAGGAGTTGGTCCTGAACCTTTTGTGAACCAGAATCACAACCGGTTTAATGTCTTCAATCATCAGCCAAGAAGCAGTGGCTATCAAGCGGCAACCAGATGGAGAGAAAAAAAATTGTATGATCTATCATGGTCATGGTCACACTGCTGCAACATGCAGAAGGAAGAATGGAAACATGAACAATGGACCTTGGAGAGCACTTGGATTGGTTTGCTATCACTGCAACAAACCAGGTCACATTGCAAGATTCTGCAGAAGTAGAAAGAGTATATCTGATGATATACCAGTCACTCTGGAAGGAGGAATTGATGTTGAAACAGTTCAAGCAAACATGAACAAAACCTGGAAGAGGAAACCAGTAATGTTGGAAGAGGAACCAGTTTCTGCGCCTAGTATGAAAATATCAGAACCAGCAAACTAAGCTTCAAAAGGCTTAGGGGGAGCAAATGGCAAAATGTTTTCAAACCCCCGGTTTATACTGGCAAAAGACCTTAACTGGTATGTGATACCTATCGCTTGGCAGAAGACCAAAAATAGTAAAAAGGCAAATTAGGGTTTACACCCTAATAGAGAAGCATTAATGGCGGTAGGTGAGGAATATGTTGAAAATCATTTCTCACTATCAGTTTTCGAGCGAAGAAAAGTTTTTCAAAGAGCAGAGTGACGAAAAGGTGATTTGAGTAGAGATTTGGAGAAATTGAGAAACTGCGAAGGAGATTCAAATTCAAATAGCAAACAGTCAAGTGGAGAACACAAAGTGGTGATTCAACTACCAACAAAGTGAGGAGTAAAGGACAATCGGAAAGCCCTAAATTTGCGTGTTTTTAAAAGGTATTTCTCGAGTTCTTAAAATTTCTACAATGGCTTCCGCATCTCATACCAATTCTAGTGCATCTATTGAGTCTGAAAGTTTCATTCAATGGAAGTCAAAGTATAATGCCCTATCACAAGTTCTGGCTGGAGTGATAGTAGAAGAGGGAATTTCTGACTACATAGATTGCAAGATTGAAGACCTAGGGTCTCTAGCCATCCACTCCCAACTAGGTCTATTTTGTGGAAAGGATAAGAAAATCAAACTGGAGTATAGTATCTTGGAGAAGAAGAAACTCCATAATGCTGTATATTTCCTAGAAGACTTTACAGAGGATCATATAAGGATCATTTTGAGTAGAGTCCATGGTGACAAAATTTACCTGGAGAGGACGCATGATATCATGCCACAGGCAATTCATGTAGTCATCAGTTTCTGCAATACAGGGGAAGTACCAGCCCTAAGGACGGTTAGCAAGTCTGAAATGTCCAGGCTCACCGGTTCAGTGAGTGACTCATGGGGCATGACTATAAATTCAATCAAGGATGATCTGGTTAAGTATGCCTGCATGGTGATAGGCTACCGGACATTCTCTGCCAGTAGAATCAACTCTGTATCTGCTGTAGCGGTAAATGCCGCTTATCGGATGATAAAGGAGGATGCATCATTCAATCTGTGCACTGACATGTAGAGGCAACTCTTGTCGAATATGAATTCGATCAAACAAGACAATGCACTAAGGTTCAAGTTTGGTCAACTACTGGTAGGGTTGTTCTTCTATTTCCAAGGCTACTTCCCAGGAGTGGGAGACATTCAGTGGTCTACGAACCAACCGGTTACCAAACAGATAAAGGAAAGTTTGCAAGCAGTAGGAACCAGTTATCCTGAAGTTCTGAACAAGTATTTTGATGAGTTTAGATGAAAAATGAGCCAAAGGATGAGGATCTCAAGTGATATCATCAAGAAATATGAAGATGACATATGTTTCACCATCCAAGTGGACAAATGCATAATGGAGGTTGTTGAGCCTAGAATGGAAGAAGTGGAGCCAATGGGCTATGAGGTGATGTACGACATGCTAGAATGGTATGCCTCTACCCTTATTGCCTCACTGCTTGATCCTAAGGTGAAGAGAACCAGCACCTACCTAGAGAGGATAGCACCGGCTGAGGAACCACCAGCAGTGAAAGAGAAAGAACCGGCAGCGAAGAAGGCAAAGGCAGTGCCTGTAGCATCGGCACCGGTTACTACTGCAACTCCAAAAGTGACCAAGCGGTCACCATCCAAAAAGAAATCGGAAGCTGCACCGGCTAAAGTCTTCGAGAGGAAAAGGAAGACAAAAAGCAACTCTCCGGACTTAGAAGAAACTATGTCTGAGGAGCAGCCCAAGAATGCGAGACAAACAAGAAAGAAGACAAAGAATGAACCGACATCTTCAGCACCGGTAGTTATAGATATCTCCTCCTACAAACCTTTGACACATTGTCAAAGAACTATCAAAAACATTAAGAGAAAAGTATTGAATGATTTAATTGATTATTTTGATGACTTTAATGATGATGAAAAGGAGGAGGTGGAAAAAGAAATTGTAGTCACATAAATCTGTCCACTTAATTAAATGAATACTTAGTATTTATTTGATTATTTAACCATCAATTAATAATTAATTAAATTAATATTTAATTAATTCATCTTAACCCTCTTCTCCTATTAATTAAATAAATTATTCAATTTATTTGATTTAATTCACTTAACCAAATTCATACCATTAATTAAATAAATAAATCATATTTGTTTAATTAAATCTTCTCTCACATTTAAATAAATTAATATTTATTTAAATCCCCCAAAATCCCACCTCTCACATTTAAATAAATTAATATTTATTTAAATCCCCCAAAATCCCACCTCTCACATTTAAATAAATAAATCATTTATTTAAATCACCTTTATCCTCCACCCACTTGTATTTTCCTACAAAAGCAAGTTGCACAATTATTTTAAATAAATCATTTATTTAAAATCACCTTTATCCTCCACCCACTTGTATTTTCCTACAAAAGCAAGTTGCACAACTATTTTAAATAAATTATTTATTTAAAATCCTATTTATCCTCACCCACTTGAAACCTTTAATGGTTTCCCTTAAAGTATTCAAACTTGATGGCTTTAAAGTCTTCAAACTTGATGGCTTCCTTCTATAGTCTTCTTAAGACTTTAATGGTTTTCCTTAAAGTCTTCAAGCCTTTAATTGTTCCCCTCAAAGTCTTGGATAACCTTTGAAAGCTTTCAACCTTCAACCACTAAATGGCTCAAAGTCTTTGATAACCATTGAAGGCTTTCAACCTTCAACCACTTAATCCCCAAAGTCTCCAATAACCATTAATGGTTACCTCAAACCCTCCCACATGGTTAAAACATTTGTTTTGACTCAACCTCTACCCAACCCAAAGGTCTCATCAGGCCATTAATGCTTTGACCATGATTATCTCTTAAACATTTGCACAAAGGTTTATCCTTGGATTAACTCTTAATCCAATGGGTAATCCTAATTTAGACTTGACCCTTACCTTCTAGATAACCATGAGGTCTTCTCAGGCCTTTAATGCCTCCAACCTCTTCTCTCAACCCAATCCTATGTTGACACTTGTCACCATTTTATTGGTGCCAATTGTGCACATGGATCCCCAACTTTCAAACTTGGCCCTTGATTAAACCATTCAATCTTAACCCTTCATTTCCCCATTTCTTCTATAAATAGAACCCTTCTCCTCAAGCAAAAAGAAGCATTTTAGAGTATTGTTGTTATACTGGCATTAGCATAGAGCTTTTTCATAGCATCACTATCTACTCTTGCATAGTATTTGCTTATCATATTCAACCATCTTGAATCTCCATATGGCATCCATGGCTAGTGCTAAAAGCTGAGAGCTACACTCATTTGGGACTTGGAGAGGAGAGAAACAAGGGAGAAGCATCAAAAGGCATCATGGAAGCATCTTAGGGAGGCTCTTCTCCTTTCTTTTATTTTGTTAAACTTCTTTCATGCTTTTTGAAATCTCTCTTGATATGTTTGGAATGGTTTTTAGTTCTTTGTTTTGTTTTTATGGTTGAAACTAACTTATTAACATTGAACTTTGTTGTTGCCTTGTCCCCATTTCCATGACATCAGAAATAATTCAATATTTATGTATTAATGACCGGTCCCCTTCAAAAATTAGATCTGAAACACCAGATTCTTTGTATAAGTCCTTATATAATAAATGGCGCATTGCCATAGAGCAGGAATAGGAAATGAGAGAAAAAGTTTTTGCTGAACACTTTCCTGATGTATCAAATTCAGAACTATTTGATGTAATGAACAAATACATAGGTCTTTTCTTCATGAGAAGAAGAAGACTCCTGTTACTAGAAGGAAAAGGTAAGGAAGTGCTCAAGGATACACACACTCGTGCTCTAGATGCTTTGAAGATACATCGATTGGCTGAAGCCAACTAACAAGCTGAGAAAGAACTGGCTATATCCAAACCGGATGAAGCATTTGATGATGAAGGAAATCTAGTTGATGAACCGGTCGACACTATTGATGTTGATGCCTTGGATGGAGAAGATGTTACTTAGGAAATACCATCTGAGGCAACAGGACAAGAGAAATAGGCTAAACAGGAGAAGAAAGCCAAGGACAGACAAGAAGCGGCAAGGGAAGAAGCAGAGTAGAGGAAAAAGGATGAAGAAGAGAAGCAGAAGAAGAAAGATGAAGAAGAGAAAAAGGAAAAAGATGAAGAGGAGAAAAAGAAGAAAGATGAAGAGGAGAAAAAGAAGAAGGATGAAGAGGAGAAAAAGAAGAAAGATGAAGAGGAGAAGCAGAAGAAGGATGAAGAGGAGAAAAAGAAGCAAGAAGATGAAAAGAAAAGGAAAGAAGAGGAGGATAAGGAACAGGAGAAGAAGAAGGAAGCAGAAAAGAAAAAGGCTGAGGAGGAAAAGGAAGCATAGAAGTGGAGAAAAGCAGAGAAGAAGAAAGTGGAAGAGGACAAGGCAGGAGAAGCGGTGAAGAGCACCCAGATGGAGACTCCAAAGGCAACCGAGAGTCAAGCCAAACCGGCTGACCTCTCCAGTCCTATAGATCTCTAGTCTGCAAGTGAATTAGAGCTAATGTAGAGCATCAAGGTTGCTCAAGAGCGCCATGAAATTATTCAAAGGAAGAAGGAGCAGGATATAATTCAAGCGGCTGTGGACACACTTAGCGGTTTGATACCTGGTATAAATCTTCCAAACACCGATTCATCATTAGCTAGACTAAAGCTCCTATGCATAGTAGTGGATGATCAGGTGCAAAGCCTGGAAGAAGCAGCTAAGGCAAATGTCAAGAAAGAGCATCAAAAAGCTCTTAACATTGCTTTGGTAAAAAAGTTGAATGAGCTCCGGTCTAAATTGCAAAAAGACCAAAAGGATATAAGGGATGCTTTGGATGAGGGAAATCTGCTACTTAGCAAAATCTGCCAACCCCATATATTCTATGATGATGTGCTAGCTCAGAAGCAAAAGCCTCAAACAGACTTACAGTCTTACTTGAGTACATTCAAGCCACCTTATGATTCCTTCACAACCTATGGGCAAACCGTTCACCAGTTTCATATCCAGTCAGCCAAAATGGAGCAAGAGATCAGCACACGATCTAGAGATTTGCAGGAGCTTCAACTGGTTTTACTTCCATGTCTACAAATTCTTTAGAAGTGTTATCTGAACCTGGATGCCTTGACAGTTACACAGGAGATGAGCACAATTGATGGCATGGAAGAACAGGTCTCCCATATGCAAACAGAGAAAGAAGTGGCCACCTCCCTACTTGAGTCCTGATCTCTATCAATGAAGAAATTCTTGCAGGACTATAAATCTATTTTTGACAAGTACTATTCCTTATTATCATAAACTTTTATTATTTTTATATATCAAATGGAAACAGGGTTGTTCAGCGATACTTTGTCATTGTTGGCAAAGGGGGAGAAGTACTCTATCTATTTTGGAGAAGTATAGAGGAGAAGTATCTAGATTTAAAATTTTGCTATATTCTTTGATATATGCTATATGCTCTGATATCTCAATGTTTATGCTCTGTATGCAAAATTGCTATACATTGTGCTGATTAAGGGATAGTGTATATGCTTAGGGGGAGCAATTTTTCTAGTGGCATGTTTTTGTTGTAAAACACTTAGATGTCAAAATTTTATTTTCCTAAGTGTTGCCATCAATGCCAAAGGGGGTGATTGTTGGCATTTTTTATGTTCATGTTGTGATTGTCATTGATGGACACACACTTGCATTAAGATCCTCTTTATATGTATATGGTAAAGCACAATCGACATTTGTTCCAACCGGTATGTTGTATTATAGTCTTTAGACTATTGATGTTTTGCAGAATGTGTTTACCAGTCTAAAGCAGCATGTCAATCCCAAGCGGTTTGTGGATACTAAGCAGTACGAGGGATTAAAGCGGCATAACACATTTCTACCAGTCTTCATTTTTAAACCAGCAACCAGTATTTTGTATGAACTAGTAATACTCTGTGATGAATTACCAACCGACATTTTGTGATGAGCTACCAATCCACCATTTGTTTGACAGTGCTGACACACTAGCGGTGCTTTTTGTGTCGTGTTACTAAGTATGTCTAGATTCATTGAACCTAGGAAATTGAAATGTAATCCTATTGGACCGACATGAAATCAGATTCCTTTAAAAGGACATCATGTCTAGGGTTTTAGGTTGTTGTCAAAAGGGTTTATGTTGTTGCTAGGGTTTAAGGTGGTTGAGGAGTTGGAAAGAATATGAATGTGTAGAAGACTGAAGTAATGCAGGAGTGCATTAAGAACGAGCTATCAAGGATCTAACCAAGCAGTCTGTGCTATTAGATAGATCAAACACT
Source organism: Cryptomeria japonica (assembly GCF_030272615.1). Classification (NCBI taxonomy): domain Eukaryota; kingdom Viridiplantae; phylum Streptophyta; class Pinopsida; order Cupressales; family Cupressaceae; genus Cryptomeria; species Cryptomeria japonica. The sequence goes on from NC_081407.1 coordinate 291,899,326, forward strand.
TGTTGATTACTCACATCTTTGACAAGTCTGTAGCCCTTAACCGGGTAGGCCCAAAAGCCTTTTGTAAATCCTCTAACAAGGTGGTTCACATCTGTGGATCTAAAATCCTCTAGCAAGGTAGTCCTTGATCAAACTTATCTACTAACAGAGATTGAGATTCCTAACAGGATCTGTTCTGGTGAAGAACATTGTAAGACCTTAACTGGTCTGGTTTCTATTCTGCAGATAATGACTTGTGAGTTCCATCTCACCGTGGTTTTTCCCATTTGGGTTTCCACGTCAAATATCTTGTGATATGGTTGTATTGCTTTTGTGGGTGAATGCTTTATTTGCATTTTGGTTTGCATGTGTGATAACCGGTCTAGCTATTAAACTGTTTTACTAGTTTATCATTAGACTATTTAAGTGTTTAAGTGCAGTGTTTTTTGGTATACTAATTCACCCTCTCCTCTTAGTATTCATCATTAATACAACTCATCAATTGGTTACAAAAATATTCAATGGAATCTCTACACATTTCACGTCCATCTAGGTGCTCCTAGGTGCAACAATATAATATGATATTACAATATAATTCCAAGTCCACCTCACACAATAATAGTAAAATAATACAACAATAAAACATTATTATGCAAGGTGTACAACACCATTTTCCCAACATTCTCCCGCTTTTTGTATACATTGTATAAGGGCCAAGAATTAATCCATCACACGAACAAGAGACTGATCTCTCCACGCACATATACCATCATGAAATCCAAGTGCTCCATCTGCTCCATCGAGATACCTACAACAAGGAAAAAGTGACTACCATATCAGTCATGAATGCTCCCACCCTTCACCATGCCATTGCCACTAGACATGAAAAGGCCTTCCAAAGAGAAAGCCACACAATCTGTCGCAAGAAATGATAAATCCTGCACCAATTGATATCTGAACACAAACACTAATCCAAAGGTATCCAATGCAAAGGTAACTATTTACATAGCTGAAATAACACCCACAACAAGTGCTAACACATCAACTATACATGCCTCCAAGGCATACAAACCAAGTTAATAACATCTCATCAACATATGAAACCTATAACATGTAATCATAAGCCTCAAGTGCAATACCTGCTACGTATGTACACCAAGGAACTCTCACTACATAGGTAAGGTCAATATCAGAAATGAATCCACTAACAACATATTATAGAAGTGTAACCATGTAGTATCAAGAGCATCCACATCATTAACATCATGTGAACCGATAACTTGCAAGTACCACTCTCACACCATGTCTCCAACATTCTCCCATGTCCTCCACACCAACAAAAGAAAGAGATAAAGGAACCTCTATGACATCTCCCACATGATAACACATGAACACAAAACTAGTGAACACATAGCTCCAAACAACCTCAAACCAATTCAATGTGAATACAAACATTTAGGAAGATAACTGAAACAAAGAGAGAAACATTTCAAATAAAATCCTATAGTGTGTCCTTCTACATACACTTTTAAATGCTAACTGTGTCAACTATGATCTCCTCCAAAACACCCCAAATGAAAATCCATCACAACACTCAAAACCCATTTAGTCCCTTGGACCAAACATATATAACATGTAATCAACATGGATGTAAGCCTCTCATAACTAAGAAGATCAAGATGATATCCAGTCCCAATCCCAAGGGAATATGCCCAATAAACCATCTCCCAAACTAATATCAATGACTGCCACCATCATAATAATAACTCAAATTCACAAGGAGATAACCAATGCCATACATCTCTCAAACGAACCCTCCAAAACTAAAACATCTCCATAGCTCAAGATCCATATCTATGAAAGATAAGAATAAACATAATGCGCTTGAAAGGAAACAATGGGCAATACCTCTCACATAGTAAACTGCCGAGTAGACCAAGAGTGGGGAATGAGAATGCTCATCCAAGATATCCAAGTTATCATGACTCATCTAAGAACAATCTCCTCTCAAGTCCATACAAGGTGAATGCTCCTTAGACTTCCTACTGAAACCATTAACCATTCCAACACATATCTCTAATCATAAGAGAATATCAACATCACCTATGTCTCCATGTATCCATGAGTACCTCAACCAATCAATCCATGCCAAACTCAAAATACAAGATATCATCACCATGAATTAATGAAGAAAATGATCATGTACCCAATACAAAGAGAACTACCAAGATCAATGTCAAAGCTACAATCGCAGAATTAGGAACATAAACATGACAACATAATCTAACCATCTCCTCAAAATAGATAATATGCTCCATATGAATATATCAAATAACCATATCATGCCAAACCTCTAATCTAGAATCAAGAGTGCACCATGACATAATATCAACCATCCTATCAAAAAATGATAACATGTCAAATGGAAGCATATAACCACACCTCAACCAAGGACTCCTTGAGCCCTCAAGATGTCAATATCTTCAAATATCATGAAGATCAACATCTCCTACAAGTGTATCCACAAATATGAAAGACCCTTTTGCACCAATAGGATCTAAGGCATCCTCCAAACATCTACACACTAAGAAGATCATCCACCATCTAATGGTGAATACACATCATTGATATAAGATCCCACTGAACCATGATACTGAGCTCTCCATAGCATCGTGATAACCATCTCCTAAATGAAGATCATCCAAGTCTACACACATAAAACTAAAATTTCAACAATATCAAGTAAACCTCGAACTCCATCTAAAGAAGATACAAAACCACCAACAAACAATCAAGATCAAATCCTACACGGCCACATGATCACTGTCAAAAGCTCCCACTGAAAGTGTGAACAATCTATCCATGAAAATATGATAAAACCATCCTCTAACCATGAGAATCAACCAAATCCATCTAACGATCAATGAACTCAAAGACAACATCATGAGCTCCCAAAAGCCAAATAACCATGATCCTCAAACAAGAAGATACATTGCCATATCAACCAAGAATCCAAATCAAACAATCATCAATCAAATCACTTGCAAATCCAACCATGTCATGCCAAAGCCCCTAAACACAAGGAACAACCATGGCATCATGATCACATCCACGAAACAAGCAACTTGTCAGCATCACATAGTCAACCATGTAGGTCCCCCATCATGACTATACCTGGTAACAACATCTCTCCTCCTCAACATGATAAAAAATCAGCAAACTAATGACTAATCCAAGCCACCAAATCTGAATATACATAAACAATGAAAGATATATGGGCATAGACAACCCATATCCAAGTCATACATGCAATCCTGTAAGTAAAGACAACTCACAAAACTACACAACTTGTAGACCAACCAATGCAACATATATATCCAAACCAAACTAATATCCATGTCATCATAAGAGAAATATGAGATACAACACTAAGTATATAATGACATCAAATCAAAATCTCCAATATGTAGCATGCCATAAACTCATAATGTCACCATAGTCAAAAGGAACCATTATCAACTCAAGTCAAAATATTAGCATATAAATCATGTCAAATTTTCTCCAAACCTGAATCAAACTATAGTACTCTCCAAGAGATTTCTTTCGACTATTCAAAGTCCAAAACTTGACTCCATATGCTCAAGTTATGACCTCTCAAAGCCATAAAGGTACCTGTCACTTCCAACTCATATTTTATTGCCCAAACAAAAAAATGTGGAAAAACTAATCATATCACAATGAAGTACACTAAATCACCTTTCCAATAGCTATAAGAAGTCGAAAATATGACATCATACGCCCAAGATATGCTCCATGAAAGAAAACAACTAGTTAGGCTATAAAGGCAAGCATGGACTCCAAAATTTTCCCAATATGCCATAAAAATAATTTTTCAATTTTTTTTTTCGATATGCGAACAAATAAATATTTTCAATTTTAAATAATAACAGTTCAACCCTTGACTGGACCCGTCCATCACATGGCATATAACTTTATTTCATTGGATAGCATTTAATATATATCAAAGTTTTTTATTTAAAAAAACTTCATAAAAATTAAATTTTAAAAAATTTAATGTTTGGAAGATTTTATTAAAAATTGTTTGTTAAATTTTATTACCCATCGAAGTGGAGGGACCACAGTCCCACCCTAATCGGTCGGTGGGCCCTTATAAGTACCACCACCAGTGGCAGGTGGTACCGTCGATACCCCTCCACTAGTGAGCCACCGACGGTGTACCGCTACCGGTATCACTCCTGACACAAACAATGGTACTGTCAATGGTACCACTGCCGACTGCACCTGCAGTCAGCGCACGTGAGGGGTGGGTCTGCGGACCCCACCACCTATGCAAATAGTATATATATTTTTAAAAATTTATTTTCGCCTTTTTCAAAATTTTAATAATTGTTTTGATTTTCAAAAAATAAAAAGGCATTTTCAGATTTTCAACATGTAGGGAATATTTTTCTTTTTTGACGACGCCACTGTGCAGGCAGTATGGCCGTACCATCTAATTTTTTTTCAAACTCATTTCTTTGTCACCAAAATAGGGCAAGTTGATAGACTTATAAAGCACTGAGAGGGGGGGCTGAATGAGTGATAGCAAAAACAATAACACTTTAAACACAGACCGATAAAAACAATTAACCAGTTTACTTAAGACTTTCCATGTAATCCAAAGTGTTAGAAAAGCATCCACAACAAGTAAAACATCCACCATAACACATGTGTTTATACGTGGAAAACCCAACTGGGAAAAACCACGGTGAGATGGGACTCACAAGTTAACTATCTGCAGATATAGGTAACTAACCGGTTAAGGTCTACAAAGTGCTCTACTAGGTGCAAATCTTGTTAAAGATCCCAAAGACCTGTTAGGAGCTACACTCGGTTAAAGGTAGTACCCTGTTAAGAGTAACCTCGGTAGAGGATTTCAAACCCGAACTAATGGATTTAGAGGATTTGTACAATGAAGCTTGTTAGAGCTTACCCGGTTAGGGGATTTAACTGATGTAGTGATTAGAAAACAACAGGTGGTATGATCTAGAAATAGCACATCTTGCTTGTATAGATCCTCTTCTGCTCACTCAATACGGTATCATCGAAATACTCTGCAAATCCTTCAATGAATCACATCAACTCTAACTCATAACAACACTTGTATCTTACATTGCAAAATAGTTCATCACAATATCTTTTTATAGACATTAGATTCATGTCGGCTCAAGAACCTCATCACAATTTCCTAGCTTTAGTGTATTTGGACAATCTTTCATAACACATCATAGATCACCACCAAATCTATCGGTTAGAGATAACTCATCACGGTCGGTGATAACTCATCACACAATCAGTGAAATCGATTGGAACAACGATACCGATTGAGTGTTAACCTCTTCCAACTCATAGAACGATTGTCCTCTATTTGCCTCCTTGTTTATCTCCACAGTATCTCCAAACTAGTGTCAGTGGAATTGACCAAAACCAATTGTCATTCCTGCATATACCGGTTGTCTACATATACCGGTTAGACACTTTCAAACCGGTTTGCAATACAAAGACTTAGGAGTAGTACCAGTTTGTCTTAACTAAGGTGACTATGACAATATGAACATGTGTGTGTGTGTGTATGTGCCATCAATGACAACACATAAAGTCATCCATTACAAAAATCATCATCAAGCCAACAATCTCCCCCTTTGGCATTGATGGCAACACTTAAAAAAAATTTCAACTTTACAACTAAGTGTGCTTACAAAAAAAAATGTACACACATATTTCTACTCCTCCTTACAAACTTCCCCTTAATAGTACATACAAAATTTTCACATCACATACATATTTCTACTCCCCTTTGACAACAATGCCAAATTGAAAAGTAATATATATATATATATATATATATATATATATATATATATATATATATATATATATATATATATATATATATGTCAAAATTTTGCATCAAAAACTACATATACATAAATATAAGAGTTTTTCAAGGAGTGTTCACTGCAATTTTTAAGAAAATGTCACTGAAAGTAATCTTCATCTGTGCAAAATCATTATCCCATGTTTCTAATAATGTTTTAGTGATCTCAATAGTTCTCATAACTTGTGCAGTGAATTCTTCCATTGCATCCACTGTGCTCATCTCTGGAGTTGCCAAAACCACTTTTGAATCCTTGTATGCCCTTTTTAAGATGTCCACTTTTGGATTCAACTAGTTCTTCAGTTCTTTCAAGGATCTGAGTTGCTTAGCCTGTTCAAAATCATAAACATCTAACAGATGTTACAAAGCATCAATTGATTTTCCAAAATCTAAGGCCGAATCCTATAATGGTGTGGAAGCATTACATATCCTCTCCAGTTTCTTTTTTGTCTCTTCACGCCTCTTCTTCAAATCAGAATAGAAAATGAGATGTTAGATGTATAGGCCAACATTCTTCCTCTAGTTTCAACAACAGTTCTCAAAAGATCTTTATTCACAGATAAAGCAATCTTCCCTTTATCAATATCTGACATTAGTTGCTCTCCCCTCTTCTTTCTGTAATTCTTTTCAGCTAAGGTATGTGCTTCTTCTTCAAGTGATTTTAGTTGGCCAGTAGCATCAACAACCAGCTTTCCAAGATTGCCGATAGGGGTAGATAAATTGCTAGTGTCAGTCTTTGGTATGAGACTTGACATAATGTCAACAACAATTTGTATAGTTTCTACTTCTTTTCTCTGCTCTTTTAACCTTTTCTTTTGAGCCTGGGATTGCATCACTGTAGCAATATCCATTAGTTCAGATGCACTCAAATTATCTACATCTATAGGTCCTTTAATGCTTATTGAGTCATCCTCATCATTAGTTTGCTGCTTCACCTTTGCTCTTTCCTTTTCATCTTTTTTCTCTGCTATCTTCTCCTTTGTTTTCTCTTTCTCTTCATCCTTTTTCTTTCCAATCTCCTTCTCTTCAACCTCTTTCTCTCGTTTCTCTTTCTCTACCTGTATTTTTTTCTCCTATGTAGCTGTAGTGACCAGTGGCAGTTGATTTTCAACTTGGTGTTCTTTTTCCAGTGGCAGTTGAATATCCACACTAGGTTCACTGACTAATGCTTCCTCTGCTAATTGCTACTCAACAATATCCGACAGCTGTTCAATTTTCTTAACTGGTTCAATGACATTACCAGTTGTGTCAATAGTGTCTTGGATTTCTTCAGTATCATCTACAAAGAATATAACCGGTGGAGAAGTTGTGTCATCCTTATTCTTAACAGGATAGACAACATCCGGTGTAGTAAACTCTTCAGCATCTAGCTCTGGTGGAGCTCCAGTCTCTGTTTGGTCAGGTTTATTTTTATGATACTTCAATTTCTCATTCATCCTTTGAATGTCTTTATCTATCCAGTGAGTATCATCTTCAATAGGTTGAATCTTTCCATATAATAACCTCAATCTTCTTGTCTTAGAATGAAATTGTCCTTTGAACATAGAAAGCAATGCTAATAATTCAGCTCTGGATAACTCAGGAAAATATTGAATGAAAAATCTATCAATAATTTATTGATCCTGTTCTACAACCATTTTCTATTTATTTTCAAGAATAGAATATAAATAATTAGAAATGTCCTTTTCAATATCTTGAGGTAACTGATTGTATTGACACAAGTGGTTGATTGCCTCTTGAATAATTTCTTGTTTTTGACCTTCATCAAATGAATCAAAATACTCTTTTACATTATCAAACCGTTTCCTCCCTAATGTTTTTAATGTCCTCTCAAAATCAGTCATTGGTTTGTATGATGTAACATTAATAGGAGTATTTTTATTTGAAATGTCTCCTAATAGTTTGGATTTCTTACCAGTCAATTTCATCTTCTTTGGTTCTTCTTCAGTGTCAGTATCCTTAGATTCTACTTGAAGAATGAGATGTCTACCTCTCTTCTTTGTTGCAATCTTCTTCTTTTCATATACTTTGGGTATTAGTTCCTTTTTTACTTGAATACTTCTTTTCACCCTTGTACCGGTGGTCACAGAAGCTGCTTGCTCAACTTTCTTCTTTTTCTCTTTGGCACTACTGGGTTAAGCAGGTGCAATCCTTTCTTGGTAAGTTCCCAATATTTTCTTCTTTTTATCCTTAGGAGATGCCAAAAGGTTGTTGGCATAACCGCTTAGTAAGTCATAGCTGACTTCATCGCTCATTTATTCCATCTCTTCTTCCCTGGGTTCAACGGACTCCATAAGGAAAAAGTCAGTGGTTACAGTGAAACAAATGTCTTTTTCAAAGTGTTTCACCACTTCATCAGATAGCCTTAACCTCATGCTTATCTTCTTTTTAAACTCATTAAAATATCTAATCATGGCAACAATAAATGTATTCTTTACAACCTTAATGCTATTTTTAATTTGGGTTGTAACCAATATGTCTTTAGACCATTGAATGTCACCAATTCCTGGTATGAAATTCTAAAAATAGAAGAATAGACCAATCAAGAGTTGACCATATTTAAATTTTTGACTATTGTCATTCTTGATTGATTTTAAGTTCAACATCAATTGACTTCTCATTGCCTCGCACAAATCATAATCTGCATTCTTTACTATCATCCTGTAGGCGGCATGCACACTAGTAGATGTTACACTATTAATCCTACTAGAATAGAATATCCTATAGCCAATAACCATACTTGCAAATCTGACTGTTGGATCTGCAATGTTGTTGACCAATATAGCACGACCGTCAGCAGCGGTCTGTGTTAGTGCAATCACAGTCTCTTTCAAAATTGTCCTCAGTTTTGGTACTTCATCGGTTCGCTAAAAACTAGTCACTGCATGAATTGCTTCCTTTGTGATTGTGTTGGACCTGCCAAGATACATATTCCCCCCGTGTACATGACTAAGGATAATCCTAAGATTCTCTTCCTCAAAATATTGAAGAAAATATGCCGCTTTATGAAAACCCTTTTCATAAACCCTAATGTATTTGGATTTGATTTCCCGCTCTTATCACACAGAGATTTGAGTTGCAAATAGATTGATAGTAATCCTAGATCCTCAATTTTATAGTCTATATAACTAGATAAATCACCTTTGATCAAAATGCCTTTAGGAACTTGAGACAATGCATTATAAGATTCTATTTTATCTGATTCCATTGACTCCATAGCTTCAATAGTAGTTATAAGACTCTCTGCTGGTGTAGACGACGATGCCATTCTAGATAATCTTGATTCGAGAGAGAATAACAAAAGAATACCTTATTCCCTTTGTGCTGGTAGGGTTTCTAGTTGATCTCTCCTATGCACACCCATTTCACCTTTCCTTAACTTCGAATCTGATTCAACTTTTGATCCGTAGCACAAATACATTCACAATCTTCTAACAATGCTCTGTTTCGCTCTGCAGGTGCTCAAAACTCTTCTTCGAATGCAATTAGGGTAAAAGTAACTTAGTAAAATTTTCTTTTATAAACTTACCCACTACATTAGTTGCACAACCGATAGGGGAACAAACCCTAATTACCGCTTAATAAACTCACCTATACTGATAGGTATATAAATGGTTGATAATCCTTTAGAAAACATATAGATAATAACATTAAGATTTCTCAAATGCAACTCAAAATGCAAAAATCTCTTACCATACACTCTTCAAGGGATCCGGAAGTAGATTTACCAATATGCTCCCCTTAGGCTTGTTGAAAATCTCAGTTCTCTAGTGCAGGACTCACCACACTAGGTGAAGGGTTAGATTCTCCTGCTGCCTTGTCCTCATTTTTCTTCTTCCAAATTATGTTCATCTCCGCTTTGGTTTCTTCAATGTCAACCTTTTGCTTACCTTTCTGATCTTTAGAGTGGTTTACCGGTTTGTTCTTCCTGGTTCTATAGAACTTAGCCATGTGTCCCAGTTTGTGACAATGATAGAAGGCCATCCTAGATGCTCTGCAAGGTTCTGCATTACCTCTTCTAGTTTTCCTTCTGCAGTTCATAGCCACATGTCCATAGTTATTGAAAATTGAGCAAATCACATTTGTTACCTTCTCCATCTCATATGGACTGAACCAGTTGACATAGGGTTTTTTCCAGTTCATGTTTCTTTGGTTATCATAGGTCCTTTTCCAAACCGATAGGTCTTGGATTCATGTGAGGTGTCAGATTATTTGCTCCATATCTGCATTCAACTTATCTATGTCCATACATATTGCATGTGTAATAATGACCTTCAAATCTTCTAGACACATATCTAGTGTTAGCATTATGGCCTATGTTCTCATTAGATCTACTTCTACACACATTAGCAGTATGTCCACGTTTGTGACAGATAAAGCAAATAGGTTTGAAAGCTTTCTTACTGGTAGGATTCTTAGCCTTAGGAGTAGTTTTACCTTTGTATATGTTTCTCTTGGTACCGAAAGATTCTCCTTTCTCATATGTATTGAAACCTAGTCCAAATGTGTCACCTTTCATTCTCTAAGATTGGATCTTCTCATCCAACATAGAGGAACCCTTATTGAATTTTTCAAGTTTCCCATTAGCCTCAGTAAGCTCTTTGGTAAGATATTCATTATGCTTTGTAAGGGTCTCTCTAAGAGACATTGTCATTTCAAGATCTAACTATAATGCTTCTTTCTCTTCCTTCTCCTCATGCCAATGTTGATGCAAAGATGCATTCTCCTGCTTTATCTTAGAAATCTCATGATCTCTCTCTTTGATTAGGTCTTCAGCTGCCATCCTTGCTTCAAGTTCTTGACTCATACAGATTGTTAGGGCTTCAAGTTCTCTCCTTAGATTTAGCTTTTCACCATTCAGTTTTTCCACTTCTTCAGCTAGTGCATCAATGTTGGCCTCATCTGAAAAACTATTATCAGAGATCTCCAATAGTTGCTCAGCTAGCTCTCTCCTTTTAACTTGTGAAGCTTTAAATCTCTCACGGTTTCAAGCTCTTCCCTGATTGCATCAAGCACTCTAGCCATCTCTCTATAACTCATGTCCCCCATAATGGCTTTAAAGTTTCCTTCCAAGAGATTAAGCCTTAAGACAATTAGGCTCTGATACCAATTGATAGACTTATAAAGCACTAAGAGGGGGGGGGGGGGTGAATCAGTGATAGCAAAAACAATAATACTTTAAACACATACCGATAAAAACAATTAACTAGTTTACTTAAGATTTTGCATGCAATCCAAAGTGTTATAAAAGCATACACAACAAGTAAAAAATCCACCATAACACAAGTGTTTATACATGGAAAACCCAACTGGGAAAAACTACGGTTAGATGGGACTCACAAGTTAACTATCTGTAGAAATAGGTAACTGATCGATTAAGGTCTACAAAGTGCTCTGATAGGAGGGAATCCTGTTAAAGATCCCAAAGCCCTGTTAGGATTTACACCTGGTTAAAGGTAGTACCCTATTAGGAGTAACCTCGGTAGAGGATTTCAAACCCAAACTAATGGATCACCTGGTTAGAGGATTTGTACAATGAAGCTTGTTAGAGCTTACCCAGTTAGGGGATTTAACTCTTGTAGTGATTAGAAAACAACAGATGGTATGATCTAGAAATAACATATCTTGCTTGTATAGATACTCTACTTCTCACTCAATACTGCATCAACGACATACTCTGCAACTCCTTCAATAAATCGCATCAAATCTAACTCATAAGAACACTTGTATCTTACATTGCAAAATAGTTCATCGCAATGTCTTATCTAGACAATCTTTCATAACACATCATAGATCACTGCAAAATCTGTCGGTTAGAGATAATTCATCATGACCAATGATAACTCATCACACAATCAGTGAAACCAATTGGAATACTGATACCAGTTGAGTGTTAATCTCTTCCAACTCATAGACTGATTGTCCTCTATTTGCCTCCTTGTCAATCTCCACAGTATCTCGAAATTGGTGTCAATGGAATTGACCAAAACCAATTGTCATTCCTATATATACCAGTTGTCTACATATACTGGTTAGACATGTTAAAACTGGTTGGACTTCTCTATACATATGATACCGGTTTCAAAACAAAGACTTAGGAGTAGTATCGGTTTGTCTTAACTAAGATGACTATGACAATATGAACATGTGTGTGTGTGTGTGTATGTGCCATCAATGACAACACATAAAGTCATCCATTACAAAAATCATAATCAAGCCAACACAAGTTATATATCAAAATTTGTCTCTCGGCCTCTCTGATCACAACCGTGGGGTTTGTTTTGTCCCATGAGGCCAAATCTGAAACTCCACCCCCAAAATGCAAATCAATAAAAACCCATTTTGAAACAAATTTTTATAACACCAGATCTGCAACAAATGCCCACAAATCTGCAACCCACAACCTGCAACAAACCCTCATATCTTGTCTTGTCTTTCATTTATACATGCATTCATGGATTCCAACTAGGGTTATAAACACCATTAAACCAATAGCTCTGATACCACTTGTAAGGAAACTTACAACCAATTATATGACAATTTCCACATAACCTAATTGAGATCTTAATCAAATCTACACATATAATCCACATGCAAAGAATACACAACATACCCATGAAAATGTGACACAAGATATATCATGGGAAAACCCTGATTAGGGAAAAACCCATCCTCCAAAAGTATCATCCACCACATATTATCAATAATGCATCCATTAAAATACAATTGTGGAAAAACTTTGAAAACCCAACCATAACATGCCATAACAAGCCATCAACAAGCACTCCATGTGAACAAGCATGAATCCACACATCCCATGCCATTCTTCCTTCCTTCACAAATGTTAACCTGGCTAACTGACCAACCCAAACAGCTACCCTAGTGGTTGCTTTTATAAACACAATCTCTCACAAAACCACCAAGTGGTATTACATCAAAACCATGTGCCCAGAACCATGTGACAATAAAATATAATATTTTTCATACCTACCCTTGACCCACATTTAATATTGGGTACTTCACAATTAAATTCCTCAATATTAAATAAATATAATATATTAATACCAATGTGTCAATACAACTCATCAAGTAGTTACAATAATATTCCAAGGGAATCTCTACATGTTGCACATCCATCTAGGTGCTTCAAGGTGCAACAATATAATATGATATTATAATATAATTCGATGTCCACCTCACACAATAATAATAAAATAATACAACAATAAAACATTATTATGCAAGGTGTACAACACCATTTTCCCAACACTTACGTCCTCTCCCCTAACGTCTTCTCCTCTATAGGTTGTAGTCGTTGCACCTATTGCGACCACTTCTTCTTTTGGCCTTAGTTTGCTTGGGGCTACTGTGACTTTGGGCCTACCCTTAATAGTTCCTTTGGCTATGGGTGGGATAGATGTTGCTACGGAAGGTGGTAGGGCTTCCTTTGATATTGGGGTCCCTCCTCTTGGACCTTTTTCTATTGCAAGTGGGTGAAGCTTTGCTCGTGTGGCTAGATCTACTATTTCTCATCCCACCAAGAGAAAACCTTGTCCCCTTTCTTGTGCCAAAATTTTCACTATGTTGGTTTGTGGCCAGGATGTGATTGAAAACATTGGCTTCTATGAATGCAGTGGGTTGGTGTGCAGATTTGTTGGGTTATGGACTTCTCTCCCTGACCTTCATCGTTGGGTGAGTGATTCTTGGAAGCCTTTGGTTGCTAGTAGCATTGAGCTTTACCCTTGTGCTAAAGGTTTTTTCATTGCTTCATTTGCTTCTCCTGATGATTGTGACTTGGTGCTAGGTAATTTGTGGTATTGGGGAGTTAACTCTCTCTCGAGCAAGCCCTAGACACATTTTAACTCTCTTATCAAACTACTCAATGTGCGTCCGGTCTGGGTGCATCTTCCCAACCTCCCTTCATTTTTGAGAACATTCTTTTTATGAGGCCATCAGTAACACTATTGGTTGATCCTCAAAGGTTGATGCCACATCCTCCATGGGTCATTCTACCTTTGCTCACATTTTAATCGACATTGAAATCTTTATGCCTCTCTATGGGGATGTGGTTCTTATGGTTGGGGATATGTCATGGACTCAATCGTTGTATTACGAGGGCTCCCCCTTTCATTGTCGAATATTTTTCTCAATAAGTCATTTAGCTTTAGATTGTTCTCTCTCTCTCTCTCTCTCTCCATAAAGGTACTGCTACTTGGTGGAAAGATGATACTGCTGATCATTTGATTTTCATGACTTTTGATTTTGATGATATTATCTCCTCACATGTGGATGAGGACGCCTCCCTAGATAAGATTGTGCCCTTGACTGTTGGTGTGGCCTCTATTGGCCCCTCAGTTGCTGTTGTTGTGGTCTCCTTTGGCCTTGAGGCTTCTTCTCCAATTGCTCCTATTCTGCAGAAATCGTATGCTCCTAGTGAGTCTACTCTAGATGTTGTTCCACAATAGCCTCTAGTTGCAAACAATAATGCTGAGGGGATCTCCCAACTTGATCCTTCTTTTGATGTCCCTAATAATAGTATTGCTTGGATTGTTGTTTGTTATAGGTGGAAAGCTAAGTCCTCTCTCCCCCACCAAACTCCTTTGAATCACGTTTTGGGTGTTTCTCCTAATTCTTGAGTCAAGTCCCTTTGGGGTTGCTACTAGTTTGGTTTTGAATTGTTGTTAAAGGCCTGTTTAACCTAAGTTTGTTTTGGGTCAGCACTCTTGTTTTGCTTCCTTTTATTTTTTCCACCTACAGGTTGTTTGTAAATAGGGTCAACACCCTTGTTTTGCTACCTTTTTAATTAAAAAACAATGTAACCTAGTAATGACCAACAATTCAATTCTACTTACAAATCCTTAATGCATTCAATTAAAATCAATCAATTTATTCCTTGAATATAAGCAATCAATAAAACAGTCATTACAACCAACATGTAACAGATTCCTCAATAATCTTTGATTATATTAATCAAGAAATGAAGATAAAAGAATTGAGACATGCTATTCATATTTTCCTCAATTAGATAGTATGTTATTATTTCTAATGATGAATTACAAATTTTAACTCAAAACTTTTAAGTTTTACAAAAAGACCGAGCAACCTGCACAAAATTATAATTTTAAAGACCATCAAAATAAGACTTGTAATCCCTTCTATAGAACAAGGAACAGACAAGCTTAGATCCTTTTACATTTATAAATTTTATTTATTTGACAACCACTTTTATATAAAGTTTCAAAACATGCAAAACTTCTTCATATAATATAAAAATGTTTTGAACATGGAGGAAAAGATGTTGTTGAAGGTGTCGAAGTTAAAAACCAAATTTGTTGATGAAGAAAAAGTATTGATGTAGATAGATGGCTTTTCATTTATGCTTTATTAACTAAGAATCAAATAATTCCTCTAAAGACCATTGATGAGCAAGAAACCAATTTATTTTAGCCATAAGATTTGCATATCTTATACCCTAAACCCTCAAACCTAGATCCAATACCTTTAACTGTAAATTGTATACCCTCAACCCTAAACCCAAGACCTAGATGTGTGTGTGTGTGTGTGTGTGTGTGTGTGTGTGAGAGAGAGAGAGAGAGAGAGAGAGAGAGAGAGAGAGAGAGAGAGAGAGAGAGAGAGAGAGAGAGAGAGAGAGAGAGAGAGAGAGAGAAAAGCAGGGTAGACCTTCAACTCTTTGTCATTAATTGAAGACCTTAAATTCTAGGCCCTTAACTCTAAATCATGAATAATTTAGAGAGAGGAAGAGGATATGGAGGGAGTGATGGAGAGAGGTTGGGGGGAAGGGAGAGAATGACAGGTAGAGATGTAAGGGGGAAGGGAGAGGTAACAACCTAAAGAGGGTGGATGGAGAGAAGAGAGGGAGAGAGAACATAGAGAGGGGTAAAGAATGAGGGAGGGAGAGACCTAAAGAGGTAGAGAGAGAGAGGGGGGTAAGGGAAAGGAGAGGTAGAGAGGTAAGGAGGAAGAGAGAGGTAATGACCTAGAGAGAGTGTATGAGGGAGAGAAAAGAGGGAGAGAGAGAACATAGAAAGTGGTAAGGAATGAGGCAGAGAGAGACCTAGCGAAGGTAGACAAAGATGTAAGAGTGGAAGAGACAAAGTCAAGGAGAGATGATTTTCCTTCACAAAAACATGAAAGCTATAAAACAATAATGTTATGTCAATGCATTTACATTATGCAAGGATGTTATAACATGATCGTATTATTATTTGCATTGGGAATTTTCAACCCTTTGGGGTGGATTTTTCTTGGGCATCCAACCTATAGGATTGGACAACCATTTCAATACCCAAAGACATCTTTTCTCAATTGTAAAAAATATCACACAACATTGAGTGTTATCTCCATTAGGTTTACATGTAATTCAATGCGAAGTTAAAAAATACCATGATAGCATTAAGCTCATTCTTATCTATCCGAATTTGCAACTTTTTCATGTTTTGAGTATTTTAAAGTCTTCATCTATAATTTTTTTGTTAGTGTATCCCTTTTTTTAATCAGAAACCAATGTGTGGTATTTTTGGTATAATTTTTTTACTTGTTCATCAAATTTTTAAACAAAAGTTTTAGAAACTAAACTCCATTCTACACATATTAAAAAAAATATTTACAATTAGTTTAAAAAAAATTCAGGGGGGAACATGCTTAATTTTCTAGTTTTTAGGATGAATCCGCTTCGAAAATTAGTAAAAAATCATATATTGATTAATAAAAATAGCAGAAAAATTGGACATAAACTACATAGTGTTAGCTAATCTACCACCAAGGAATTTTGAAACACTAAAGAAAAGTTAACATTTTAGAGGGGTCACACAAGATTCTATATTATGTTTTTCTCATAAAAACAAGACCACTATGTGTAGCCCACCCCACTTCCCTTTCTGAACCCCTTAATATCTACCATTTAAAAAAATATAGTAGTTTAGAAAGTATGTTCAAAGCACTACAACTCTTATTCTTATTACTGTTAGGATAACCAGTGAACAACTAAGAGAGAGGGGAGGTGAATCAGTTGTTAACAGCTTATGTGAAATAAATCACTTAAAAATTTATACTGGAATAACTAATTAAGCATTAAAGCATAATTGAAAACCAAAGAATCAATACCATGCAACCATAACACATAACACCATGATTTGTATGTGGAAAACCCAAAAAAGGAAAAACCATGGTGGGAAACCCTAACCACAGTCAGATGATACTTTTGCAATAAGTATATGATTAGAATAGGGGCTTGCACATGCAGGAAGGCACACTACCTAGAGCACACTGCTCATCACAATGGAGTCTCACTGACTACCGAGATGTCAACCACCTCAAAATATTTGGACAATAATCCAGAGAGAAGAACTATCGGTGATAACATCAAACATCCCAAATTATAGTTCTGGTTAAGCTCAATACCGAAGGTCTAAATCATCTTACATAAACCCAACTTGATCACCTATGATTGACCAAATCCTCTGCACAAATTATTATTATATTATTCACTCCTTGCCCTGATCTACAATGAGATCTTACATATATTTATACCAACCCGGGACCTAACCAATTAGGTCGGCTACCCAAATGATAATTCAATAGATCCATTACATAATCCTAAAATAAAATCATAACACATGTCAGCCTGAGGCCAAACAAACATCAACAAATCAATAAAATATCCTAGAAATGCATATGAGGATACACCAACACGTTACATCAAAACCGATCCATAACCTAGATAGCACCAGACCTAAATTAGATCCACACACGCCAAAGCAATGAAACCAATCAGTTGAGGCATGAACACAATCACCATCAGCATCATGAATCCCTTCTAGAAGCTGCACCAACACCACTTATGCATTACATCAAAGATCTTCAATAAAGCTCTACCAATGAAACCCTTATCGGATCTACAAAGCATGCTTACTAGAATATAAGATAGCATCCAATCATAAAGTTAATACCAACTGACTGAAACATACTTTAGAAGCATATGAAATATCCGTACAAACTTATTCCATCATCCAGATTATACCCGTGATAATCAACTGATAATCATCCCAATCCAATCCTTCTACTGAAAGACAGTAAACAACCATAACATCAAGTGCTGACATCAATGACAAAACATCAATGCAACACATAATCAATTCCATCATATGGCCAACAATCTCCCCCTTTGGAATTGATGGCAACACTAGATGTGAAAAACATCCGAGTGCCAAGAAGTACCAAACAAGTCTCTCCCAATGGAAGACTGCCAAGAATCTCCCATAAAATGATATAGCAATGAAGCTCTAAACCAAATCTGAATCAAAAGATCAAATACCGCCAAATCCCCCTAAGGAGTGCAAACAATTTGAAAAATGAATAGCAATAGTTTTTCACATATATTCCTCCCCGTTTGACAACAATGCCAAAGAATCAAACAAAATAAAAATAAAAAACTCTAAATCTCAAGGTTGACTACTCGCACTGAGTAGTAGCATTATTTCATCAATCTGGGGCAAACGATAGCTCTGATAATGCATACTGGACTAATGCACATCTGCATCAGTTAAGTCTCTACCAGAGGGGTAGAAAAACCCAATCTGTATCTCAAATATTCAAATGATTCTGGGGATAAAGGTTTAGTGAAGATTTCTACTATCTGTTCTTTAGTGTTCACATAAAAAAATCTGACTTCTTTTGCTTCCACCTTTTTCCTTCAAAAAGTTATACTTGATGGATATGTGCTTAGTCTTGGAGTGAAATAATGGATTCTTGGATATGTCAATAGCTATAGAGTTATCACAATGAATAACTATTAGATCATTACAACTTACTTGTATATCCTTCAACATCCGCTTCATCCATATAACTTGAGTACAATTGGTTGCGGCTGCAACATATTCAGCTTCAACTTTAGATAAAGATATGCATGACTACTTGTTTCTAATCGATGAAACCAACTTCTTCCCAAGGAAGAACGCTCCACCAGATGTGCTCTTTCGGTCATCAACATCACCTGTCCAATCTACATTTGTATATGCACATAAAGTAAAGTCATCATCTTTAGGGTACCATAAACCATATTCAATTGTTCCTTGCAAATACCAGAATATCCTTTTTATTGCACTTTCATAATTTTCTCTTGGATTACTTTGAAATCTTGATACAATACTGACTGCATTCATTATATCCAGTCTAGTCTGAGTTAAATATAGAAAACGACCAATTACAACTTGTCCATCCTCATTCAGTTTGTTTCTAAAAACCCATTTAGTTCCAATAACATTCTTATTTTTAGGTCAAGGAACCAAAGTTCAAGTATTGTTCTTTTCAATCTGATATAATTCATCTTCCATGGCTTTCATCCAACATTCATCTTTACAAGGTTCAATTACTGATGCCGGTTGAATCTGAGAAATAAAACATACCTCTTGATTTGCCAATCTTCTCCTTGTCATAACTCCCATGTTTTTGTCTCCCATGATTTGATTTTCATAATGATTTAGCCCTACATACCTTGGTGTTTTTTGATTTTCAGGTTCTCTGTGCTGCTCTTTAGTTACGGTTAAATTTTCTAATGATGTCAGGGTAACTGATTCAATATTATGTTTCGGTACAGACACTACCGGATCAGTTATGATCATTTCCATTGTCCGTTCACTATCATAAGATTTATCTTGGTCTTTGTACTTCTCATCCACTTTCACATTAGAGCTCTCCACAATTCTCTGCAATCTTTTCTAATAACATCTATATGCTTTGCTTTTAGTTGAATAACCAAGAAATATTCCTTCATCACATCTAGGGTCAAACTTTCCAATGGAATCATCTATTTTGATATAACACTTACTTCCAAATATTTTGAAACACTTAAGAGTAGGGGAGTGACCAAACCATAATTCATAAGGTGACTTACCGGTATCTCCTTTGATATGAACTCTGTTGAATGTATAAACTGTTGTACTTACTGCTTCTCTCCAGTAGATATGAGGCAAATTAGCTTCCATCATCATGCTTCTAGTTGCATCCAAAGTGGTTTTGTTCTTTCTTTCCACAATGCCATTCTGCTGAGGTGTCCGGGGTGCAGATAACTATCTCCTAATGCCATTTTTCTCATAATAGCTATTGAATTTATCGGATGTGGATTCACCACCTTGATATGATCTTAGAGACTTTTTTTTTTTTTCCTATCTTTGTCTCAACCATAGTTTTAAAGATCTTGAATTTCTCAAAGGCTTCAGATTTCTTCCTTAGAAAAGCAACCCACAACATTCTAGAATAGTCATCAATGATTAACATGAAATATCTATCTCCTTGAAAGCTTCTTGTATTAGTAGGACCACATAGGTTAGTATGAATCAAATCAAGAACATCATTAGATTTATCAGGTATGCTCTTAAAAGAAGTTTTGATTTGCTTACCCATTTGACATTCCTTACATACTGAATTATGAGGCTTCACAATCTTAGGTAAATCTCTAACTGCCTTAGTTGAACTGATCTTTACAATGCAATCAAAATTTACATGACACAAACTTTTATGCCATAGCCAAATTTCATCAATATGTGCAATCAAACATGTCTTTTTACTGCAGTTTAAATGAAATATGTTACCTTTTGCCTATGTACTGGTTGCAATCGCCAATCTAGATTTGCTAATGATTTTGCACTTACCATCCTTGAATTGTAATTGAAATCCTCTATCTACCAATTGTCCTACACTCAAAATATTATTCTTCAGACCTTTAACATAATAGAAATTGCCAGTGTTATGCTTACCATCCAATGAAATGGTTCCTCTTCCTTTGATCATGCATGCCTTGTTATTACCAAATCTGACTTGACCACTATCAAATTCTTGCAGGGTTAGAAACTTTCCTTTGTCACCTGTCATATGATGAGAACATCCACTGTCTATTACCCATTCATCTTTGTCTTTAAATTCTGCTGGAAGGGCGTTTTCCTCATTTATGATAACTGGTTCCAGATCATCTTTCTTCATAGCATAAAATACCCAATTTTTCCATTTTCGGATCCACTAACTGAATCTCTTGCCCGTTCTTCTTATGATTCATCAATTACTCCTTCCTCATCAACATAGTCGCACGATTTGTTTTTGTTTCTCCTGTACTTATGCTTTATTTGATATTGAGGGTTAGGCTTAAAAGATCTTCTTTCTCTCTCTTCCAATTTTGAATTCCTTTCAAGACATCTAGATGCAAAATGACCTATCTTATTACATGCAAAACATTTGAAAGGAGATTTTCCTTCTTACTTCCTGACATACCTCTAAGTATCGTTCTAGCAAATATAGCTTCAAGTTTCTCAAGCTCTTCATCTTCTTTCCTAATCTCTTCCAATTCCTTTGCATACAAAACTTTCCAATCTTGCTTTCTGGTTGATGATGTAAGTGCCTTAAATGCAGTATCAATCTTTGCAGCTCCAGGAGAACCAAATTCCTCAAGCTCAAAAGAAGATATCTTCCCAACAAGAGTATCTCTATTGACAGAAAAATTAGGCATGGTTCTTATCTCTATAATTGCAGTTACCTTTATCTTATATGTCGGTGGCAAAACCATTAACACTTTTGAAACAATTTCTTCCTCACTCAGAGATCCACCACAACACTGAATTCCTAATACAATTTCATTTACCCTTTCCATGAATGCAGAAATTATTTCATCTTCTTCCATATTCAAGCTTTCATATCTTACCTGGTAACAGAAGGATCACCTTCATTTAGAGTCTCCACCTTGTCCCATATAGATTTTGCCGATGATTTGTCTGATAGTCCCATGATTTGCAAATCTGATAAAGCACTTAAGAGGACTTCTCTAGCTCTGCAGTCATTCTAGATGTTCTTATCCAAGTCTGTTAGTGTAGGATTTCCAGATGTTGGATTATGAGGAGTGTAACCATTATGAGTTATTTCCCAAATTTCCTTTCCAATGAATCTCAAATGAGTCTCCATCTCAATCTTCCATACTCCATAGTTTGTTCCATCAAGCCTAGGGATGTCCTTTCACAAAACAATAGTTGAACTATTAGTTGCCATAGGATCTTCCTCAAGCGGTTAAGCTTCTGCAAAAAGAGGACCAGGCTCTAATACGAATTGTTAAGATAACCGTTGAACAACTGAGAGGGGGGGTTGAAATTATTTGTTAACAAATTATGTGAATTAAAGAACTTAAAACTTTATACCGGAATAACTGATTAAGCATTAAAGCATAATTGAAAACCAAAGAATCAATACCACTCAACCATAACACATAACACCATGATTTGTACATGGAAAACCTGAAAAGGGAAAATCCATGGTGGGAAACCCTACCCACAGTTAGATGATACTTCTGCAGCAAGTATATGATTGCAATAGGGGCCTCAACATGCAGGAAGGCACAATGCCTAGAGTGCATTGCTCATCAGAATGGAGTCTCACTGACTACAGAGATGTCAACCACCTTAAAATATTTGGACAACAATCTAGAGAGAAGAACTGTCAGTGATAGCATCAAACATGCTAGATTACAATTCTGGTTAATCTCAATACCCGAGGTCTAAAACCTCTTACATAAACCCAACTCGATCACCTATGATCGACCAAATCCTTTGCACAAATTATTATTACATTATTCCTCCTTGCCCTGATCTACAATGAGGTCTTACATATATTTATACCAACCCGAGACCTAACCAATTATGTTGACCACCCAAATGATAATTCAATAGATCCATTAAATAATCCTGAAATAAAATCATAACACATATCAGCCTGAGGCCACACAAACATCATCCAATCAATAAAACATCTTGAAAACACATCTGAGGATTCACCAACACGTTACATGAAAATTGGTCCATAAACTAGATAGCACCAGACCTAAATGAGATCCACATACACCAAAGAAATGACACCAATCAGTCGAGTCATGAACACAATCGCCATTAGCATAATGAATCCCTTCTAGAAGATACACCAACATCACTTATGCATTGCATCAAAGATCTTCAATAAAGCTCTGTCGGTGAAACCCTTACCGGACCTATAAAGCAAGCTTACTAGAATATAAGGTAGCATGTGATCATCAAGTTAATACCAATGGACTAAAACATACTTCAGAAGCAGATCAACCATCCATACAAACTTATTCTATCATCTAGATTATACCAATGACAATCAACCGATAATATTTCCAATCCAATCCTTCTACCAGAAGTTGGTAAACAACCATAACAAAAAGTGTTGACATAAATAACAAAACATCAATGCAACACATAATTAATTCCATCATATGGCCAACAATCTCCTCCTTTGGAGTTGATGGCAACACTAGATGTGAAAAACATCCAACTACCAAGAAGTGCCATACAAGTCTCCCCCAATGGAAGACCGCCAACAATCTCCCATAAATTGATATAGCAATGAAGCTCTGAACCAATTTTGAATCAAAAGATCAAATACCACCAAACTCCCCCTAAGGAGTGCAAACAATCTGAAAAATGAATAGCAATGGTTTTTCACATATCTTCCTCCCCCTTTGACAACAAATCCAACAAACCAAACAAAAACAAAAAAACTCTAAATCTCAAGGCTGACAACTCCCCCTAAGTAGTAGCGTTATCATTCTGGGGCCAAAGATAGCTCTGATAATTCATACCGGGCTGATGCACATCTGCATCATTTAAGTCTCTACTAGAGGGGTAGAAACCTCCAACCTGTCTCTCAAATATTCAAATGATTCCTGGGACAAAGGTTTAGTGAAGATGTATGCTATCTGTTCTTTAGTGTTCACATAAACCAATCTGACTTCTTTTCCTTCCACCTTTTCCTTCAAAAAGTTATACTTCATGGATATGTGCTTATCTTGGAGTGAAATACCGCATTATTGGATACACCAATAGCTATAGAGTTATCACAATTAATAACTATCGGATCATTACAACTCACTTGCATATCCTTCAACATCTGCTTCATCCATAGAACTTGAGTACAATTGGTTGCAACTGCAACATATTTAGCTTCAGCTGTAGATAAAGAAATGCATGTCTGCTTCTTGCTGATCCATGAAACCAACTTCTTCCCAAGGATGAATGCTCCACCGGATGTGCTCTTTTTCTCATCAACATCACCTGCCCAATCTACATTTGTATATACACATTAAGTAAAGTCATCATCTTTAGGGTACCATAAACCATATTTAGTTTTTTTTGCACTTTCATGATTTTCTCTTGGACTACTTTGAAATATTGATACAATACTGACTACATTCATTATATCCGGTCTAGTCTGAGTTAAATAAAGCAAACCACCAATTACAACTTGTCCATCCTCATTCAGTTTGTTTCTAAAACCCCATTTAGTTCCAATAACATTCTTATTTTTAGGTCGGGGAACCAAAGTCCAAGTATTTTTCTTTTCAATCTAATCTAATTCATCTTCCATATCTTTCATCCAACATTCATCTTTACATGATTCAATTACTGATGCCGGTTCAATCTAAGAAATGAAACATACCTCTTGATTTTCCAATCTTCTCCTCATCATAACTCCCATGTTTTTGTCTCCAATGATCTGATTTTCAGAATGATTTAGCCTTACATAAATTGGTGTTTTTTGATTTTCAGGTTCTATGTGCTCCTCTTCAGTTACAATTGAGTTTTTTGATTATGTCAGGGTAACTGGTTCAATATTCTCTTCTGGTACAGGTGCTACCGAATTAGTTATGATAATTTCCACTGCCGGTTCATTGTCATAAGATTTAGCTTGGTCTTTGTACTGCTCATCCACTTTCACATTAGCACTCTCCACAATTTTCTGTAATTTTTTGTTATAGCATCTATATGCATTTCTTTTAGTTGAATAACCAAGAAATATTCCTTCATCACATCTAGGGTCGAACTTTCCAATGGAATCATCTCTTTTGATATAACACTTACTTCCAAAGATTCTGAAATACTTAAGAGTGGGGAAATGACCAAACCATAATTCATAAGGTGTCTTACCAGTATCTCCTTTGATATGAACTCTATTGAATGTATAAACCGTTGTACTTAATGCTTCTCTCCAATAGATATGAGAAAAATTAGCTTCCACCATCATGCTTCTGGATGCATCCAAAATGGTTTTGTTCTTTCTTTCCACAATGTCATTCTGCTAAGGTGTCTGAGGTGTAGATAACTGTCTCCTAATGCCATTTTTCTCACAATGGTTGTTGAATTCACTGGATGTGAATTCACCACCTTGATTTGATCTCAGACACTTGATTTTCATTCCTGTCTTTGTCTCAACCATAATTTTAAAGATCTTGAATTTCTCAAAGGCTTCAGATTTCTCCCTTAGAAAAGCAACCCACAACATTGTAGAATAGTCATCAATGATTAACATGAAATATCTATCTCCTTGAAAGCTTCTTGTATTAGCAGGACCACATAGGTTAGTATGAATCAAATCAAGAACATCATTAGAATTATCAGGTATGCTCTTAAAAGAAGTTATGATTTGCTTACCCATTTGACATTCCTTACATATCAAATTATGAGGTTTCATAATCTTAGGTAAATCTCTAACTACCTTAGTTGAACTAATCTTTACAATAAAATAAAAAATTTACATGACACAACCTCTTATGCATAGCCAACTTTCATCAATATGTGCAATCAAACATGTCTTTTGACCGCAGTTCAAATGAAAGATGTTACCTTTTGTTTGTGTACCGCTTGCAATATCAAATCTAGATTTGCTAATGATTTTGCACTTACCATCCTTGAATTGTAATTAAAATCCTCTATCTACCAACTATCCTAGACTCAAAAGATTATGCTTAAGACCTTCAACACAACAAACATTGTTAGTGTTATTCTTACCATCCAATGAAATGGTTCCTCTTCCTTTGATCATGCATGCCTTGTTATTACCAAATCTGACTTGACCACCATCAAATTCATGCAGGGTTAGAAACTTTCCTTTTTCACCTATCATATGATGAGAACATCCACTGTCAATTACCCATTCATCTTTGTCTTCAACTTTTGCTGCAAGGGCCTTTTCCTCATTTATGATAACTAGTTCTGGATCATCTTTCTTCATAGCATAAATTACCCAATCTTTTCCATTTCCGGATCCACTAACTGAATCTCCTGCCGGTTCTTCTTCTGAGTCATTAGTTACTCCTTCCTCATCAACATAGTAGCATGATTTGTTTTTGTTTCTCCTATACTTATGCTTGATCTGATATTGAGGGTTACTCTTAAAATATCTTCTTTCTCTTTCTTCCATTTTTGAATTCATTTCAAGACATCTAGATGCAAAATGACCTATCTTATTACATGCAAAACATTTGAAAGGAGATTTTCCTTCATACTTACTTCCTGACGGACCTCTAGGGATCCTTCTAGAAAATAGGGCTTCAAGTTTCTCAAGCTCTTCATCTTCTTTCCTAATCTCTTCCAATTCCTTTGCATACAAAACTTTCCAATCTTTCTTGCTGGTTGATAATGTAGGTGCCTTAAATGCAATATCAATATTTGAATCTCTAGGAGGACCAAATTCCTCAAGCTCAAAAGAAGATATCTTCCCAACAAGAGTATCTCTATTGACAAAAGAATTAGGCATGGTTCTTAGCTCATTAATTGCAGTTACCTTAATCTTATATGCCGGTGGTAAAAACTTTAACAGTTTTGAAACAATCTCTTCCTCGCTCAGAGATCCATCACAACATTAAATTATTAATACAATTTCATTTACCCTTTCCATGAATGCATAAATTCTTTCATCTTCTTCCATCTTGAAGCTTTGATATCTTACCCGATAACATTCAAGTTTTGCAATTTTAACAGTAGGATCACCTTCATTCAGAGTCTCCAAATTGTCCCATGTAGCTTTCGCCAATGATTTTTTTGATAGTCACATGATTTGTTGATCTGATAAGGTGCTTAAGAGGGCTTTCCTATCTCTGCAGTCATTCTCAATGTTCTTATCCAAGTCTAGTGGTGTAGGATTGCTAGATGTTGGATTATGAGGAGTGTAACCATTTTGAGTTATTTCCAGAAATTCCTTTCCAATGCATCTCAAATGAGTCTCCATCTGAATATTCCATACTCCATAGTTTGTTCCATCAAGCCTAGGGTTGTCCTTCCACAAAACAGTTTTTGAACTATTAGTTGCCATAGGATCTTCCTCAAGTGGTTAAGCTTTCGCAAAAATAGGACCAGGCTCTGATACCAATTGTTAGGATAACCGGTGAACAACTTGGGGGGGAGGGGGTGAATCAGTTGTTAACAAGTTATATGAATTAAAGAACTTAAAACTTTATACCGGAATAACTGATTAAGCATTAAAGCATAATTGAAAACCAAAGAATCGATACAATGCAACCATAACACATAACACCATGATTTGTATGTGGAAAACATGAAAAGGTAAAAACCATAGTGGGAAACCCTACCCA
This sequence comes from Cryptomeria japonica, assembly GCF_030272615.1. Classification (NCBI taxonomy): domain Eukaryota; kingdom Viridiplantae; phylum Streptophyta; class Pinopsida; order Cupressales; family Cupressaceae; genus Cryptomeria; species Cryptomeria japonica. The sequence continues at coordinate 291,926,685 of NC_081407.1, forward strand.
CAGTCAGATGATGCTTCTGCAGCAAGTATATGATTACAATAGGGGCCTGCACATGCAGGAAAGCGCACTTCCTAGAGTGCACTGCTCATCACAATGGAGTCTCATTGACTACAGAGATGTTATCCACCTCAAAATATTTGGACAATAATCCAGAGAGAAGAACTATCGGTGATAGCATCAAACATGCCAGATTACAGCTCAGGTTAAGCTCAATACTAGAGGTCTAAAACCTCTTACATAAGCCCAACTTGATCACTTATGATCGACCAAATCCTCTACACAAATGGTTATTACATTATTTGCTCCTTGCCCTGATCTAAAATGAAATCTTACATATATTTATACCAACCCGGGACCTAACCAATGAGGTCGGCCACCCAAATGATATTTCAATAGATCCATTACATAATCTTGAAATAAAATCATAACACATGTTGGCCTGATCCCAAACAAACATCATCCAATCAATAAAGTATCCCGGAAACGCATCCAAGGATCCACCAACACATTACATGAAAACCAATTCATAACCTAGATAGCACCAGACCTAAATTAGATCCACACACGCCAAATTAATGACTCCAATCAGTCGGGGCACGAATACAATCACCATCAACATCTAGAATCCCTTGTAGAAGCTACACTAACACCACTTATGCATTACATCAAAGATCTTCAATAAAGCTCTATCGGTGAAACCCTTACCGGACCTACAAAGCAGGCTTACTAGAATATAAGATAGCATTCGATCATCAAGTTAATACCAACTGACTGAAACATACTTCAGAAGCATATGAACCATCCATACAAACTTATTCCATCATCCAGATTATACTGGTGACAATCAACTGATAATCTTCCCAATCCAATCCTTCTATTGGAAGCCGATAAAAAACCATAATAGCAAGTGTTGACATAAATGACAAAACATCAATGCAACACATAATCAATTCCATCATATGGCCAACAATCTCCCCCTTTGGCATTGATGGCAACACTAGATGTGAAAAACATCCAAGTGCCAAGAAGTGCCAAATAAGTCTCCCCTAATGGAAGACTGCCAAAAATCTCCCATACAATTATATAGCAATGAATCTCTGAACCAAATCTGAATCAAAAGATCAAATACCACCAAGCTCCCCCCTAAGGAGTGCAAACGATCGAAAAAATGAATAGCAATGGTTTTTCATATATATTCCTCCCCCTTTGATAGCAATGACAAAGTATCAAACAAAATAATAAAAAATATCTAAATCTCAAGGCTAACTACTTCCCCTAAGTAGTAGCATTATTTCATCAATTCGGGGGCAAAAGATAGCTCGGATAATGCATACCGAACTGATGCACATCTACATCATTTAAGTCTCTACCAGAGGGGTGCAAACCCCCAATCTATCTCTCAAATATTCAAATAATTCCTGGGACAAAGGTTTACTGAAGATGTCTTCTATCTGTTCTTTAGTGTTTACATAAACCAATCTGACTTCTTTTGCTTCCACCTTTTCCTTCAAAAAGTTATTCTTAATGGATATGTGCTTAGTCTTGGAGTGAAATACTGGATTCTTGGATATGTCAATAGATGCAGAGTTATCATAATGAATAACTATCGGATCATTACAACTCACTTGTATGTCCTTCAACATTTGCTTCATCCATAGAACTTGAGTACAATTGGTTGCGGCTGCAACATATTCAACTTCAGCTATAGATAAAGAAATGCACGACTCCTTCTTGTTGATCCATGAAACCAACTTCTTCCCAAGGAAGAATGCTCCACCAGATGTTCTCTTCTAGTCATCAACACCACTCGCTCAATCTGCATCTATATATGCACATTAAGTAAAGTCATCACCTTTAGGCATAAACCATATTCAGTTGTTCCTTGCAAATACCAGAATATCTTTTTTATTGTACTTTCTTAATTTTCTTTTGGATTACTTTGAAATCTTGATACAATAGTAACTGCATTCATTATATCCAATCTAGTCTGAGTTAAATATAGCCAACCACCAATTACAACTTGTCCATCCTCATTTAGTTTGTTTCTGAAAAACCCATTTAGTTCCAATAACATTCTTATTTTTAGGTCGGGGAACCAAAGTCCAAGTATTGTTCTTTTCAAGCTAATCTAATTCATCTTCCATAACTTTCATCCAACATTCATCTTTACAAGATTCAATTACTGATGCCAGTTCAATCTGAGAAATGAAACATACCTCTTGATTTGCTAATCTTCTCCTTGTCATAACTCCCATGTTTTTCTCTCTAATGATCTGATTTTTAGATTGATTTAGCCTTACATACCTCGGTGTTTTCTAACTTTCAGGTTCTCTCTGCTGCTCTTCAGTTACAATTGAGTTTTTTGATGATGCCGAGGTAACTAGTTCAATATTGTGTTCCGATTTAGGCACTACTAGACCAGTTATGATCATTTCCACTACCGGTTCACTGTCATAAGATTTAGCTTGATCTTTGTACTGCTCATCCACTTTCATATTAGCGCTCTCCACAATTCTCTGCAATCTTTTGTTATAATGTCTATATGCTTCACTTTTTGTTGAATAATGAATAAATATTCCTTCATCACATCTAGGGTCAAACTTTCCAATGGAATCATCTCTTTTTATATAACACTTACTTCCAAAGATTCTGAAATACTTAAGAGTAGGGGAATGACCAAACCATAATTGATAAGGTGTCTTACCGATATCTCCTTTGATATGAACTATGTTGAATGTATAAACCGTTCTACTTACTATTTCTCTCAAGTAGATATGAGGCAAATTAGCTTCCATCATCATGCTTCTGGCTGCTTCCAAAATGGTTTTGTTCTTTCTTTTTACAATGCCATTCTACTAAGGTGTCTGGGGTGCAGATAACTATCTCCTAATGCCATTTTTCTCACAATAGCTGTTGAATTCACCACCTTGATCTAACATCAGAAACTTGATTTCCATTCTTTTCTTTGTGTCAACCATAGTTTTAAAGATCTTGAATTTCTCAAAATCTTCATATTTCTCCCTTAGAAAATCAACCCAAAACTTTCTAGAATAGTCATCAATGATTAACATGAAATATTTATCTCCTTGAAAGCTTCTTGTATTAGCAGGACCACATAGGTTAGTATGAATCAAATCAAGAACATCATTAGATTTATCAGGTATGCTCTTATAAGAAGTTCTGATTTGCTTACCCATTTTACATTCCTTACATATCGGATTATGAGGCTTCATAATCTTAGGTAAATCTCTAACTGCCTTAGTTGAACTGATATTTACAATGCAATCAAAATTTACATGACACAACCTCTTATGCCATAGCCAACTTTCATCAATATGTGCAATCAAACATGTCTTTTTACCACAGTTCAAATGAAAGATGTTAACTTTTATCTGTGTACCGATTCCAATCTCCAATCCAGATTTCCTAATGATTTTGCACTTACCATCCTTGAATTGTAATTGAAATCCTCTATCTACCAACTATCCTACACTCAAAATATTATGCTTCAGACCTTCAACATAATAGACATTGTTAGTGTTATGCTTACCATCCAATGAAATGGTTCCTCTTCCTTTGATCATGCATGCCTTGTTATTACCAAATATGACTTGACCACCATCAAATTCTTGCAGGGTTAGAAACTTTCCTTTTTCACCTGTCATATGATGAGAACATCCACTATCTATTACCTATTCATCTTTGACATCAACTTTTGTTGCAATGGCGTTTTCCTCATTTATGATAACCGGTTCTAGATCATCTTCCTTCATAGCATAAAATACTCAATCTTTTCCATTTCCGGATCCATTAATTGAATCTCCTGCAGGTTCTTCTTCTGAGTCATCAACATAGTAGCATAATTTGTTTTTGTTTCTCTTGTACTTATACTTGATTTGATTTTTAGGGTTAGGCTTAAAATATCTTCTTTCTCTTTCTTCCATTTTTGAGTTCCTTTTGGGACATTTAGATGAAAATTGACCTATCTTATTACATGCAAAACATTTTAAAGGAGATTTTCCTTCATACTTACTTCCTGACGGACCTCTAGGTATCCTTCTAGAAAATAGGGCTTCAAGTTGCTCAAGCTCTTCATCTTCTTTCCTAATCTCTTTCAATTCCTTTGTATACAAAACTTTCCAATCTTGCTTTTCGATTGATGATGTAGGTGCCTTAAATGCAGTATCAATCTTTGTAGCTCTAGGAGGACCAAATTCCTCAAGCTCAAAAGCAGATATTTTCCCAACAAGAGTATCTCTATTGATAGAAGAATTAGGCATGGTTCTTAGCTCCTTAATTGCAGTTACCTTCATCTTATATGACGGTGGAAAAACCCTTAACACTTTTGAAACAATCTCTTCCTCGCTCAAAGATCCACCACATCACTGAATTGCTAATACAATTTCATTTACCCTTTCAATGAATGCATAAATTCTTTCATCTTCTTCCATCTTCAAGCTTTCATATCTTACCTGGTAACATTCAAGTTTTACAATTTTAATAGTAGGATCACCTTCATTCAGATTCTCCAACTTGTCCCATATAGCTTTCGTCGATGATTTTTCTAATAGTCTCATGATTTGTTGATCTGATAAGGTGATTAAGAGGGATTCTCTAGCTCTGCAGTCAATCTCAATGTTCTTATCCAAGTCTGCCATTGCAGGATTGCCAGATGCCAGATTATGAGTGTAACCATTCTGAGTTATTTCCAAATTTCCTTTCCAATGCATCTCAAAAGAGTCTCCATCTAAATCTTTCATACTCCATAGTTTGTTCCATCAAGCCTAGGGTTGTCCTTCCATAAAATAGTAGTTGAACTATTAGTTGCCATAGGATCTTCCTCAAGCGGTTAAACTTCTACAAAAAGAGAACCAAGCTCTGATACCAATTGTTAGGATATCTGGTGAACAACTGAGAGGGGGGGTGAATCAATTGTTAACAGATTATGTGAATTAAAGGACTTAAAAGTTTATACTAGAATAACTGATTGAGCATTACAGTATAATTTAAAACCAAAGAATCAATACCACTCAACCATAACACATAACACCATGATTTGTATGTGGAAAACCCGAAAAGGGAAAAACCACGATGGGAAACCCTACCCACAGTCAGATGATACTTCTACAACAAGTATATGATTACAATAGGGGCTTGCACATGTAGGAAAGCACACTACCTAGAGCGCACTGCCTAGAGCGCACTGCTCATCACAATGGAGTCTCACTGACTACAGAGATGTCAACCACCTAAAAATATTTGGACAACAATCCAGAGAGAAGAAAGGCTTGTGATAGCATCAAACATGCCATATTACAGTTCCGGTTAAGCTCAATACCAGAGGTCTAAAACCTCTTACATAAACCCAACTTGATCACCTATGATTGACCAAATCCTCTGCAAAAATAATTATACCAACCCAAGACCTAAAAAATTTAGGACAACCACCCAAATGATAATTCAATAGATCCATTACATAATCCTGAAATAAAATCATAACACATGTCAATGTGAGGACAAACAAACATCATCCAATCAATAAAACATCCCAGAAATGCATACAAGGATCCACCAACACGTTACATGAAAACTGGTCCATAACCTAGATAACACTAGACCTAAATTATATCTACACATGCCAAAGCAATGAAACCAATCAGTCAAGGAACAAAAACAATCACCATCAACATCCAAAATCCTTTCTAGAAGATGCACCAACACCACTTATGCATTACATCAAAGATCTTCAATAAAGCTCTGTCTGTGAAACCCTTACCAGACCTACATAGTAGGCTTACTAGAATATAAGATAGCATCTGATCATCAAGTTAATACGAACTAACAAAAAAATACTTCAGAAGCAAAACCATCCATACAAAATTATTCCATCATCTAGATTATACCGGTGACAATCAACTGATAATCTTCCCAATCCAATCCTTCTACTGGAAGTCGGTAAACAACCATAACAACAAGTGTTGACATCAATGACAAAACATCAATGCAACACATAATCAATTCCATCATATGGCCAACAATTGCCCCCTTTGGCATTGATGGCAACACTAGATGTGAAAAACATCCAAGTGCCAAGAAGGGCCAAACAAGTCTCCCCCAATGGAAGACCACCAACAATCTCCCATAAAATGATATAGCAATGAAGCTTTGAACCAAATATGAATCAAAAGATCAAATACCACCCAAATCCCCCTAAGGAGTGCAAACAATCTGAAAAATGAATAGCAATGGTTTTTCACATATATTCCTCCTCCTTCGACAACAATGCCAAAGAATAAAACAAAATAAAAAAAACTCTAAATCTTAAGACTGACTACTCCCCCTGAGTAGTAGAATTATTTCATCAATCTGGGGCAAAAGATAGCTCTGATAATGCATATCGGATTGATGCACATCTGCATCATTTAAGTCTCTACCGGAGGGGTAGAAACCCCCAATTTGTATCTCAAATATTCAAATGATTCCCGAGACAAAGGTTTACTAAAAATGTCTGCTACTATTCTTTAGTGTTCACATAAACCAATTTGACTTCTTTTGCTTCCACCTTTTCCTTAAAAAAGTTATACTTCATGGATATGTGCTTAGTCTTGGAGTGAAATACCGGATTCTTGGTTATGTCAATAGCTGTAGAGTTATCACAATGAATAACTACTGGATCATTACAACTCACTTGTATATCCTTCAACATCTGCTTCATCCATAGAACTTGAGTACAATTGGTTGCGGTTGCAACATATTCAGCTTTAGCTGTAGATAAAGAAATGCATGACTGCTTCTTGCTGATCCATGAAACCAACTTCTTCCCAAGTAAGAATGCTCCGCCAGATGTGTTCTTCTAGTCATCAACACCACCCGCCCAATCTGCATATGTATATGCACATAAAGTAAAGTTATCATCTTTAGGGTACCATAAACTATACTCAGTTGTTCCTTCCAAATACGAGAATATCCTTTTTATTGCACTTTCATGATTTTCTCTTGGATTACTTTGAAATATTGATACAATACTAACTGTATTCATTATATCTGGTCTAGTCTGAGTTAAATATAGGAAACCGCAATTACAACTTGTCCATCCTCATTCAGTTTGTTTCTAACAACCCATTTCGTTCCAATAACATTCTTATTTTTAGGTTGAGGAACCAAAGTCCAAGTATTGTTCTTTTCAATCTGATCTAATTCATCTTCCATAGCTTTCATCCAACATTCATCTTTACAAGCTTCAATTGCTGATGCTGGTTCAATTTGAGAAATGAAACATACCTCTTGATTTGCCAATCTTCTCCTTGTCATAGCACCCATGTTTTTGTCTCCAATGATCTAATTTTCAGAATGATTTAGCCTTACATACCTTGGTGTTTTCTGATTTTTCAGGTTCTCTATGCTGCTCTTCAGTTACAATAGAGTTTTCTGATGATGCGCATGCTGAGGTAACTGCTTCGGTATTATGTTCTAGTACAGGCACTACCAGATCAGTTATGATCATTTTCACTACCGGTTCACTATCATAAGATTTAGCTTGGTCTTTGTATTTCTCATCCACTTTCACATTAGCGCTCTCCACAATTCTCTGCAATCTTTTATTATAACATCTATATGCTTTGGTTTTAGTTGAATAACCAAGAAATATTCCTTCATCACATCGAGGGTCAAACTTTCCAATGGAATGATCTCTTTTGATATAACACTTAATTCCAAAGATTCTGAAATACTTAAGAGTAGGGAAATGACCAAACCATAATTCATAAAGTGTCTTACCGGTATCTCCTTTGATATGAACTTTGTTGAATGTATAAACCATTGTACTTACTACTTCTCTCCAGTAGATATGAGGCAAACTAGCTACTGTCATCATGCTTCTGGCTGCATCCAAAATGATTTTGTTCTTTCTTTCCACAATGTCATTCTACTGAGGTGTCCGGGGTGTAGATAACTGTCTCCTAATGCCATTTTTCTCACAATAGCTGTTGAATTCACCGGATGTGAGTTCACCACCTTGATCTGATCTCGGACACTTGATTTTCATTCATGTCTCTATCTCAACCATAGTTTTAAAGATCTTAAATTTCTCAAAGGCTTGAGATTTCTCTCTTAGAAAAGCAACCCACAACATTCTAGAATAGTCAATGATTAACATGAAATATCTATCTCCTTGAAAGCTTCTTGTATTAGCAGGACCACATAGGTCAATATGAACCAAATCAAGAACATCATTAGATTTATCAAGTATGCTCTTAAAAGAAGTTCTGATTTGCTTACCCATTTGACATTCCTTACATACTGGATAATGAGACTTTGCAATCTTAGGTAAATCTATAACTGCCTTAGTTGAACTGATCTTTACAATGCAATCAAAAATTACATGAAACAACCTCTTATGCCATAGCCAACTTTCATCAATATTTGCAATCAAATATGTTTTTTCACCAGAGTTCAAATGAAATATGTTACCTTTTGTCTGTGTACCGATTGCAATCTCCAATCTAGATTTGCTAATGATTTTGCACTTACCATCCTTGAATTATAATTGAAATCCTTTGTCTGCCAACTGTCCTACACTCAAAAGATTATGCTTCAAACCTTCAACATAATAGACATTGTCACTAATATGCTTACCATCCAATGAAATGGTTCCTCTTCCTTTGATCATGCATGCCTTGTTATTACCAAATCTGACTTGACCACCATCAAATTCTTGTAGGGTTAGAATCTTTCCTTTGTCACTTGTCATATGAGGACAACATCCATTGTCTATTACACATTCATCTTTCTCTTCAAATTTTGCTTCAAGGGCTTTTTCCTCATTTATGATAACTGGTTTTGGATCATCTTCCTTCATAGCATAAAATACCCAATCTTTTCCATTTTTGGATCCACTAACTGAATCTCCTATTAGTTCTTCTTCTGAGTCAATAGTTACTCCTTCCTCATCAGCATAGTAGCATGATTTTTTTTTGTTTCTCTTGTACTTATACTTGATCTGATATTGAGGGTTAGGCTTAAAAGATCTTCTTTCTCTTTCTTCCAATTTTGAATTCCTTTCAGGACATCTAGATGCAAAATAATCTATCTTAATACATGCAAAACATTTGAAAGGAGATTTTCCTTCAAACTTACTTCCTGACGGACCTCTAGGTATCCTTCTAGCAAATAGGGCTCCAAGTTGCTCAAGCTTTTCATCTTCTTTCCTAATCTATTCATATTATTTTATAATCTCTTCTAATTCCTTTGCATACAAAACTTTCCAATCTTGCTTGTTCGTTGATGATGTAGGTGCCTTAAATGCAGTATCAATCTTTGAAGATCCTGGAGAACCAAATTCTTCAAGCTCAAAAGTAGATATCTTCCGACGAAGAGTATCTCTATTGTAGAAGAATTAGGCATGGTTTTTAGCCCATTAATTGTAGTTACCTACATCTTATACGTCGGTGGAAAAACCCTTAACACTTTTGAAACAATCTCTTCCTCGCTCAGAGATCCACCACAACACTGAATTCCTAATACAATTTCATTTACCCTTTCCATGAATGCAAAAATTCTTTCATCTTCTTCCATCTTCAAGCTTTCATATCTTACCTGGTAATATTCAAGTTTTGCAATTTTAATAGTAGGATCACCTTCATTCAGAGTCTACAACTTGTCCCATATAGCTTTCACTGATGATTTGTCGGATATTCCCATGATTTGCTGATCTGATAAGGCGCTTAAGATGGCTTCTCTAGCTCTGCAGTCATTCTCAATCTTCTTATCCAAGTCTGGCAGTGCAGGATTGCCAGATGCCGGATTCTGAGGAGTGTAAACATTTTGAGTTATTTCCCAAATTTCCTTTCCAATGCATCTCAAATGAGTCTCCATCTGAATCTTCCATACTCCATAGTTTATTCCATCAAGCCTAGGGTTGTCCTTCTGCAAAATAGTAGTTGAACTATTAGTTGCCATAGGATATTCCTCAAGTGGTTAAGCTTCTACAAAAAGAGGACTAGGCTCTGATACCAATTGTTATGATAACTGGTGAACAACTGAGAGGGGGGGTGAATCAGTTGTTAACAGGTTATGTGAATTAAAGCACTTAAAACTTTATACTAGAATAACTGATTAAGCATTAAAGAATAATTTAAAACCAAAGAATCAATACCATGCAACCATAACACATAACACAATGATTTGTATGTGGAAAACCCAAAAAGGTAAAAATCACAGTGGGAAACCCTACCCACAGTTAGATGATAATTCTACAACAAGTATATGTTTACAATAGGGGCCATCACATGCAGGAAAGCACACTGCCTAGAGTGCACTGCTCATCACAATGGAGTCTCACTGACTACAGAGATGTTAACCACCTCAAAATATTTGGACAATAATCCAGAGAGAAGAACTGTCGGTGATAGCATCAAACATGCCAGATTACAACTTTGGTTAAGCTCAATACTGGAGGTCTATAACCTCTTACATAAACCCAACTTGATCACTTACGATCGACCAAATCCTCTGTACAAATGGTTATTACATTATTCACTCCTTTCCCTGATCTAAAACGAGATCTTACATATATTTATACCAACTCAGGACCTAGCCAATGAGGTCAGCCACCCAAATGATTATTCAATAGTTCCATTACATAATCCTAAAATAAAATCATAACACATGTCGGCTTGAGGCCAAACAAACATCATCCAATCAATAAAACATCCCAGAAATGCATCTGAGGATCCACCAACACGTTACATGAAAACCAATCCATAACCTAGATAGCACCGGACCTAAATTAGATCCACACATGCCAAAGCAATGACACCAATTAGTCGAGGCACAAACACAATCACCATCAACATCCTGAATCCCTTGTAGAAACTGCACCAACACCACTTATGCATTACATCAAAGATCTTAAATAAAGCTCTGTCGGTTAAACCCTTATCGGACCTACAAAGCAAACTTACTAGAATATAAGATAGTATCCGATCATCAAGTTGTTACCAACTGACTGAAACATACTTCAGAAGCATATGAACCATCCATACAAACTTATTCCATCATCCAGATTATACCGGTGACAATCAACTGATAATCTTCCCAATCCAATCCTTCTACTGAAAGCCAGTAAACAACCATAACAACAAGTGTTGACATCAATGACAAAACATCAATACAACACATAATCAATTCCATCATATGGCCAACAATTACATCTTCAAATTTTGAGCATAACAATCTTCAATTTCTTATCCAAGATCAACCTTTCTATTTTTGAAAAAAAAAGTGGTTGTTTAAGACCCTCTTTTGATCCCTCATTTTTGTGCACTTAGGGGAGATGAGCTAGAACATCCATGGGGTCGAATACATGTATAGTACTGGGGTTGTTAAGGGTCCCATAGGTGTGCACCTGACCACCTAGTATGTGTCATAACCTTCCCCAAAATATACACATTAAAAAATCAATCAACCATCTAATATAAAAGGAACATGTTTTAGTAAAAATGTGTTTTGAATATATATATATAATATAAAGTTAAAATATAATCGGTCAAACAAGTTGGACTATTTCAAAATCCACCTATACATATACGTCCACAACCCAACGTGCCAAAAAATGGGTCGATTGTACAAAAATTAAGTGTCTTTTCAAAGGATAAATGTGGAAAACATTAAAAGTTTACAAAACCTACCACCAAACATATCAACTAACATAACATCACTATAATGTCATAAAATGTGACCTTAACACATTCCTGCACCCTCCATCCCATCTGTCCAGCTTAAACAAGCATGCAATGGCCACTTCATCACACACATACTAGTCATGTCACCAACACTCCCACCTGCATCCATGGCAAGAAATGCTTAAGGCCACCAATTTCCATACAAAATCAATCAACTTAGAATTAAATGGCGAAAAACAAATTGGCTCTACAAGTCGAATGGAGATTCAAAATTAAAATTTGACACAATACAAACATTAAAGATGTCATAACAACAAATACATGTACATATACAAATAGACATGAAATCATCTCATTGTAGTCTCAAAGAAGACACAACAAGCATTGCAACAAGCATTGAAGAGGAGCAAGAAGACATAGGAGCAAGCAAACACATTTTTTTCCAGGTATTAATCTTCTTCATAGGTCATGTTTTTTGTCACTTTCCTACATTTTTCACAGTCAGCGTTTGTTGTTATTTACCTACGGTAGTGAGGAAATAATAAATCATTTGGTTCATTCAGTTTCATATAGTCATTCAAAAACATTTACTTCATTTGGTTATATACATGTACTTGTATGTTTTAAATAAAAACAATTACATAGCTTTCAAAAAAATGTTCAAAAAACCATCACCAGATGCCCACACATCTTCAATCCTTGTGGACCCCCATGGGTACATTAACCCAGAAGTTTGTCAAATCATATTTTGTCTACAGCCACTGCTCATCACCATCTTCCCTACCCAGACCTCCCACCACATCTGTACCATGCCCATGAGGGCCCAATTCTTTCTTACGAAGATACTGTTCCAATAATATCCACCCCATGACTGCTTCTGCCTTCCTCATCTCCCGATCCTCCCCAATTATCCATCTAATAAAGGGGAAGAGGGTAGTAACTCCACCATCGTCAACCCCATCCTGAAGATCAAATCCAATACCTACGATGACCCTATTGAGCAAAGGATGGAGGCCATCAATCCATTCCTCCCCCATGCATACCTTCAACAACCACTCTACTTTTTCCTTCTTCTTCCCAATCTCCAACCCCATGCCGCTACCATGGTAACAATATCCATGTTAGTGCAATACTTGTGTGGTGTTTGCATGAAGCATTCCCGAAGAAACACCTTCAATGTGGTGATAAATTCCACCTCTTGGTACTTGAAGATAGATTTCAACCTCTTGTCAGATATTTTATTGACAAAAGCCAGTTGTTGCCTCGTTGTGTAAAGGGTGAATGTGGCTTCCATTTTTTCCTGCAACTTCCCCAAGCCACTCATCCCCTACACAAAATTTAGAATAGACAATGTTCTCCAGGTAGTAAATTATTTACCCCTATAAATACCACCAACATTGCATATATGAATGACGACTTAAATGCTTTGGCAAAATGGTGGCGACCCAAATCTCTCCAGGATCTTCACTCAATTAAGGCACACTTCCCATTTCAATATTGTAACCGCCACTTCATCCTATAAGCATATGTCATTAATTGTTAAATGCATGGGAATTTACAAAAGGATTGTTAATTATTCTGATCAATGGGATTTTTATTCCCTCAATCAATATCCCTCATTTATGAAGAAATTACTAGTCCCTTTTCAATTCCCATGCATTGGAAATTAATTCCTGTGTATTTAATAATTAATGGCCTACTTGTTTCACATCACATTTATCTATTCCCTTATTTTACAATATATATATATATATATATATATATATTATATATATATATATTATATATATATATATTTTATATATATATATATATATTATATATATATATTTTTTATATATATATATACAAGTATGAATACACACACACACACACACACACACACACACACACACATATCTGTGTGTGTGTGTCTTAAACTTTGACATTAAAACACTAAAGCTCTTCAATTGAATCCAAGAAACAATGAAATTGAAGCCCTTAAACGCTTACTTTTTAATAGTGACATATAAAAACTTAATCAAACAGTGATTCAAAAGACACCTATATTTATATACACAAGAACTTCAAAAAATCAAAGAGGAAAGAAGACAACAAAAGCAAGACAAACAAAAGACGAAAGAGAAGAGATTGCAAAAATTAGAATTGGTGACTACTCCAGAAGAAGTGAAGAACCTGAAAAGGTTGCTCAGGCTAGAAGATGAGCATAAATACTTAGAGAGAATGCAATAACTAAAGAAAAAGGTTCCAAGAGCACAAAAAAGCCATAAAAGCTAGACAAATTGAAAGACAGACTGCTTGACAAGCTGAAAAATGTAGACTAGAGAAAGAAAAACAAGAAAAGAAGGAACTTCAAAAAAAACTTCGTCAATATTTTAAACTTGCAAATAAAATAAATGAATTTCTAGTTTGAGACTTTAGAAATATTTATCATCGTAAAATAAATTATGAAAAGATAAATACACAGAAAGAAAAACTATGAATAGCAATCAAAAAAATTATTTTCAAATGCGATGCAAAGAAAAATTCTCAAGGTGATAAGAAGGGATGGGATGAGTTGAAATTAAAATTGGATTTCATTGGAAATTTGGAGGAATTGATTATATGTTGCATTGATGTTTTGTCTTTGATGTCAACACTAGCTGTTTTGGTTGTTTACCGATATCCTTTTGGTCCCGGTAGGTTGTTTGGTTTCTGGTTGGTAAGATCATGATGATCCGGTATACTCTGGTATGTTTTGGCTTAGATCCACTATTCATGCTACTTAGATTCATGTTCAGTCAGTTGGTTTTGATTTGGTGATCATATGCTATCTTATATGTTGGTAAGCTTGGTTTGTTGATCTGGTGAGGGTTTCACTGGCAGAGATTTGTTGAAGATCTTTTGATGTTATGCATAAGTGGTGTTAGTGCGGCTTCTAGTATAGATTCAAGATGCCGGTGGTAATCATGTTTGAGACTTGGCTGATTGGGATCATTGCTTTAGTGTGTGTGGACCTAAATTTGGTCCAGTTCTATCTAGGTTTTGGACCGGCTTAATGTAACGTGTTGTTTGGTCTTCTTGATGTGTTTCCAGGATGTCCTATGGGTTGGATGATATTTATTTGGTCTCAGGCCGACATGTTTTATAATTGCGTAATAGGTTTTATTCTCTGGTGGCCGAGCTTATTGTTTATGGTCGAGGGTTTGTATATATATGATGTAAGATCTCATTGTAGATCATGTAAGGAATATGGTATGCAAGCGAATAATGTAATAATCATTCATGCAGAGGATTTAGTCGATCATAGGTGATTGAGTTGGGTTTATGTAAGAGGATTGAGTCCTCTGGTATTGAGATTAACCAAAACTGTACTCAGGCATTAGGGATGCTATCATTGGAGTTCATTCTTCCTTCTAGATTGTAGTCTGGATTTTTATGTAGTCAGTGAGACTCCTTTTGTAATGAGCAGTGTGCTCTAGGTTTTTGGCCTTCCTGCAAGTGTTGGCCCCTCAATTTGTAATCACATACTTACTACAAAAGTATTATCTGACTGTGGGTAGGCTTCCCACCATGGTTTTTCCCTTTACCAATTTTTCCACGTACAAATCTTAGTGTCATGTGAATGGCATCTATTCTCTAATTGTTTCTTGTGCTTAATTGGTATATCTGTTATTTTGGTAATTGGTTTATGTATTCTGGTATTGATCTTATGTGTTTTGGTATTAAAGTTTTAATTGCTTAATGTTCTGGTAATCTGGTGACAACTGATTCACCCCCTCTCAGTTGCCTTCCAGTTATTTGAACTATCTAACAATTGGTATAAGAGCGTTGGTCCTCTCTACAAAAGCTTAACCACTTGAGGAAGATCCTATGGCGTCTAATAGTTCAAGTTCATCTAGTTCAGCTGCAGCTGTCTTTTGGAAATAAATTCCTAGGCTTGATGGAACAAATTACAGAGTATGGAAGATTCAGATGGAGACTCATCTGAGATGTCTTGGTAAGAAAATTTGGGAGATCACAGAGAATGGTGTTACACCTTTTAATTAGGCATCTAGAAATCCTCCTCTAGAAAACTTGGATAAGGAGCTTGAGAATGATTGTAGAACTAGAGAATCCCTCTTGTGTGCACTTTCTGATCAACAAATAATGGGATTGACTGACAAATCATCAGCAAAATCTATATGGGACAAGTTGGAGACTCTTAATGAACGTGACCCTACTATTAATATTGCTAAACTTGATGGTTACCGAGTGAGATATGAAAATTTGAAGATGGAAGAAGATGAAAGGATTACTGCATTCATGGAAAGGGTAAATGAAATTGTCACGGGAATTCAATGTTGTGGTGGATCTATGAGTGAAGATTAAATAGTTTCTAAAGTTCTGAGAGCTTTACCACTAACTTATAAGATGAAGGCTACTACAATTAATGAATTGAGAACAAGGGCTAATACTTCTGTCAATAGAGAGACCTTGGTTGGGAAATTATCTTCTTTTGAGCTTGAAGAATTTGGGCCTTCTGGAGCTGTAAGTCTGAACTTGCTTTTCATGCATTTACATCATCAACCAACAAGCAACATTGGAAAGCTTTGTATGTAAAGGAATTGGATGATATGAAAAGGGAAGATGAAGAATTTGAGCAACTTGAAGCCCTATTTGCTAGAAGAGTACCTAAAAGACCGGTAGGAAGTAAGTATGAAGGAAAATCACCCTTTAAATGTTTTGCATGTAATAAGATAGGTCATTTTGCATCTATATGTCCTTAAAGGAATTCAAGATTTGAAGAAAGAGCTAGAAGATCTTTTAAGCCTAGCCTTGGATATTAGAACAAGCATAAGTATAGGAAAAACAAAGATAAATCATGTTACTTTGCGGATGAGGAAGTTGTGACTGATTCTGATGATGAATCGACACAAGACTCTGCTAGTGGTTCCGACAATGGAAAGGAATGGGTGTTCCTGGCTATCAAGGAAGATGTTTTGACACTGGAAGAGAATGTACCTGAAGAAAAGGCCCTTGCTGCTAAAATTGAAGATAAGGATGAATGGGTAGTAGACAGTGAATGTTCACATCATATGACTGGAGATAAAAGGAAGTTTCTATCTTTGCAAGAATTTGATGGTAGTCTGGTTAGATTTGGAGATGACAAAGCATGCATGATCAAAGGAAGAGGAACTATATCATTAGATGGTAAGCACAATACCGATAATGTTTATTATGTTGAAGGTTTAAGGCATAATCTTTTGAGTGTAGGACAATTGGTGGATAAGGGATTTCAATTACAATTCAAGGATGAAAAATGCAAAATCATTAATAGATCTGGATTGCAAATTGCAACCAGTACTCAGACATAAGGTAATATATTTCATTTGAATTCCTGTGAGAAGACATGTTTGATTGCACAAATTGATGAGAGTTGGCTTTGGGATAAAGGCTATGTCATGTGAATTTTTATTGCATGGTAAAGATCAATTCAACTAAGGCAGTTAGAGATATACCTAAGATTGTGAAGCCCTATAATCTAGTATGTAAAGAATGTCAAATGGGAAAACAGGTTAGAACCTCTTTTAAGAGTATACAAGACAAATCTAATGATGTTATTGATCTTATTCATACTGATTTGTCTGGCCCTGCTAGAATTAAAAGTTTTCAAGGTGATAGATATTTTATGCTAATCATTGATGATTATTCTAGAATAATGTGGGTTACTTTTTTAATGGAGAAATTTGAGGCTTTTGAAAAGTTTAAAATCTTTAAAGCTAAAGTTGAAACTGAGGCAAGATTGAAGATTGAGTGCTTAAGGTCAGATCATGGTGGAGAATTCACATCCGGTGAGTTTAGTAACTTTTGTGAGAAGCATGGAATAAGAAGACAATTTTTTGCTCCCCAGACACCTCAGTAAAATGGAGTTGTGGAAAGAAAGAACAAAACTATCTTGGATGCTGCTAGAACCATGATGATGGAAGCTAATCTACCTCATATCTATTGGAGAGAAGCAGTGAGCATAATAGTTTATACATTCAACAAAGTTAATATCAAAGGAGAAACCGGTAAGACACCTTATGAATTATGGTTTGGCAATACACCTACAGTTAAGTAGTTCAGAATATTTGGTAGTAAATGTTATATTAGGAGAGATGATTTCATTGGAAAATTTGATCCTAGATGTGATGAAGGAATATTTATTGGTTATTCTAATGAAAGCAAAGTATATAGATATTATAACAAAAGATTGCAGAGAATTGTGGAGAACGCTAATGTTAAGGTGGATGAGCAAAATAGAAGTCAAATCAGAATTTATGAGCAAGTACTGGCAGTGGAAATGATCATAATTGAACCAGTAATACCTTTACTAGAACAAAATGTTGAACCGGTTACTCTGATAGTATTAGAAAATTCAATAGTAACTGAAGAATAGGAAAGAGGAACAGAGAGTCAGAAGACTCCTAGGTATGTAAGGCTGAATCATTCAGAAGACTAGATCATTGGGGATAAGAACAATGGAGTTATGAGAAGAAGAAGATTGACAACTAATGAGGTATGTTTAGTTTCTCAAGTTGAACCTGTATTAGTAACCGAAGCATGTAAATATGAATGTTGGATGAAAGCTATGGAAGAAGAATTAGATCAGATAGAAAATAATGACAAATGGACTATAGCTCCCCGACCTAAAAAATAAGAATGTATTTGGAACTAGATGGGTTTTTAGGAATACATTAAATGAAGATGGACAAGTTGTGAGGAATAAAGTTAGATTGGTTTATGTGAATACTAAAGACCAGATTGCAGCCATCTTCACTAAACCTTTGCCTAAAGAATCATTTGAGTACCTCAGAGACAGAATCGGGGTTTCTACCCCTCCGACAGAGAACTGATTGATGCTATTTGGCATCAGTCCCATATGCATTATTAGAGCTATTATTCATTCCAGATTGATGTGGTGATGCTACTACTCAGGGGGAGTAGTTAGTCTTGTGATTTAGTGGTTTATGATTTTGCTTTGATATTTATGTCAGATCTCTGGCATTGATGTCAAAGGGGGAGAGATATTCATGTGAAAAACTTAAGGAGTTATATACATTAGGGGGAGAAATTTGCAGAACTTAACTGTGATATCATCTATAGGGAAAGTATGGATCAAAACTTCATTGCTATATTCTTGTGTGGGAGATTTGTTTGGCGTTTCTTGGCACTTGGATGTTTGTCACATCTATTGTTTCCATCAATGTCAAAGGGGGAGATTGTTGGCCATTTGGAGGAATCAATTATGTGTTGCATTGATGTTTTATGTTCAGTCAATTGGTTTTGATTTGGTGATCAGATGCTATCTTATATGCTGGTAAGCTTGGTTTGTTGATCTAGTGAGGGTTTCACTGGCAAAGCTTTATTGAAGATCTTTTGATGTTATGCATAAGTGGTGTTGGTGTGGCTTCTAGTATAAATTCAGGATGCTGATGATAATCGTGTTCGATACTTGGCTGATTGGTATCATTGCTTTAGCATGTGTGGACCTAAATTTGGTCCAGTTCTATCTAGGTTTTGGACTGACTTAATGTAACATATTATTTGGTCTTCTTGATGTGTTTCTAGGATGTCTTATGGGTTGGATGATATTTGTTTGGTCTCAAGACGACATTTTTTATAATTATGTAATAGGTTTTATTGTTTGGTGGCTGAGCTTATTGTTTATGGTCAAGGGTTTGTATATATATGATGTAAGACCTCATTGTAGATTATGTAAGGAATATGGTATGCAAGCGAATAATGTAATAATCATTCATGCAGAGGATTTGGTTGATCATAGGTGATCGAGTTGGGTTTATGTAAGAGGATTGAGTCCTCTGGTATTGAGCTTAACCACAATTGTACTCAAGCATTAGAGATGCTATCATTGCAGTTCATTCTTCCTTTTGGATTATAGTCTGGATTTTTATGTAGTCAGTGCGACTCTTTTTGTAATGAGCAATGTGCTCTAGGCTGTTGGTCTTCCTGCAAGTGCAGGTCCCTGAATTTGTAATCACATACTTACTGCGGATGTATTATTTGACTGTGGGTAGGCTTCCTGCCTTGGTTTTTCCCTTTACCGAGTTTTCCACGTACAAATCTTGGTGTCATGTGGATGGTATCTATTCTCTAATTGTTGCTTGTGCTTAATTGGTATATCTATTATTTCGGTAATTGGTTTATGTATTCTGGTATTGATCTTATGTGTTCCGGTATTAAAATTTTTAATTGCTTAAGGTTCCTGTAATCTGGTGACAACTAATTCACCCCCCTCCCTCTTATTTGTCTTATGATTATTTGAACTTTCTAACAGATTCTAGATTTGATAATAAAAACAAAAATGTAGGCATCACATCAGAAACCCAAAACAGACCCAAAGGAGAAAATAAACAAGAAATCAAAGATCTAAGGGGTCAAAAATGATTTGAAAAGGAAGGGGGAAAAGAAGAAAAACCCCAAAGAGGGGTTAAACTAAAGAAAAAATTGGATAAATTTTCGTATTGAGATGGTGAAAAATATTTGCATTTGGAAAACCAAATACAAGCTTGAAAATTGCCACTTGCTCCTTGGCTTTCCAAGGGCAGAAATGCGTCCCATTTTCTAGATAAAAAGAAACTAGGTAATGAAGCCATTCAAAAGACACCTACATTTATATACACTTTTGTACATAAATATAAATATATATGTATATATAGATTTACATATAATGTGTATAGCCTTAAAATCTAAAATTGGATCCTTAAAACAATGAAACTTAAACCCTTTAGTAAGGAAATTGAAACCGTGAATCAAACATCGGATCGAATAGTGAATCATATAGTGAGTCAAAATACACCTATATGTACATACATACATGTACATATATGTATTTATATACAAAATGGAGGGTAATGTATCAGATCCATATAAGAGTGACAATGAGACCCTTCAGGAAAGAAATTGAGACCCTTCAGGCCAATTCAAATAGGGAATCCAAAGACACTTTACTTTGTATACAAATATGAAAATGAATATATATGAAAATTGGAAATACATGTGTGTATATACATATATGTATGCAAATACATAATTTCATATAATATATAGCATTTTGTTTATGATTTTATACCCTTACTATTTCACTTCCTCAAATTATTTCATCCTCATTATCCTTTCATCGTCACCCTCATGCTTACTGTCATGTCCCCATATGTAAATCACCACTCCTTGTTATACTGTAAAGTAATGTTTTCAGGTCACATGATATATTTTTATTCTAAACCATTATGCAGATGAGTATGGACAAGTCAGAATGATACATTCCAGACAACTGACATGGACACAGCTGAGCATGGAAATGTCAAACATAGTGATGAGTCATAGTTTTATGGTTCTTTTATAGATAGTTTGTCATCTTCAGAGATTTATGTATTTACTGATGGACTTCATAAACATACTTTAATCAACCTTGTATGCTTGTTTCGATAAGTCTTATTGTTTGTAGCTGAAACCTTTATTTTCACAGAACCATGAACGTTATGAATGCAATTATAAGTATTTACTATTTTTATGTGTGACTAATGAATATGTTCAAAATAAATGATCATGATGTGTGGATAGAATGTTTGCTCTAACCTTTGCGTGGTAGATGTGTGGAATAATCTTTATGAAGGAATAGGGTCTCATTCATAGCAAAAAGGTAACATGGACAAAGGATGAACAACAAGGCAGGAAGAGTTCAAAAATCTGTTGAAGACTTGTTCGCTACTGTCTCTGATCAATAAGGAGTCTGCAGACCAATTTTGATCCGTTAGTAAACACTGTTAGTTGTCATGAGGGATGCTAGAGAGGATATAGGGAAAATCTACAAATGTTCAAAGAAGGACAAGAGTCCTGATTATCTTAGCTTTCCTAGGTTTTATGTTTTAAATAAAGCTCCCACCTAGATAGTAGGAAGTGGAGCATATGTTTTGGATTGTTGTTAAGGATGAATGTTATAAATCCTTTGTGCATTCCTATGTTTGTTAGTTTCTGATTTCATATTAGAGTAAAGTTATGTTGTTGAAGTTGATTTCTGAATAAAAGAAAAGCATCTACTTTGCAATTTAATATGGCGTTTATGATATGGTTGTGGGCTTAATCAGTTAATTTATGATATAGTTCTTATTCTAGGAGACTCATGCAAGGGGGCCCACTTGGTGAAAATTTTGTATAGTTATTTTTTATGCACTTTGTTTCTTAAGTTGTTTAATTATGTTTCATTCGCTTGCTCGTTGTCTATTCTTGCAGCCATAGTCTGTAACTCTATGACTGTTCCTGTAGCCATGACAGGGTAGAATATTTATTTTTTTACAAGTTGAAGAATTGGCATTTTGTTAGCGGAAATTAATGTTATCCTTAGAGTCATGATTTAAAGTAAATTCCTTTTTTGAAAGCAGTTGTTTAATCATTGTCTAAAATAGGATAGACTTGTTCCTATATGTTCTTAGTGCATATACTTTGCAGTCCCATTTCAAGTTACATGTCTTCGGATTGATGAATAAATGAGTCAGAAGAATGGAATTCAAATAGTTTCTCAATGGAAACTTGTGTCTCTAATCCGAGTACTTAGTTGTGTGTTATAGCCATTGTTTTTCCACCACATTTTTGGTGCCGTTGTCGAGGATGGCAACAAACTAAGAGTTTATGGGAACAATAGTATTTCATTTGCTAGAACAGTAGTAGTATTTCATCTTTAGTACAGTATAAGTCATTCATGTTGTTGAATATTGTTATGCCCAAACTTTTGGGCAAAAAACACAACAACAAATTTTTTTTTGAACACTTAATTACTTGCGACCTATGCTTAATTAGATGTGGTAGCTTAACAAGTTGTTCCAAACGAAATCTTAATTGATATTAAAATGGGATTCTAAAGTGAGCGATGGATTAAAATTTAACTAAAAGTCTTAGGCTTCAATTTTAACTCCTAAGCGTCAGGATTAGACTTTATTTACGTAACCATTATGATAACTCCTATTATCAAACAAAATAAATTAATTTTATAAGGACAATATCCTTTTTGATATTAAATAAATTCGCTCAAATGTCCCTTCAATTTTAGTTACATTTTATAATATTTAAATGGCCCAAATTCTACTAAATTGACATTAATACAATTTCTTGAATAAAAAATTATTTATCAAATATCAAGTTTCCCCAATTATTGATATTATAATCTCTTCATTTATAAATTAATTAATTCCTAAATCTATTAATTCAATATCAACACAATTTCAATGTATTAATATTAATTAATTAAGAAAATAAAATTAAAGTGTTAAACGTTATTATAATAATTAAATTATTTAATAAAAGGTTCCACTAGGGTTGAATAAGTTCTCAAGATAAAGTCCATTAGCTTATTTTAGAAAAGTATATTATTCCACTACAATACCCTCTCACTAAATCAATAATAATCATTCGATAACCTTCATTAAATTATTCCAACTAATGTATACCATTAGAATTTCCAAAATGTATTTAAATAACTTAAATAAGCCTTGAATCCATTAAACCAATATTATTTCAAGCTCAGTGTATTAACATTAATTAATAGAGTGAATGAAAATAAAGCTTTTGAATTTGACTAATAAAGTTAACCAAAAAAAATATAATATTTGCCTAATAAATTCATTTCACATTAAAGTCGAATTTAATCCCCCTTTAGATATTAAATATCAACTATTTAATATTCAGCCAATATTGATCTTATAGGTTAAAATTAAACATTTTGCTCTTAATAACATCCATTTTCAAAATTTACAAAAGAAATATATATATATATATATATATATATATATATATATATAGGTTTCATTTTAAAATATTAACCCAATAACGATTGAAGAAATAAGTTTTTCTAATAATTAAATAAATTTACAAATGGGCTACCTATTTCAAATTTGAAAAGCGCCCCCCCCCCCCCCCTTTATTATTTTATAAATATTTTCTTTTAGAACCCTAACTAGGGTTTGTTTTTATGACTATAACTAAATCAATATTCTATCATTTCAATTTCTAACTTCTAACCCTAACCCGAAATTGGGTTAGGGTTTCTTCTTTAACATATTTTTCTTTTTGTTTGTGTGTGTCTGTGTGCAGGTGGCGGCCATGGTGGCTGGACAAGGAAGAGGGTCGAAGGGGGCGTCCATGACGGATGAGGTGGTGGTGGTTGGATTTTATAGCAGTCCGCGGGGTATGAGAGAAGGTCCACAGTGGGAGGGCGGCATTGCAGATGTTTCGGGGGGGTGGGCGGGGTGGTCCGTCGTGGCGGCCACGCCCACCGTCACAAGGTTGCCCCTGTGGCTATGGGGATGCCTCCCCACAAGCCATGGGACCTCGGCCCCGTGACTATGGGGCGGTCTTCCCACAGTCGCAGGGGTAAGCCTGCGGTTGTGGGCGGCCATGGCCCCCGCAGCCCGCCAACAAGGGCCAACCCCATCTCAAACCATTTTGCTATTTTTTTTTTGTAAATTTTATTTATTTTTATTATATATTTTCTGCAACTAGTTTAGTATATATATATATATATATATATATGAGAATAATTAAATATATATATATATATATTCTTTATCTCTCTCTCTCTCTCTATATATATGAATCCATATAGACTTTCTTGCACCAACATATTTATTTTTAGTTTTGAATATGTTGATTTGTTAAACCAGATTATAAGATGCTAAATACAATTGCATAGGTTAAAGGATCTATCTTTTAATCCATTTAATCAATATAGCAGTAATATAGCAGTAATGATTTTATTTATAGTTGCAACTACCCCTTTTTAAAAAAAAATCCATTTAATCAATAAACAACAAGATGTAATGCAAGATTAAAAATTAATTCTAAGAGGTCTAATCATTTTTGAGTTTAAACTATAGTCATAAAGAAATATTTCATTCCTTTTATTAATAACTACACTACTAACATTTAATGTATTTCATTTCTTTTTGCATAACTACACTACTAACTTTTAACTATTTTCATTTCTTTTTTTTTTCAATAGCTTAATAAGACAGAAAATAAATTTCATTCCTAATCTATTTCAAGTAACAAATATCAATAGGGAAATAACTCAAATTCTATTGTTTTCTTTGTAAGAATATACTCAAGTAAAATACATCTTTATTTCATGATAAAACTTAGTCAAATAATTACATGTAATACATCATGGTTCCCTTTATACAAATAGGTAGATAACAAAATCTAGCCTCTCATTTCTACTAAATGAGGGCTTGCCAAATACAGTTATTTTCTTGCAACTAAATACAATAAAACAATAGGATCATGGCATAGCTTTCCTTCCATTCTTTTTCCCAAGCAAACCTGAAATAAAAGCTTGTAGGTTGTGACCATGGAGGCTCACCTCCCAACCTAGGCTTATAAGAAACCACCTCCGAGCTAGGAGAACCAAGGCTAAATGGGTTACACTCAAGCATAAACACATGAGCAAGAAGAAAACACAATACATACACTCCCAACCCAAGGATGAACAAAGTCACTTAGTGACTATAACTTGAGGGGTGAAGGTGGACCAAATACCTAGAAGAGAAATTGTCAAGTAGGAGAACATAATGCCATTGCAAGGCTACCAAGTAGAATAACCACAAGTTCCAAACTTGTCCCAATAAATCCTTATGTCCCCCAAGACATACAAGTCAACAAACTCCCCTTATGACCCCCATTGCATAAACAAAACACTATGCAGCAAGGGTCCCATAATCCCTTGTGTATCACTCTCTTCCAAAGAGAGCTTCTACACTCTTAGGTTGTCAAACAACCCTTCACCCCAAGGCCACTCTACCCTACCAAGGGTGAGTATGGCCTTGAAACACCCAAAACAATAACATAAATACATGCAATAAAAATTCACAAGGAAGAACTCAACATCTTCCTAAGCTTACTAAGAAAATAACAATGGAAAACAACAAACAATCTTTTCAAATTTACCAAACAACATACATAAGGAAGCATTCAACCAACCTTGAAACTGCAAATGGGTGAATAAAAGTTTATAGGAGAGCTGTCCAAATCCACTATCTTTTCTTCACAAGACTTAGCCAAAACTTCCAAAATCCAAAAACCAATTTCTCAAGAATCTATGTCTTCAAAATGGAGAGTGGGTGATCAAACTTCTCCCTCCCAAACCATTCCCTAAGAAGACACTCCTCACTCTTTCCAATCCTCTTGGGAAGGGTGAAGAATGTTCATAGTTTGGTCTTCCCAACACCTTACAAGATCTCTAGCCAAGGCACCTCAAAAAGGTAAAAGAGAATGGGGAAGAGCAATGTCACTCATGAGGAAAGTTGTCTAACCTAGGTAAGTTCTTCAAAAATTGAAATTTGGTCATATTGAAAAACTCAACTTTTGGGGTGACTAAACAATCCCTAGGGAGTGGACACATGGCTAAAATTGGCTTTCATCCATAGGTACATCATATGACCCATTAAAAATGCCCCTAACTTGACCTTAGGAGTTAGTTTAATCCTCTAGAAACTCACCCAAAGTTTACCTACGGGTCAACCCTGAGTTGACCTTCCTAATGGCTCCCTATCCAAGACTTTCTTGGAACCATACTAGGATAATTGAAAAATGCATTGGTAAAACAAATTCCTTCCAAGGGACATGTCACTGCCAACTCACTTTACAACACGTGTCAAGTGACACCACAAAATTACACATCACTTAAATACACATGACAATGTCCCTTTTTTTGGAATTAATAAATTAAACAATTTTCAAATTAAACACACATTCAAGCATAAACATTTACAAATTAAAACACATTTACACACAAGGTGTTGTCTCTCCAAAAAGACAACCCTTGGCTTCACAAACGCACATAAGTTTAGGCTTGGTTCTCCGAATAGTTTCCGTGGTCACATGGATTAGTTTTCCTATACATCTCACTTTGCACATTAGTAACCTCAAATAATCACATTTAATATCAACATATGAAAATAATACAATTCAGACACTTTGCATACAATTTCAATCATAACGATAAATTTATCATTTATCCAATAAAATCCACATAAAGCAATTTACTCAAAAGGCATCATCATAATCCTCATGAAACTCAATCATTAATATGACACGAATCCATTTTTTTATTATCATAATGAAGTACTGCAAATTTTGAGATAACTGACATACGTCATATCAAGATTATCAAATCAATGGATCATATAGAATCTAAATCCATAACACATCAAAATGTGTGCCGCAAGGTAAAATGATTCCATAACCTGATTCAATTATTTTTCCCACTAATCTATCCATCTAACATAGCCCATCCTATTGAATTATAGTATTTATTAATATGGTCAACCATGGTCAACTAAGTTAACCAGAGCTTGATTGGGGAGGGGCTCTACAAATACAGTATAAATGTTAACCTTCCAAAATATGTATGCTTTGAAGAAGGAGAGATACCCTTGGGAGATTCCTTCCTAATTTGGATAACTTTGACGAATATCCACCTGAAAAATCCCACTGAGCCAGAACTAGACTACTTTGTGTAACTCTTTGCAGACTTAGATAACTTAATTCCTCCACTAGAACCACCACCTAACGAAGATATAACCATTGCATTGGTTGTTTACCAAGGCATTATGGTTGGAAGAGGTGGTGGTGGAAATAATCCACCCCCACCCCCTGAACTAACCTTCAAATTTCCCATACCTCCACAAGGATCCAATTTCAATCTGAAAAACATCCCTCCTTTTGTTCTTCCTAATTTTTATGGCCTTATTACAGAAGATCTAGATACCTTTCTCTTTGAATTTGATGTCCTATGTAGAAGCTATGATTACACTACAGATGGACACCACCTCAAATTGTTTCCATCCACCTTGAAGGATTATGCTCTCTGATGGTTCATGTCCTTATGTGAGGCCCTACCCCGAGCTGTCATAGCATTGCAATTATTTTTCATGTTTTGGACCTATTATTGATACTTTATTTTGATGCATTGTGGACATAGATTCTATATGATCCAGTGATTTGGATAACAAGGATATGGTGTATGTCATTTATCTTTGATTTGCAATACTTTATTTTGATGCTAGAAATTATGGATGCATGCTTTATAAATGATTAAATTTCATGTTGATTATGATGATGCCATTGAGTAGATTATTTTATGTGGATTTTATTAGATAATTGGAAACTTGATTATTAAAATTGAAATTGTATGTAAATGTCTGAATTATATTCTTTTTATATGTAATTATTTGGGATTACTAATGTGCAATGTGAGATGTACAGGAAAACTAATCCATGTGACCATGGAAACTATTCGAAGAATCAAGCCTAAACCTATGTGCGTTTGTGAAGCCAAGGGTTGTCTATTTGGAGAGACAACACCTCGTGTGTAAATGTGTTTTACTTGTAAATGTTTATGTTTGGATGTGTGTTTAATTTGAAATTGTTAAATTTATTAATTCCAAAAAAGGGACATTGCCATGTGTATTTAAGTATTGTGTAATTTTGTGGTGTCACTTGACACATGTGTTGTGAAGTGAGTTGACAATGATATGTCCCTTGGAAGGAATTTGTTTTACCAATGCATTTTTCAAAATATCCTAGTATGGTCCCAAGAAAGTCTTGGATAGGGAGCCATTAGAAAGGTCAACTCAAGGTTGACCCATAGGTAAACTTTGGGTGAGTTTCTAGAGGGTTAAACTAACTCCTAAGTTAGGTTAGGGTCATTTTTAAAGGTCCATATGTTATACCTATAGGTAAAGGCTAATTTTAGCCATGTGTCCACTCCCTGGTGACTATCTAGTCACCTTAAAAGTTGAGTTTTTCAAGATGGCCGAATTTCAACTTTTGAGGATCTTACCTAGGTTAGACAACCTCCCAATTGAGTGATATTTGCTCTTCCCCATTTCTCTTTTACCTTTTTGGGTTGCCTTGTTTAGAGAGCTTGTAAGATGTTGGGAAGACCAACCTATGAAAATCTCCCACCCTTCCCAATAGAATTGAAAAGAGTGAGGAGTGTCTTCTTAGGTAATGGTTTGAGAGGGAGAATTTTGATCACCCACTCTCCATTTTTGGAGACAGAGAATTTATTTCAAGTTTTTTTTTAGTTTTTTAGTTGGATTGTTCAAAGTCTTGAGAAGGAAAAAGAATAGTGGATTGGGCATCTCTTCTACAACTTCTCCTCATTTCTATTTGCATATTTTATGGCTGGTTGAAATACTTCCTTACATATGCTTGTATTGTTTATATGAAAAGACTGTTTGTGCTTTTCTATGGTTGTTTTCTTTGTAGGCTTGGGAAGATTGTTTTGGGTCCTTCCTTGTGTATTTTCTTGCATGTTGCATGATATATATTTTTTGGTGTTTCAAGACCATACTCACCCTTAGGAGAGTAGAGTAGCCTTGGGGGTGAAGGGCTGCTTGACAGCCTAAGAGTGTAGAGACTCTCTTCTTGGAAGAGAGTAACACACAAGGGTTATGGGTCCCTTGCTGCATTGTTGTTTTTATGTTTATGCAATGGGGGTCCTAAGGGGATATTTTGGGCTTGTATGCCATGGGGGACATAAGGGCATTTTGGGACAAGTTTGTGGCTTGTGATGGTTCTATTTTGACAGCCTTGTAAAGACATTGTGTTCTCCATATTACAGATTCTCCTCTAGGTATTTGGTCCACCTTCACCCCTCAAAGGAACAGTCACTTGGTGACTTTGTTTAACCTTGGGTTGGGAGTTCAAATGTTGTGAAACTTTCTTGTGTTGTGTTTGCATGTTTGTATCTCGTTTAGCCTTGGTTCTCCTAGCTCAGGGGTGGCTTCATGTAAGCCTAGGTTGGGAGGTGAGCCTTCATAGTCACAACCTACAAATGTTATTGCAAGTTTGCTTGGGAATAAAGAATGGAGTGGAGTCTACTTGCAAGTTCCTATTTTATTATATTGAGTTTCAAGAAAAGAAATGTATTTTGCCAAGCCCTCATTTGGTAGAAATGAAGAGGCTTGAGTTTGTAATCTTCCTATTTTGTGTAAAGGAAATAATGAAGAAACAAATGTATTTTTATTTGATTAGTTCATTCAAATAAATAAAGAGAAAAGAAAGGCATTTGAGTTACTTTTATATATTTGTTTATTGCTTGAAAAATATGGAAAAAAAATTGTTTCTGTTTTATTAGTTAATAAAATATATGCAGGATTTTACCTTCCTTTCAGATTATAGTAAAGGTGACGGACGAGAGGGAAGTTCCTTCTGGTTGCTGAAGCTGAAGCATCATGAACGACCTCTCCACAACTCAGTGTCTGTAAAAAAGGGGATGCATTCAATCAGAGCTAAAACTATGAGACATGGAAGCCTCCTCACATGTTCAAGCATAATGATAAGTTTAGAATAAATTAAAAATGATAAGTCTAGCCATTAGCATCTTGCATTGTATTTTTCTATTCTTCTGTATATCCAAACGACCAGCTCATCTATAGCAATCTGTAACTAAGCCCAGGATTAAATCTGTTGCATTCAATCAGAGCTAAAACTATGAGACATGGAAGCCTCCTCACATGTTTAAGCATAATGAGAAGTTTAGAATAAATTAAAAATGATAAGTCTAGCCATTAGCATCTTGCATTGTATTTTTCTATTCTTCTGTATATCCAAACGACCAGCTCATCTGTAGCAATCTGTAACTAAGCCCAGGATTAAATCTGGTTGTTGTATCTATGCTCTGTATTTTATTCTTTTATTTATTGGACTATGGTCTCGGGCAAAGTCAGAGGTTTTCTTCCCTCCATTCTTTCCTACCGACGCCCGCATTGAATGGAGGTGTATAAATATTTTTATTAATTAATAAAATTTCGGCCTCGACCTCTTGTTGATCAAAAAATAAATAAAAATATATGCATGTTGGAAATGGAAAAGAAAATAGATAAATATTTAAGTTGTTTCATTCTGTTATTTTTATTATTCCGCAAAAATAAATGTTAGAAATGCAATTATAAATAAAAAAAGGAAATGTGAAAGAATTAGTTGCAACTGTAAATAAATTATTTATGTTAAATTTTATATTCTAAAATGAAAGTTCATATTTGCCTTCCTATCAAACTCTACATTTGTTAAATTTGGAAATGCACAGTTTAGAGGCATATTTTAATCTATGCATTTTTTTTATTTAAGTAGAAAAAACAATAGAGAGCCATTCTGTTATTTGTCGCACCTGTTCTAAGTTAAGTGTAAAGGAAAATAATAGTGCAGATTTAAGTATATATATACATGTATGTTTTATATTCTAAATACCTATTATGTTGCATCAATCTAATCTGTTGTTATAAAAAAAATTAAATAGAATATGTTACTGCATCTAATTCAAAAATAAAAAAAGATTTCATATATATCATATTTTACATGTATTTAATATTCTGAAAATAAAAAAGATAAGATTATTTAAATCTGTGCAAATATATCGTAACATTTTATATTCTGGTTAAACAGACCAGATTATATATATATATATATATATATATATATATATATATATATATATATATATATATATATATATATATATATATATATATATATATATATATATATATATATATATATAGTATGCTGCTATTAAAGAAAAAAATTAAAAAAATTAAAAAAAATTGCATTCAAAAAATTTGCATTAAAAAAAAATTGCATTGTAAAAATGTTTGGGGAGGCAGGTTTTAAGAATGGGCGTCCCACGAGCCGTGGCCACATAGTGGTCTACGGGCCACTGTGTGAGCCGCGACCCACATAGGAGTTTGTGCCCCCTGTGTGGGCCACGACCCACATAGCGGCCAAGGCCACTGTGTGGGCCGCAACCCACCCAGTGGGGTGACCCACAGGTGGCGTCGCGTCCACCCTGCCTCGGCCCTGCGTTAACCCTCGACCACTCCATTAACATGCTCCCCCTCGACACTATTACCCCTGTGCAGTATGAATCTGCCATGACCCTCCTTCGGCCCTCTGTGTTTCCCTTCACCTGCACACACACACAAAAAAAAAATGTTAAGGGTTGCTCCATAAAAGCCTAACCCAATTTTGGGTTAGGGTAAAATGGAAAGAAGATAGGTAAAAGAGAAAGATAATAGATTTTTAATAAACCCTAGTTAGGGTTGGAAGATAATAACAAAAGAAATAAAATAATAAAGGAGAGGGAAAGATTTCTTTAAAATTTGAAATGGGAATTACCCCATTTGTTTAAGTTATTATTTAATTTGGTTAACTATTTAAGATTTTAGTTGGGATGTAAATAATTATTTTTATAACAATATTATTCGCATGTCTGGGAAAATTTATTGAAGATGTTTTCTAATGGGAATTTTAAATAGTATAATGATTAAATTTAAGTTAAGAAGGTATTTTAAATATCGAATATTAGATAATTAATATTTAATGTTTGAGAAATTTATTTCGACAATTAAATGAGGTTATTGACTAGGTTATTTTTATATTCGATTTAGTTAATTTTAATAGACTAATTTAAAAACGTTATTACTATTGCTCAATTAGTTAATTTAAAATTCAATAAAATATGTGTTAACATTATTTTAATTAGTCCAAAGCAATTAAATACTATTTGAGATAATTAATATCTCTTGATTAAAAATTGGAGAATTAATTGTGGTAAATTAATTGAATTAATAAATTAAGTTGTGACGACCCTTTTGGGGTATAATTTATCTAGTTTAAATTGTAAAGTTTATATTTGTAAAGTTAATTAAATTAACTTTAGGAACCCATTCTTTTAACGCTTGATATAACTCTTAGCTTAGACAAATTTATTTATCTCATATTTATCGTAGAGTATTTAGTATTTTTATGTTGTTTTAAAAAAAAAATGTTGTTGTGTTTTTGCCCAAAAGTTTGGGCATGACAGCTTAGGAGAAGATTCTATCACCGATTGGGACAACATGATGGAAAATTTTATTAAGAAATACAAATATTATTATAGGGGAAGTGATATGAGAGAAGATGATATTTTCAAGATGCAACAAAAAGATGAAGAGTCCCTAGAAGATTATGTAGGAAGATTTCTCTTTTGTATGAAGGAATCCCAACATAATCAACTAAGTGAACATTCACAGAAATTGTTTTTCTTGAGGGGAGTCAATGAAGAGTTTATAGATTCTCTCAACCTCATGGCTGGCAGAGATATTACTCAAGCTACATGGAGTGACATACAATTACTCTGCCAGAATTTTTCAAGAGCTATATTAAGGAAGCCCAGAGGATCCAAGTACATGTCACCAGGAAGCAAATCTAACTCTAGAGTTTCAAAACTGGAGTTGACCAATCTACTCAAAGATTTTCAACAAGACATCATCAACAATATGGCCACACAAATTGACACTCTCCAAGACAAATAGAAATAGGAAGCAATGCTATCTGAATTTTGTCCACATTGCAGATAGAAGAAAAAGGAGTGCAGATGTAAAAAGATAGCTAGTATTGACAATAGGATGCATCAACCCGACTTTCATCAAATTGAGGATGATAAAGGACAAATTTTGTTTGTGGCACAAATAAACCATGGGTTCAAAGACAAGGTATGCCACCTGATTCTTTATCTTTTAATGGTCCATATTTTTATGCATCCAATCATCAATGACAAAACCAATATCCTCCTAATACTAGCAATTACGGGAACCCTCAATGGAACTATCAACCTAATTCTTGATATGAACCCCAAGCTCAATGGCAACCACCTTAGGGTAACTGGCAGTTACCTCAAGTGAATTGGCAGGCTCCACAACCTAGCTGGCCCTAATAACAGCCTTGGAGAGGACAACAATGGCCTAACCAGGTCAATCCACCTCCAACCTCTCAGCCAGCTATTATGCCACCTGTAAATGTTCCGCCAAGACCAATATCTTGCTTATTCAGTTAATATCTATGATGTTCATCTAAGATCAGGGAAAATTTTGCAATCACCAGCTACTCTTGTAACCATAGAGTTAACCAATAAGGAGGAAGAAATAGTTCAACCAACCCCAATTTTGACACCAAATGATCCTAAGGATTCGGGCCCTCCTTTCCCTTAAATATTGGCTCAACCAAAATCTGTTCCTGAGCCAACATTTGATTTTTTGGATCAGCTTAAGCAAGTCTCCATAAAAATTCCTCTTTTCCAAGCCATTAAGGATAACCTATATATAGAAAAGCTCTTAGGGAAGCTTGTTTAAAGAAACCTATATGGAAGAAAAAAGACCCTACAACAGTTCATGTTTTGGGTAAACTAGTTGACATCATGCTATGAAAAGTGATCATGCCTAAGTATCTAGATCCCGATAGTCTAGTTGTTTCAATTATGATAAATGGAGTCATGATTCAAAATGCTATAATAGACTTAGGAACTTCTATCAATGTAATGACCAAGGAGATTATGCAAAGTGTAAATTTGGCCCATATAAGACCTACTCATACAATTCTCCAATTAGCTGATAGTTCCACAATTAAACCATATGGTATTATAGAAGACATTGTAGTAACTCTTCAATCTTGGGAATATCATGTTGATTTTATGATTTTATCACCTTACACTACTTTGGGAGGCTATCCAGTTATTTTGGGAAGACCTTGGTTGGCTACTACATATGCTTATATTGGTTGTAGATCTGGAAATATGACTATCTCAAATTGAGATAGTACAAAAAAATTTGACACTATTTCTACTTGCTCAACCTCAAGAAGAATCAGAGAACTTTGTCTAGCCTAATTTGGGTGAGGAATCTGAAGAAGATGTTAAGTTTGTGGTAAAAATTATGATGATTGATAGAAGTCCTCTTCTCCATCTCTATGATGAAGATCAATTGTTGTTACAAGTGTTGACTAATACATGTATACAAGAAGTTCCAACAAAAGATACTATTGGAAATTTTGAACGCGCTTTAAAACAACAATTACAAATATCTTATTTTCTTACTCTAGCATTTCTTCACACTTTGTTACCTCAAGAAGTCAAGATACCCAGTGTAAATGAAGCCTCAATGAAATAAATGACTAAACAAATTGAAGCAGCACCTAGAAAGCAACTCATTATTAACAATTAACTCTCAAAACAATAGGAGCGGTCATTGAGAGAATTGTTGCAGGAAAAGAAATTTGCCTTTGCTTGGGATTATACTGATATGGTGGGCTTAGATCCTAAGCTATGTACTCATAGAATCTACATTCAAGAGAACACTAAGACAATCAGACAACCTCAGAGAAGAGTTAATCTAGCCCTTAGAGAAATTGTGAAGACAAAATTACAAAAGCTATTAGATGCTGGATTCATCTACCCCATCTCAAATAGTCAAAGGGTTTCACCATTAGTAATTGTTCTTAAAAAGAATGGTAAATGGAGAGTGTGTGTACTGATGGTATGATGCAAGAATAAGTATCCAGTAGATTACTGAGAAGGTGGGGTGAATCAGTAAACTAAAAAACTGATACAAACTTCCCAATCTCAAACTCAAACTCACAAAGTAAACTTATCAATAGAATATCACTGTCAAGATCAATACTCATAAGAATACTCAACATCAACCGGTTAACTGTTATAACAAATTAACAGTAAACAACTTTAATCTTGTAAACATCCAAATGCTTAATCGTATATCAACACATTCCATCTCTTAATGCTTCTAGTTATCATGCCTTATCAAAATTTAATCGAATCAACAAATAATATCATAACCACAAAAACATTCACCACATGACACAAATATTTATACATGGAAAACCCAAATAGGTAAAAACCACGGTGAGATGAGACTCACAAGATAGCTATCTGAACTCTTTTGAAGTTCTCCCTGTTAGGAGCCAAGCCTATTAAAGCTTTTACAATAAGTCCTCTTAAGAACTGATCCTGTTAGGAATCACCTCGTTAAGGGATTTACAAAATGCCTTGATAAAAAGAAAATACCCTATTAGGAGTAACCTCAGTAGAGGATTTGAGAATCCAAGCTAATGGATCACCTTGTTAGAGGATTTAAGAAGTAACCAAGCTTGTTAGAGCTTACCCGGTTAGGGGATTTCAATTTTATTGTAATTGTTAGAAGACAACATGTTTTTCTTAATTTGTTTGAATAGCACTCTACATTTGCTTGATCAGATCCTTTTAAGCTTCAATTTTCCTTTACTCAAATTGCAGATTCATTCTCCGGTTAAGCAACCACACACTCAACTGATTTCAGCCAGCTTTGCCAACACTAAACAAAACAACTTCATCGACCTTAAATACAAATCAATTAGGCTAGCAACACAACAAAAACCTAATTCTCTCATAGAGATTACAAACAATTCGGTTCAAGTGTGACCGTTGGATTTACATAGAAATCTATACACATTCTTCAAGGAAATTCCAACCACTCCATGATCACCCCTTCATCGGACTTGTAACTCATTACACGCTATGCATTAGATGCAATCCACTTTGATCATTCCCTAGACAATCAAACAAACATGCCAAAACAATATGAAATTATCCTTAAACAATGATCACACGTGTTGCCATCATTACCGCTCATCATTAGATCTTAAACCAACAAACTTGATCGGTTAGGGTTTAACAAAAACAACTGGTAGGGTTTACCGGTTACATTGCATAGAAAGGGTTCAACCTTATACACCGGTTTACAACATCTTCCTCAAAGCTCTTCCTATCATTTACAAGACAATATCAATAACAACAACAATATTAACAATATCATAAATGCCATTACCAGTTCAATTGACATCAATGACAACATAGCATATCATTAATGCAATCTTCATGCAAATGCCAACAATCTCCCCTTTGGCATTGATGGCAATACAAATATCAATGCCTCTAATTGATGTTGTAAATGGTGAATAGGAATCCTGGTTTACATTACCAAATATTCACCATGCTCTATCTCTCTTCAGCTTGTCGCTAGTTTCCCTTTGCCAATCATATAATTCTTCTCCTAATCACATAATTCTTCTTCCCCCTTGACAACAATGCCAAATTGAAATTAAAACATGTAATTGCAAATTTTCACTGTGCATCTACAACATACTACAACTTGATGCTCCCCCTTTGGAATACATCCACTTCTTCATCAATCCTTCTAATATTTTGCAAGTGACTCAGGGACTGATGCAATCAACATCATGCTCAAATAACTTCATGAAGAGGGACAACCCCCAACTAACTTCTAAGATACTCAAAAGTGGTCTTAGGTAGAGGTTCGGTAAAGATATCTGCAAGCTTCTCCTTGGTAGAAACATGCTTTAACATAACATCTCTACTTTGAACTTTTTCCCTCAAAAAGTGATACTTCAATTCAATGTGCTTGGTGCGAGCGTGCAAAACAAGATTCTTAGAAATATTTATGGCACTTATATTATCACATAAAATCTTTATAGGTTATGAGATCTTCATCTAAAAACCTTCCAAAATGTGTCTCATCCAAATAGCCTGTGTGCAATTCATATAAGCTGCAACATACTCAGCTTCAATAGTAGATTGTGAAGTACAAATCTGCTTCTTACTACTCCATGAAACAAGTCTTCCTCCTAGAAATAATTTTCCACCAGTAGTACTTTCCCGGTCATCAACATTTCCTACCCAATCAGCATCTGTATATGCCTTCAAATCAAATTTTCCTACATATGGATACCATAATCCATAGTCAATGGTACCTTTTAGATACCTACAAATTCTCTTGGTTTCTATCAGGTGTGTCTCCTTTGGATTCTTCTAGAATATTGCAACTATACCAACCGCATGGGCAATATCTGGCCTGCTGTGAACAACATAGTGTAATTTGCCAATCATTGACTGGTATTCCTTTTCATCAACAGACTTAGATTGATCTTCCTTCGACAACTTACAACCTGTAACCATTGGTGTTCCAACTGGTTTACAATCACTTGTGCCAAAAGTTTTCAAAACCTCTTTCACATACTTAGATTGTGTAATGAAAATACCATTCTTCATTTGTTGTGTCTGTAAGCCTATGAAATTTTCTATTTCCCCTACTAAAGACATTTCAAACTTATTTTTCATTTCATCTGCAAAACTATTGCTCATGACATCATTACCACCAAAAATAATATCGTCAATAAATACATCACTGACCAGTATTTCATCTCCTTCAAACTTGAGATAAATATTACTATCATCACTAGTTCTTGCAAATCCTATCTTCATTAGATGTATATGAAGTTGTTCATACCATGCTCTGGGTGCCTACTTTAATCCATACAAATCTTTATGCAATTTGCATACCATAACTTTCTCATCAGTTAATGTATAACCATCTTGCTACTCTATGTATACCTCTTCTTCCAATATCCCATTCAAAAATGCAGACTTAACATACATCTGGTATACCTTGAACTTCTTATGGGCTGCAAATGCAAGTAAAGTTTAGACACCTTCCAGTCTTGCTACTAGTGCAAAATTTTTGCCATAATCTTCTCCTTCTTCTTGAGCATAACCCTTGCAAACTAATCTTGCCTTGTTGTGAACTGCAACACCATCTTCATTTAACTTGTTTCTGAATACCTATTTAGTACCTATAACATTCTTGTTTACCGGTCGGGGCACCAAGGTCCAAGTGTTGTTCTTCTCAATTTGATCCAATTCCTCCTCCATAGCTTTAACCCAATAATCATCACCAAATTCCTCCTTAGTACTTCTTGGTTCAATGGTGCAGATCATGCAAGAGTTCTCTCTTATTCTTCTTCTAGTTAGTACTCTAGCATCCTTATCCCCAATAATCTACTCAGGACTGTGGTTCAGTCTCACATACCTAGGAATAACATGATCATTCTCTTCAGGTTCAGCTTCTTCATTATCATCTTCTTCTAAATTTATTTGTTTTTGTTGAACAGGTGCATCAGAATTTTCTTTACCGATTTTTGATTTAACAGTTTCAGGTTCCAAAAGCAAAATGCAAGGATCTTTATCCTTTTTCTCTGATATGGTTCCTTCTGCGACTTGAGGACATTCATCTACTCGAACATCAACACTCTCAATAATTCTCTGTGTCTGATTGTTGAAGCATTTATAGGACTTACTCTTGGTGGAATAGCCAAGAAATATGCCTTCATCACTCTTAGCTTCAAACTTGCTTATGTAATCACCTATTTTAATAAAACATTTTCTACCAAATATCTTAAAATAGCTAACATCAGGTGATCTTCCATACCAATACTCATAAGGGGTCTTGTCTTTTACCTATTTTCACCAGAACTCGATTCATTGTGTAGACAGTTGTACTTACAACTTCTTTCCAATATGTTTTCACTACACCTCCTTGTATCAACATTGTCCTAGTAGTTTCAACCACTGACCGATTGTTCCTCTCTACTATACCATTCTATTGTGTTGTCCTTGGTGGAGAAAGTTATCGTTTGATACCATTCTCATAACAACACTTAGTGAATTCCTCAGAGGTAAATTCACCGCCTTGATATATTCTCAGACATTTTATCTTTTTGCCTCTCTCTTTCTCAGTTAAGGCCCTGAATGCCTTGAACTTACCAAAAGCTTCATTATTATCCTTCAAGAATGTGACCCACATCATCCTTGAACAATCATTAGTGAAGATCATGAAATATCTATCACCTTGAATGCTTCTTGTTCTTATTGGTCCACATAGATCTGTATGAACCAAATCTAACAAGTTCTCTACTGAGAAGGACTTGCTCTTGAAAGTTGAAGAAGTCATCTTTCCTAACTGAAATTCCTTGCAAAGAGAATTAACCAGTTTGTCTAGCTAAGGCAGACCTCTTACTGTCTTGGACTTACTCACTTTAACAATGTTATTAAAGTTTATATTAAAAAATCTCCTATAGCAAAGCGAGCTATCATCTATCTTTTCAATCAAACAGTTTCTAACTTTAGGATTAAGATGAAATAGATTACCTTTGGTTTGTTTCCCAGTTGCAATCAATTCACCTTTGTTTTCAAAGATTTTGCACATACCATTTCTAAACTCCAGTGGGTATCCTATGTCATTAAGTTATGCCACACTCAGAAGATTATGCATTCGACCTTCAACCCAATAGAAATCGTCGACACTTCTATTCCCATTAAGAGAAATAACTCCCTTACCTTTAACCATACAGGGTGAGTCATTGCCAAATCTGACAACACCGCCATCAAATTCCTTCAAGGAAATAAATTTTCTCCGATCACCGGTCATGTGATGTGAACAACCACTATCAATGATCCAATCATCAGAGTTATCCATCTTGGACACCAGTGCCTTCTGATTTGATATCTCTTCCTTAATAGGTACAAACACAATATCTTCACTAGCATCATCATCAGTGATACCATTGTCAATAGCAATAAGATAATCTCTCTTTCTTTTACCCTTATACTTCTTGAATTTGTCTCTCTTGTATTCATGTTCACTAGTAGGACAATTAGCTTCTATATGACCAATCTTGTTGCATGCAAAACATTTTAAAGGTCGTTTTTACCTTTGTATTTACCAGTGCCTCTAGGCAGTTGTTTTGCCAACAATGCTTCAAGCTCCACTAGGTTGTCTTCATCATCAACATCTATGTTGGATCTAGATTCAGAACCATGACAAGTATCTCTACTTTTTCTCACAGATGTGTTAGAGACGGAAGCTCTGAATACAGATTCTGATTTCTGTACACTACCATCATAACCGTTTAATTCAAATGTAGTAAGTTTTCCAATCATAGAGTCAAGAGTTACCTTAGTTTTGTCAATGGAATTCAGCTCTTGAATAGTTGCAACTCAGATAGAATAGACCGGTAGTAGGGTTCGCAGTACCTTACTGATCACTGTGGCATCTTTCACTTTCCCTCCTACACTCTTTATTTCACCAACTATCTCTTTTATCCTTTGACCATATTGTTGGATATTCTCACCTTTAGACATCCTCATGTCATCAAAATTTCCTCTTAGGCTCTCCTCTTTAGCAATCTTAACATGTTCATCACTGCTATAAATCTCTTCAATTTTTTTCCATACTTCATATGCAATTTCAAGACCATGAACATTTACATATTCAGCATCAGACAGGGAACTGATAATAGCCTCCAATGCTTGATGATTTTCTTCTTGTTATTTCTTCTGATCATTAGTCAGGGTTCCAGTAGGTGTAACATACCGAGTTTCTACATGATCCCAATACTGACTTCCCAAACTCTTAATGTAAATATTCATTCTGTCACTCCATATCCTATAGTTATCTTTGTTGAACTTTGGACCTTCCTTCTTCATCATGATCTACAAGATCTTTTCCTCAAGCTGTTAGGCTTTTAGATTTAAGAGGACCTGAGATGCTCTGATACCAATTGATGGCATGATGAAAGAATAAGTATCCGTTAGATTACTGAGAGGGGGGATGAATCAATAAACTGAAAAACTAATACAAACTTCCCAATCTCAAAATCAAACTCAGAAAGTAAACTTATCAATAGAATATCATTGTCAAGATCAATACTCATAAGAATACTCAACGTCAACTGGTTAACTGTTATAACAACTTAACAGTAAACAACTTTAATCTTGTAAACATCCAAATGATTAATCATATATCAACACATTCCATCTCTTAATTCTTCTAGTTATCATGCCTTATCAGAAGTTAATTAAATCAAGAAATAAGATCATAACCACAAAAACATTCACCACATGACACAAATGTTTATACATGGAAAACCCAAATAGGTAAAAATCACGGTGAGACGAGACTCACAAGATAGCTATTTGAACTCTTCTGAAGTTCGCCCTATTAGGAGCCAATCCTGTTACAACTTTTACAATAAGTCCTCTTAAGAACTGATCCTATTAGGAATCACCCGATTAAGGGATTTACAAAATGCCTTGATAAAAAGAAAATACCCTGTTAGGAGTAACCTCGGTAGAGGATTTGTGAATCCAAGCTAATGGATCACCTTGTTAGAGGATTTAAGAAGTAACCAAGCTTGTTAGAGCTTACCCAGTTAGGGGATTTCAATTCTGTTGTAATTGTTAGAAGACAACAGGTTTTTCTTGATCTGTTTGAATAGCATTACATTTGCTTGATCAGATCCTTTAAAGCTTAAATCTACCTTTACTCAAACTATAGATCCATTCTCTGGTTAGGCAACCACACACTCAACTAGTTTCGGCCAACTTTGCCAACACTAAACAAAACAACTTCATAGACCTTAAATACAAATCAACTAGGTCGGTAACACAACAAAAACCTAATTCTCTCATAGAGATTACAAAAAAATCAGTTCAAGTGTGACCATTGGATTTACATAGCAATCTATACACATTCTTCAAGAAAATTACAACCGCTCCATGATCACCCCTTCCTCAGACTTGTAACTCATCACACACTATGCATTAGATGCAATCCACTTTTCTCATTCCCTATACAATCAAACAAACACACCAAAGCAATCTGGACTTATCCTCAAACAATGATCACACGTGTTGCCATCATTACCGCTCATCATTAGATCTTAAACCAACAAACTTGATCGGTTAGGGTTTAACAAAAACAACTGGTAGGTTTATTAGTTACATTGCATAGAAAGGGTTTAATCTTATACACCAGTTTACAAAATCTTCCTCAAAGCTCTTGCTACCGGTTACAAGACAACATCAATAACAACAACAATCTCAACAATATCATAAACCAGTTCAATTGACATCAATGACAACATAACATATCATTAATGCAATCTTCATGCAAATTCCAACATGTATATTATAGAGAATTGAACAAAGCTACCCAAAAAGATCACTTTCCACCACCTTTCATTGACCAGTTACTTGATTCTCTGCCAGGTAAGAAATATTTCTCATTTCTTGATGTGTTGAGTGGTTATAATCAAATACAAGTTGTACCATAGGACCAAGACAAGACAACTTTCACTTGGCCCTGGGGAACTTATGCTTACTATGTCCTTCCATTTGGGTTATGTAATGCTAAAACAACATTTCAAAGAGCAGTTCTATGTATTTTTGCATATATCTCACACAATTTTATGGAAATTTATATGCATGATTTCACCACATATGGTGATGAGTTTCAAGAAGCACTTGATAATCTATCTAAGGTGCTACAGAGGTGCCAAGATCATAATTTGTCCCTCAATAGTGAGAAAATTTTTCTTATGATGCAAGAGGGAGTAGTCCTGGGACATTACATTTCAACCAAAGGAATTCAAGTGGATCCTGCTAAAATTGAGCTAATTCAAACTCTTCTAGTCCCTACCAAGCAAAAAGATGTATATATATAAAAAATCACTTGATCATGATCATGGTTTATTTGTGTCGATCATTATTATAAAGGTGGAGCACCCTAGGACACATGATATGGATTATCATGGCCTAGAGAATGTAGATTTGCAAGAGGAGGAACATGGAGCTGTGAATATCGAAGATGAAGTTAATGATCCTATGGAAGAAGATGATCATGCGCTAGAAAATACAGTTGAAGATGATGGTAAAAATGCATTGATCCATGACATATTTATTGGCGTAGCTGATCATGATGATGATCGAGATGACTTTGATGATGT
Source organism: Cryptomeria japonica (assembly GCF_030272615.1). Taxonomy (NCBI): domain Eukaryota; kingdom Viridiplantae; phylum Streptophyta; class Pinopsida; order Cupressales; family Cupressaceae; genus Cryptomeria; species Cryptomeria japonica. The sequence continues at coordinate 291,969,890 of NC_081407.1, forward strand.
TCATGATTTACCTATACTTGAGAAGGCATACGAAACCCTTTATGAAGGCTCCCAAACAAATCTTCTCTTTGTTATATTGTTGCTGATGAACTTGAAGGTTATCAATGGTTTATCCAACATAACAATCTCACGGATGTTAAGGTATGTTATATATGTCATATTTTTTCATATATTTTTGTTGTTAGTTTATCACTAGTAAATAAAGGATGAAATATGTACCATTAATATTCGTTATATTAATTAACAAATTGTTTTTTTATTGTAGATTGATAGGTGAATTTTTGTTACCACCATCAAATATTTTACCTCACTCATACCGAGATTTATCTACCATTATGAAAGATATTGGAATGGAGTATCAAGCAATAGATGCATGTCCCAATGATCATATTATATACCATAAACAACATGAATTTGCAACAGAATGCCCAGAATGTCATATTAGTAGATATCAAATAGATCAACTAACAAAAAAGGTGGCTCGTAAGGTTCTTCGTTATATTCTCATTATTCCATGTATGCAATGATTATTTAGGTGTGAAATCTTAGCACAATTTATGGATTACCATGCACAGAATAGAAATGGAGATGACATTCTTTGAATGCCTGCAGATGGTTCTGCATTTAGGGACATGGAGGAAAAATGGCCACACTTTGAAGAAGAACCTTGTAATCTCAGGCTTTCATTGGCAGTGGACGCTGTTAATCCATTTGGAGAGATGAGATCTATTTACTCGGTGTGGCCTATTTTTGTTATCAACAATAACATTCCTCCATAGATGTCAATAAAGAGGGAGCACATAATGTTGGCAATGATTGTTCCAGGTATTTGTTTACATCAATTTTCTTTAACATAGTAGCATCTCATTTGTCTTATTTGTTGCATAATGACTTATATATTTTTCATTTAATAGTCATGTAGATTAATTTATATATATTGTAGTAAAATGGTTATAATAATTATGTAATGTTTATGTTCATTCAACTAGGTAAGTACCAAGTTAAAGATATGAATGTATATATCGAGCCTCTTATTGACGAGTTACTAAAGTTATGGAATGGTGTCACTATGTATGCCATCTCTAGACCAATAGGACAAAGACAATTTCAATTCCATGCAATGCTTGTATGGGCAATTCATGATGCCCTAGGGCTAACACATTTTTGTGGTATGTTATATAGTTCGATTGCACTTTAATGATATTTAATTTTATGAAGTAGATATCATGCATGTTTTTTAAATAATCTATTCTTTATATATAATTATAAAAATTGACATATTTAATCCAATTATATATGATATTGTAGGTCTTCAAACAAAGGAAAAATTTACATGTCTAATTTGTGGTCCAAAGATGAAATCTCATCGTTCAACAAGTTTAGGAAAGTAGGTGTTTGATGAGTATAGGCACTTCCTCCACATAAATCATAAATATCGAACTATTGAAAAATATCTTTTCAATGGGAAAGAAGAAACTACATCAAAACCACGAAGAATGACACCTTGCCTATGGAAGTTGGAATATAATAGAATTAATCATCAAGGTAATACATCAAATCAAATTGTTTATCTATCATATATGATATGTTTGGAATTTATATTTTTATATTGTGTTTTGTTGACTCATGTTGTAATTGACAATGATCGTCGTTGTTAATTTGTTTAACTTATATGCTTCATGAAGCTCGCCAAGGCATTAATGCCCAACTTCCACAGGGACTGAACAATTATCCTGGATAATTTAGTAGGTTGCCCTACTATGATAAGCTACAAATTGTGTATTTGTTTGATACAATGCATATCAGAAAGAATTTAACAGACAAGTTATGGAAAATATTGGATGGAGGGCATGAAAAAGAAAAAAAAATTCAAAATTTGTAGTGACATTCAGGAAGCCAATCATGCAATGAAAAATGTCATTTAATTAAATAGCAATGGAGACCAAATTAATATAAGTCCCCTTCCTTGGTTATTAATAGAGAAAAAAAACAATGCTATAAAACAAGTCATACAAAAAATTTGATTTCCCACTAGATTTGTTGCGAACATAAACAATATCATAACAAAGAAAGGTGAATTTGGGTTAGGGATGAAAATACATGATTGGAATACCTTCATTAAGGTAATTATTCTACTATATTATATATATATTTGTATGCTACATGTACTTTTCAGTGTCTTATGTTTACTACTTTTGGATAAATAATGAAAAGATCATTTTATAATTGTTGCAGTGCATTCTACCTCTATCTCTCCCAAACAACTTTGACAACAATGTCAAGCAAGTTATATATGATCTTGGAAAATACATGAGGTAAGTAGCGATATTTGTTCAATTCATTATATAGATCTTACATTTCCCATTTGTTTTACTTGTTATGCAATATATTGTATGCTTTTGTTAAATCTAGTTAATATATTTGCACCTTGAATCACTTGTAGATGGATGTCATCTAAAGAAATCCATAAAGAAGATATAAATTATTGGAAGAGAAAATTCCTCGTTTAATGTGTAAAATGTAAAAGTATCTACCTTCGATATTTTTCAATGCACAAGAACACTACCTCATACACCAAGTTGAGGAGATTGAATTGTGTGGACCTTTACACACAAGGTCAATGTGGATGGTTGAGAGGCACTTAAATTTTTTTAAGGCTTTGGTTAGACAAAGAGAAAATCCTAAGGGTTCTATGGTGGAGGGATATATGGTATACCAAACCATGGTGTACATTACTGAATATCTTCCTAAGTTTGCATCAAAATTCCATGTAGATCGCATTTGGGATCCCAACTCCATTAACAAATTCAAAGGGGAGTACTTCATGGGGAAAGGTAAGTTGAGGAAAGTGAGAGGTAATTATAAGATGGTCATGGAGATTAATTAGAATCCATTTTAAATTTGGTTTTTATGTATATTGCACTTATTTAATTATTAATCTTCAATATACATCAATTACAAATTAAGGTAAAAAAACATGGCAATTAAATAATTATATGTCATTTGTGAATTTCATTTTTTTGATACAGTTGGTCGAGAGTGGGATGCACTACATTTGTACATCACAAACAATCTTGATTGGATGACGATATGGATTGAACGATGTCAACAATCTGGTCACACATTAACATGGGAAGGTGGGACTTCATTGGTTAAAGAAGCTCATTGTAATGGAGATTTCAATGTTACACCAAGGGAAATTGATTTAGCATATGGTTTAAGAGATAAATAGGTACGTATAAATATATTAATTACCCATATTATTTAATTATTTTTAATTATATTATTGATGTCTATATATATGTTGAGTTTTTTTACTTTGCATACATTCGGCCAAGAATAAATATGTTTATCAACTAATGATGCAATAATTTTTACATGTTTGACATATTGCAGGTGAAACACCACAAGGCTATGTGGTGCAATGGTCATAAATTTCGAACCAAAAAGTTGGATGACACGAAGAAAACTTGTGATTTTAGGTTAACTGTAGTCTTTTAGGTGACTAATGTTTCATCTAGAAGCAACATACATCTAGAAGTCTCAGAAAATTGATACTATGGGATTTTGGATGATATGCTTGAGTGTGACTTTAAGTCCTTCAAATTAGTTATGTTCATCATCCAATGGTACAGGCTACGATTGAATGAAAATGATCCTGAGAGAACTATTCTTGAACATGATAATGAATTTACCATGGTTAATAAAAGTTCATTCGACTGAGCTTGAAATGAACCCTATGTTCTTCCAAGCTAATGTGAGAAGGTATTTTACTCAAAGGTTCTAGGTAAACTGGGTTGGTCATTTGTTGTTAGACATGATCCAAGAGGAAGGCCAGTAAATTATAATGTGGTGGAAGAGGAAGATACCGAAGAACTAGAAGATTATGTAGATGATGATCAAGATCAACAGCTAGTTGATGATGTGCCCGACGAAGATGTTGAAGAAGATGAACTAGATCGCGATGATGTAGGAGTTAATGTTAATGAAGATGATATATGTGTGGATGATGACATTATCGAAACTAATATCAATGACGATGATGATGATATGACCAATCCTTCCAATGTCGAATCTGGATCAAATGATATAGACAAAGAGTTGGATGAAGAAGAATATCAATGACATTGAAATGTATGAGTTATGCAATTATATTATCTATTTGATATTTATTTCTTGATAGAAGTATATTTGAATTATATGGTTACATAACTAATTCATGATGTTTTTAATTTTTATGCCATTACATAATTAATTAATTCATGATGTACTTTTAAATATTTTTAATTCATGATCATAATGAATAATGTTTTGGGAAATTTCATGAAATATGACGCATTGATCGTAGTAGTGAAATAATTGCAAAGTTGTTTAGATGTTTTAGACCAATCACCCTTCACAATGTCATTTTTAGGATCATCTCCAATTTGATTACTAGGAACTTTGGGACTCATTCGCCTTTCTGCATATAATTAGTACCTTAGAATAATGTGTTAATGAGATGTTTCCTTATTCCATGATGGTGACATGTTACCAAATTTAGACTTCATCCTTTAAGCCTATTTTTTTTCTTAATCTCTATTGCAGGAGTAATTTCTTGTTACATAAAAATTCAGGATAAGCTTGCTTGCACATGATTTGTTGTAATTTGCTATATTTACTCCAAGATTCTTTTGGTGTTACATCTTGATTGTTGAACTGCTTGTCAAAATGTTTATTATATTATCCTAAATTAATCTGAGTTGTTGTGCATTCTATTTGCCATTATCTACTAAGTTGACATCATGTTCCATCTTCCTATGCTATGACCTGACTGTTCACATTGGTTAATCTGTTATCATGTGGTAAAATAAATAAATAAATAAATAAATGTGAACAAAGTTCTTAATGATTATAGGAGGGTAATATTTAATATGCATATTTTAGTGGCATGTCCTATTTGAAATCAATTATCTCTTTCCCCTTCCTTATCTCTTGACATGTGGATGAAAAGATTGGTAAAATGAATCTTTATGTGTCAAACATGTTTGGAAAGCTTACCAAACTTTTATGCCTTGATGTATGAGAAATTAGAAACTTATGAGTAAATAAATTCATTTATAAGTTTTATATGAACTATGTATGTCTAAAATCTCAAATGTATCTTGATGGTCCAACTATGTAACAACATAAAATTTCTTCACACGGTGACTTAGAGTAGCAATTATCAACCATAGATAATTATAACAGAGAATTGATTTGGAAATGAAAAAATCTACTGCACATTTGAAAATAAGACATCTAGTTTTTGTATTGCTTGAAAATAAGAGTCTTTACAAGTAATTAATTATCGTATTTGTTCTGTATATCTTAATATTACAAAATGATTTCCCATATATAGGGAAAATAAGAGTTCTTTCAATGCAAAGACATGTCTTTCTAAAAGAGAATAATATTAACAACAACTAATTATCTCTAATGAAGATATTAACAGACCCCAAGTGATCAACATATTCTTGGGCCTAGTAAACATTAGTATTTGCAAAGAGATGGCCCATCATGTATTAATAACCATAAAGGAATTCCTTGAAACAAGTTTTAAAAATGGCAATTAATTCCTTGAATTAATAATCACAAAGGACCAATTTGACAAGAATATAATTCCACACCACAATTACAGAGAAAAGAAACTGGATCTTTATATTAATATTCAAAGTATGAGTACATGGTATACTGCTTCCTCTAATCTAGGTCCTATTCTAGTTTCTAATGTCTTTTAGAAATCAGTCTTGGTTTCTCCTTTATACAAAATGAGGAGAAGCGACAAGCCTTAGACCATTTACAATTGCATCCTTTCATAACTAACAACTTGAGATAAAACATAATAAACTAACACATCATAAAGATAACTAAAAAAAAACTTTTTGGAGAATATCATGCTTGAAACGAGGAAGAAATAACCCCAGGGTCTGATTCATCATGTGATTTTTTGCTAGTTTGCTCCTTTCCTTTGAGTACTTGTTTCTTCTTTTGGGAAGACATCTTGGTGGGTCTTAAGTACTCCTCTACCCATTTTGAGATTTGAACATGAGTAGGCCATTGGTAATGGAGAATATCTGGCATAGTAAGCAAATGGTCTTTCCATTTCCTGCTAGTAATTGCTCGAACTTCGATCACAAACTTTGAGAATCTATTTTCCAATACAACAACCCTATCTAGGAACATGTTAAAACTTTTAACACTGAAGTCGTTATCTTCCTTCAAATGGGAAATGATCCGTGAAACCATGTCTTTATACTCTATTTTCCATTCTTCCAAACTCTTTACACATCCCTCTTTATCAATGAATTCAGGGATCGTCCAATGCTTAATAGTATGAAAGGAGGATAATTTTTATTTTATTCTCCCTTCTTCCTATTCTATGTAATCTATTTTCTTAATAATAGTATTGATCATTTCGTCTGTTTCTTTGATTTCACCAGGTGCATCTGGACCCCTCTGAGTAATGTCATGAAGCCTAATCAAATCATAATGAGAGGGCTTCCACCTCCTGGAGAGCTCATCTAATTGTGGCTTATATTTAGAAAATGTTTCTAACATGTCCAATAGATTTTGGTATCCAACATATACTTCATCACGTTTACTAATCACCAAATCAACCCTATATGTCAGTACTTTCTCTAAAGCATTTAAAACTTGCTTAGGGATTGCATGTAAAAGCATTTCATTCATACTTCTTAATTGGTGATTTTCCTCTACATACTTATCCATTTTTTATTTTGACACTTCATCATCCTTTACATCAATTGGTATAAAGGAGGCATCCATATGTAGTACTAGCGCCTTGCTCTGGTTACTACTCTTTAATCTTTGCAGTTCTTTCTTCAAAGCAGCATTTTCAAGGTACAATTGATTGATGGCTCTATTCATTTGTGTCTCCCTAGTTTGTGCCTCCTCTAATTTCTCTTGCATATGTTTGACTTGGTCTTTATTAAACATTGCTCTGTGCATTAATTCTGTAGTTGATACGAAAGGAGAAGTGTTTTCCATTGTTTGCACCGATGCCATTCCATCATTTCCTTTGAAAAGGTCAAGTAATTTGGGCTTATGAGGGCCCTTAAAACTAACCCATGTGGCAAAAACTTCAGTTTTGGGATTGTAACCTGATCTAATTATCTTCTCATCAGTATCAAACTAAACAACAAATGTAGGGTCCTCTTATTTTTTGACTTGGTCAAGCAAGAACAAATGTTTGAGAGTCATCCCTGGAACAATGAGAATATCACTTTTTTTCACCATCTCTCTAGCCTCTTCCAAGATACAATTGACCTCATCAAGATGCAACTCCTTGAGTGTTTGTTGAATAACCTCCTCATGTATAGATTCTTCAATCCCCACCAATTTCAATTGCTTTTTCTCCTCAAAATCTTTCATTTTCATTTGAATCCAAAAGTCCTTAAATTCTTGTGTTTTGATAAAGTCTTCATCTTCAACAAATCTGGCTGATATGACTTCCCTTTCATCCATAAAATCAATAGGTTCTTCACCTTTCGAAAGCTGGGCCGTATAGCCATGGACTTCCTCTTGAAATACTGATGCTGAGCCAGGTGATCTATTAACCTCTTCACCTTTACCAAGTGATTTGAGTGTACTAGTAGCTTCTTCAGTATCCCCCTCTCCTTCTGAATCATCATAAGGGACTATGTATATCATCTTATCTTATTTTTGTCTCTTTAGAGGGGGAGAATTCAATACATTCTCTGAATATGAATCATGGATAATCAATTTTCTATGCCTTTTTGGAGGATCGAGCTGAATCTCTTGTGATACACTACTTGTAGCTTTTCCATATAGCTTCTCAAAATCTTTTAAGAACAACTCCATCCTCAGTATTTCATCGGTTTGATCATGATGAAAACGTGGTTGCCCCTTCTTCTGTCTATCCTCTTCCAATTTCTTTAATAAGTTACACTTTTTCCACCTTTACATAACATCGTGAGGAGTCATGCAATTACAGGCAATATCTTCCACCATGTCAATTTGATGTTTAAATTATTTTATAAAATAATTAATATAACCTTCAGGGTCATAGACCCTCTCACTTCCATCCTTTAGACAATATGCTTTCTTTAAATAATCTTGAACTTGTTCAAGGGAATGAGAATCAATAGACAATCCAGCATACCTGACTACATGGGGCAAGAAAGTCCCATTCTTCCTTGGTCCATTCACTTCCTTCTCAAACAACATCATCTACAAAATAAATTCTAAAAAGGCAACCCTTTCTGATACAAAGACTAGCAAATGATGGGGGGCCTGCTTGCATCCATATACCCTAATGAGACTATGATCATTCTTGAAGATCTAATCAGCGGAATTATGAGTGTGACCCTTTTTTGGGTTGTATTTCAATGAACTGAGAACCGCTCTTATCTTAGAAGGAATCCTTTCAACCTGAACCCCAAGTGCTTTGAATATCCACACAACAAAAGCATCATGAAATGCCTTGTAGTCACAGTCTCTACTGTTCTTGTCCCATATCCTACACCATAACTGAACTGGGATTCCTTTTCCCTGACCATCCACAACAGTTAACTTCATCGTGTCTAAACACATTTATGTTTTGGAAGAGTATTAAATGACATAGTAGAGAATAATTCTTAAAAGTTCTACTAGTATTCTAGTAAACCAGTTGATTGTGCAGAATTCTTTCAAGCTCATTGACAATATCAAATTCCAGGTTAATGTTAGGGTTTTGGATCCTCATGGACATATACATTTAATCCACTGACATTATACTTCTATGATTATCACCATAAAATTGACACCAACCATGATACATTTTCTGAAAGAAATCCATAAATTCAAGTGTAGGAAATGGAGCCTTATCATTCACAGCCTTTGGTAGGTTATCCTTGCCTCTTTTCCTGAAGTAAGCTACCTCTCGCAGTCCAAAAATATTTAACATCCTTTCATAATCCACCGGATATCCTTCCCTGTCAATCTTGGTAAGTGCCTGCCTATTCAAGACAAAGCATTCTCCAATGCATGATCTTGTGATGACCAAAATAGGGTTTCCATTAATTCTCCTGACTGATATGGTTTACATTTTATAATTACGATCCAAGACCTCAATAAGTTCTACATCTATAAACACATTTGACACTATGACCTTCGCTAAGTCAAGATTTCAGGGGTTGGACCAAAGCACTTTCTCATCTCTATTATTGTAAAAATACCAAAAAAGGGATCTACCAGTGTGAGGAATGCTAGCATCTCTACATTCTCCCCAAGCATCTTGAAACATTATTTTAGTTATAGTATCTATGAACCCTGGTATTGCATCTAAAAGGGCTTTCTATAAAGGGACCTTAGGCTGTTCATTTTTTCCTACATCCTCCTTCTTCTTCCTAGGAATTTTTCTTTTAAATGCAATTCGAGCAGTGGAGAAGAAGATGGACTTACTTGTTCATCTCTGTCTATAGTGCCTAGCTCCCTGGGACTTCTTACACCATCTTGGCTCTCACTTCCACACTTCTTCGATGTTCAATTTGCACTTCTGATGTGATTTAAATCGAATGTTAGCTCCTTTAATTCAAGCTCACAACATTTAATTCATTTCAAGCCTCCACATGTGTGCACTGTCCACTTAAATATTGTTGATGCCATTTCACAAACGCACTTTATCCATCCTTATGAAATGGTGACCTTTTCGCCAATTCACAAGTGGTAGTTGATGCCCTTCGCGAAATAGCACTAAGTTTGCTATTTCACAATCCTCACTTTTGTCTTTCGCGAAATGGCAATGTCTTCACTATTTCGCAATCCTCACTTTTGTCTTTTGAGAAATGGTGATGTCTTCTCTATTTTGCAATCCTCACTTTTCTCTTTCCTGAAATGGCGATGTCTTCACTATTTTGCAAATCGTTATTTTAGCTCTTGCGAAACAGTGATAGCTTTGCTATTTCGCATCCTTCATTTTTAGACTCTGTGAAACAACGAAAGGTTCACCATTTCACATCCTTTGTTTTTTGACTCTTGCAAAACAATGAATAACATATGAACAAAGTTCCTCATTGATTGCACATTCTATTTTAAAACTTGTTCTAAAGGCTTATGAGGTATGGATCAGTAAAAATATATAAGGATATGAACAAACCCATGGGATGGTTTTTGGGATAATTAGGATAAATATGCTTCACAACATTCACATTCTGATAGGTGGGAATAGACATTTTATCCAAGGTACTATTGTGAAAATTTTTATAAGAAAACTTTTGTAGCTTCAACCTTTGTGATTAGTTTAATAAATTAGGGTTTATACCATGGTTAGGGTTACAATGAGGGTTAGGGTTTATATCATGGTCAAGGTTAGCATTAGGATTAGGGTTTGGCTTAGATTTATTATTATGATTAGGGTTAGGTTTTAGTGTTAAGATTTAATTTATAGTCATGGTTAGGGTTTAATTTCATGGTCAAAATTATTTACTTTGGGTTAGGGGTAGAATTATAGTTAGGGTTAGGGTTTGGATTTTAATTATAACGGGTTTTGAGGTTACGAATAGGGTTATAAATCCTCACCTAATATTTAATTCAAGTTCAACATACCAATGAAATCTTGATCATCATTATTTAATCTATCTAGATATACTTTTGACCTTTTTTGGTTTCACTATCCCAATTATCAAACCCATCAATCCAAAAATCCAAAAAAATCAACCAAGTGTTATAACCAGATCCTACACATCACCTTTGTCCAAAAAATACATAACCATAGTCTAAAGAACATAAAAAAACATCATGAATTGGTTTGACAAAATGATAATAGAAGTTAAAGCATCTATTTCAAACCCCAACCATCAAACCAACATCCAAGCCAATCAACATCATTATCATACCAACATTCATTCTCTTTAAAAGCCATGTCATCTGAACAAACCTATCAATCATACCAATCCAACTTATCCATACCTCAAAGCTATTCAAACTCCAAAATATTCATGTTATACTACCCTTCATTATCTTAGAAGACCATGTCATCCAAACCAACCTATCGATCAATACCAATCTAACTTATCCATGCCTCAAAGTTATCCAACCTCCAAAACATTAATGTTATCACACCAATCACCACCACATAGCTCACAATTTACAAATCTATTCTACCAACAAACCATCTCACCTAGCCTTAAGACTTTTGATTGTGTAAAAAATGAAAAATATTATTCAAGATCTTATTGACCATTGTGACATCACCATCAAAGATCATCCCATATATTCACCCAAAAATAACCACATCAACAATATCCATAGCTCACCAAATGAGAAATTAGGCATATGTAAGGATATTTTTTCAAGCATGATCAGAATCATCCACCTATGTCCAGCAAGGGCTCATTCCAAAACAATCACACCAATAATATCCATTTGCATAACACATCCATCTCAAATGATTCCATAATAGACTATCTAGAATAATTTGAACCACAAGTAGCCTCCATCTCTCCCATCATTCCTTAATCCCCTAAATATTCACAGCAACAATTAATACAATATCCATAAAAAAATTCATCCAAAAATGACACCTTTCATGTTTATATCCAAGGACTATCTACAATAGATAATAATAAAATCCAAGATAATCCAATTCTCCATGCAAACCCCTTCTATGATTCAAAAATCCTAGATTTAACATCATCATGCACTCCATTTCTAATCAAGCCTACTCCAAAAAATTCCTCTTCAAAACCCATTCCTATCAAGTCAAAATATCGAATTCATCTAAAAATCTCCATACATATCCAAATTCATACCCCATCATTAGAATTGGATCTATGTCAAGAGGATAGCCCAAATTATGAAGAAATGAGTCTGAAATGAATCAAGATCAATATACCAAAACTCTCAATTCTCTTCCAATTGTTGACCAAGATCCCATCTATCTAGAATCTCTTTATGGTTTAATCATCCCTTTTTATTCCATCCAAGATGATCCCCTCCCATCTTTAAAAAAATTATACCTTCCACTCAATCTAATGATTCCATTCCCAATCAAGAGAAAAACGTCCCTTTTAATCCCCTTCATGATCTCATCTTTTCTACTTTGTCCAATGTTACCATTGCATATAAAGATCAAAGTAGCCCTCCAAGTACCATTCATAATATACTTCATAAGAAAGATCAAGACACTGATTACATCCCATCCGATGATCTCATTCAAAATCAAGAGAAAACTACCTCTTTCACTCCATCCAACGATCTCGTTCCAAATTAAGAGAAAAGTATCCCTTTTAATCCACCTCATGATCCCATATTTTCCACTTTGTCCAATGTTCCCCTTGCATATCAAGATCAAAGAAACCCTCCAATTCCAATTCATAATCCACTTCCTAAGAAAGATCAATATATCCCTTCCATCCCTCCCAATAATCCACCTCACTGCCAAAATATCCCATTCATCCCATCTCATGATCCCCTTATAAGTATCGACCAAATTATCCCTTCATTTCCACATTGTGATCCTACTCTATTTCAAGAAAATGTCATCCCTCATAATACCCTCCATAATCCTAATCCTCCTCAAAATCTCATCACCCCTATCCAAAATATTCATGAATCTCATACTTATCAAATGGGTTTCTCCACTTTGATCCAATCTAGTTTACTTCTTGAGACTATCATTCATTCCATTTCATACCCTCCTCAAAATAGACTTGCATCTTGTTTTAAAAGAAAAAAGTATCACATTAGTAATATAATTTATCAAAAATACTTATTCAAGGAAAAGAGTTAGGCCTCCATGAACAAGGAATATTAAAAATCCTTCATATCAGATTAGATTTAAATTATCATGGCCTTGGTCTCATAGCTCACTCTCAAGACATTTGTATCCCTACTGAATCTAAAGTCCCTTCATCTAAATCCAAACATTCACATTCCCCATCCTCCAAATCTATATTGAACCCTTATTTTAATTATAATTTTATCCTAAACCCTAAAGTAACCATAATTCTAACCCTCACCCTAACCATATGCTAAACCTAAATCCTAACCCTTATAACCATAATCTCAAAACTAATCCTAAACCCCAGCTCTAACCATAATCCAAATCCAAACCCTAACCCAAACCAAACCTTACCTCATACACTAACCATGATGTAAACACCAATCATAACCATAATTCCACCCCTATCCTAGGTAACCCTATCCCTGAACCCTAACCCTAACCATAATCATAAACCTAAACCAAATCCTAATCCTAATGCTAATCTTAACCTTGACCCTAACCCTAGCCATAGCCAAATCTAAATCTTCACCCTACTCCAAATTATAATTTCAAACCCAACCCTAATAGTAATTCCAATCCTACCCTTAATGCTAACCAAAACCCTATTCATAAACTGAAAACATGTTATAATTATAATCCAAGCCCTAACCCTAACATTACTCTAACCATGACATTAAACTATAACCATGACTATAAAGTGAATCTTAACACTAAACCCTAACCCTAATCATAATAAATTGCCTATAGCAGTAAAATGTCCCTAACCATAATTCTAACCCTAACCCTAATCATAATAAATGAGTTTCCTAGGGCCACCCATTTGTTATAAATTGGCTATAGCACTAAAATGTCCCACTTGTGAAGAATGCATTGAAGATCATAATTCATATATGAAGAGAACATCTTGATTAAACTATCCACTTTAAAATAGACCCAAAATCATGAATTATTAAAAGCCTTCATGGCATAACAAAATGCTCAATCATATCATCATATCCTTATCTACCACCTAGATACTTTGCACCATCTACTCTTATTGGCTTGGCATATATTTACATATTTATATCTATCTTATATTTAAGCTATGAAGAAGTTTATTCATGCAAACTAAAGAGATTACTTAGAGGAAATGTTGCATGATATTAGATGTTAGATCAAACTCTTTAATCAAAAGCCAACTAACAAAACATTAATTTAGTGAAATGTGCACATTATTCTAGAATATCAGTTCAATTTCTAATGTAGCATTATTATTGGATTATTATTTTTAGGCCTTGATATCTTCTAGGAGGTGTTCAACTAAAGTGTTTTGTAGATATCTTGTGCTTCAAGTTTACATAATAATTAAAATGAAGGAAAATAATTGGACCCAAATTGTATTTGAAATTTGAAATTTGAAAATTTCTTTTGAAAGTATAAAAATGAACTTATAGTCTATTTGGCTCATTATTTGAATCTCGCACGCGCAGGAGCAAAGAGTTGGGCTATGATACAGAAGGCATAATCCAGTTCTGTAAGCAATCCCAACAGAACCCCCATTGGCATAATGAATACAAGGATCAATTGAAATACCAAGCCACCCACAAAGAATCTAGCTAGCCAGAAATTGAAAAATATTTCAAGCCACCCACAAAGCATCCAACTAGCCAAAAATTGAAAAATGGAGGGAGAAAGAGGAGGAACAAGTGCAAGTGCCACCAAATCCACTGTAAGTGTTGTATTCTACATTTTGGTAAACTCCCATTAATCTTCAAATCCACTATAAAATTGTTCCAATTTACTAAATAGGGTTGAAATGGTAGTGTGATTTTTACATTGAGTGGGTAGGGCTTATTGGGGCAAAAAATTATGTTTTTGCAAAACCTACAACAAGCGTTGTGCCTTATGAACCATTCATTATAGATCCTTTTATCTCATCAATTAAATAACTTGATCTTGTGGCAAACCTAAAACAAGGAGAATGTATGCAATCAACCTTAATCAATTTTGGATGATGGGTTTTGACATAAAGTTGTTTAATTTAAACATGGTTGAAGGTCAAAATGTACAAGAACATAGCACCAAAATATTGGGTATCCAAAATTAACACATGGATATAAGAAATGAAGAGTTTGTGTTGGAAGAAGCTGATCTGAGCAATCTCATGAGTAAACTATTTTTAGAAGGCTTGACATTAGAAAGAATAATTTATTTTTAAAGCGAAAGGCCGAGGCCTATAATATATTAATGTAAAATAAGAAGAAATTACATAGAGATTACAAGATCCAAACTAAAAACACCTTGACTAATATTGCCCAACTATGGACAATAGGAGATTTCCAACCTGCAAAATTGGAAAATCAAATGTTCATGCAAAAGGTAAAATAGCATGAACAGTGAACTAGTACGACAAAGCTTTACATTTTGTCTTCTATTACAATAGATATATCCCATTTGATCTCCCACTCAAAAAACTAGAGCAAAAGACCAGCCTAACAAAATATACAAAGTATGAACATGGGGGAACAAAATCGTAGTAGGGAGACAACTAATATCAACCTAATTTAGTACCCTCTCGAGCTCTGCTCATGCAGCAATGTCGGACTCCTGAGACGAGGCATCATCCGTTGGAAGAGGGAATGTAGAATGTGTTCCATGCGGATCTAACAAAGCGTGCTCCCTAAGAACCCAAACTGCATAAAACTTTGTCATTCTTATTGTAGCCAGGTGCTCACCAAATTTGGAGGGCGTGCTATTAGACACCATTAAAGAAAGGGTTGTGGAGAAGCATATCCAAAACCATGTATGAAGGAGAGAAGAACTGAATGTGGCACTGAATCAAAATTAAGAAAGAAATCCCTATTTAGGAAACCACCCCACCAGATATCTCCAGCAAAAATATCATATTTGTTTAACTGTAAATTGAGCTCTTCCCAAGTGAAAATAGAGTGAACAAAGGCCCCAATTATCATCCTGGTATAGTCTTTTGAATATGTGAGATCCATAACCACTGAAGCTAGCCTCAAAGCCACCATGCTTGGAGTAGCCACTGGATGTACCATAATCCATTCTTCACCTGTGATTGTCCTCACAGCCCATTCAACACTTCCACACGGTATTGCAAATGTGTTGGACATGCTCAGTGGACGAACATTTGCGTAAAGACCCAAGTTATGCGTTCTCCCATGAAGCTGGATTCTTGATGCCATAATAACTGCTTATGAAGGTAGACCGATCAAAATTGTAGAGTACTGTTTGTAGACCCTAGAGCTAGAACACTCCGCAGAGATGAATTTAACCTTTCCACATTGTAAAAATCTTCTGGAATACAAATATATAAAATTACACAACCAGTGAGGAAGGACATTTGAATTACAGTAACTCATGTGGAGTAGCTATGTACTCATGTGGAGTAGCCTTGTATGAAGTCCTTACTCTATCCTTGACTTCCACGTTGGTAGCCTTTGCCTGTATCAAATCAAATGTTGAAATGATTTTCATAATGTCATATGTAAGAATCCCCATTGTAAAGGATATGAATTATTTTTCAAATCCTTCCCCACTTTTGAATAGACTATTGCTCTTGTTCTTGATTGTTCATGTGTTTTCCTATCTCTAGCTTGATGTCATGAAGTACCGCCTCTATGAAAAACATGCTCTTTAATTCCCATTTTTTAACATTGCGAGATGTTATTCTAAACGTGCGATCCAACTATTTTGAGTCAGTTGTACACCGTGTACACAAGTCATTATTTTCAATTACATCATTGCACTAAATACTTCACATCCAGCTGAAGTGGCATTCCAAGTCATGGAACTACATTTTCAGTTGTGTCCTACATAAGCCCAACTTGCCCTATCTTTATCCATACAACGGTTAATAAAAAAGAAACCTATTTTTGGATAAGACATTTACATCTTGTCTCACTGATTTATTTCATAGAAGTTCTTTCCTAGATCAATAACAATAAAATATATTAGTAAAATGATACTTAAACTTTGTTCAAATCGCTCTCCAAGTGCTCCATTAGAATTTTGTCTTCGTGAAGCTCCCTTGATGAAAGAGTAATCTTTTTCTCTTCTTGTTCACATCCCCTATTTGCCAAAATGTCTGCCATTCTATTGGTTTCTCTATAGCAATGCATAATCTGATATGAATCTAGACAAGAGAGCAACTCTCTTGCTTCCTGAATGATATAATCTAACTGCCAGTTGGGGGTTTGAGACTTGATCAAAGTTGTGATAATAATATGAGAATCCCCTTCAATTATAAGATTCTTGACCTTATTTTTAATTGCTAATATAACACCAAATAGCAAAGCCCTTGCTTCTACCAGGTTGTTGGTTCCATTTGGTATCCTCCCATAGCCTGCTACCACCGCATGATCTTCTGGATCTCGAATGACACAAGATGACATACTTCTTAGCTTTATCGATTCCTTTTGAAATAAAATCAAAGTCCATGAAAATAACTGACCAAGTTGAAGGGTGAGGAAAAATAAGTCCATCTTCCAGGAAACCTCTACTAAGTCCATGATCTCTTATAGATGCTCTTTGTCACCTTATAGTTATTCTCACCCACGTCTTGATGGACCATGAAAAACCTCGAGGAATTTTTGATAAACATCTCTCTCATTTGATGGAGTGTAGGAACCACCAAATAGGTATTTATCAAATCTATCTTCCTCGAGCAAGAGAAATTCGAGAAGAGAATAGGAAAGCGAGACATGTAGTACGTCTAAAAGAGGGAGATCAACTAGAGGTGAAAAGATTAGAAGAAAATTCCATAAACGCATGGAATTTTTTCTTGCTGAAGGGGGGTCATGTTCTTATGATGATGAGAGCATAAGCAACATCGAGGTGCCCTTGAGTTACAAACATCTACGAAAACAATGGGTACCCAAGGAACTTCCTCCAATAAACACTGATTTTTGTGTCAATGAGAGGATATATCGCATAGCACCATTGTCGTTACATGGTTTGGGCCTATTTTGCATGGACGGCATAAAGTTCTATTGCAACAAAGTTACTAAATTGATAGAGTATGTCGGACCATGTTACAGTTACAAATATTGGATGCAACTAGTTTGATATACATGAAGTATGCATAGGTATGCACTATCAGCAAATTATATACCTCTAAAATAATAAGGATCAAAATAAAGGAGTGGCTATGTACATTGATGGAAGGCCAAAAGCATCAGGGAATATTGTAGGGTTTATAAATAGTTCACGACCCGGGTCAACAAATAAGCAACCCAATTGCATTTTCGAGGCGTGCGAGGGAAACCATGTATTCGTATGTGCAATAAAATCAATAACTATAGGGGAAGAGTTTCTAATTGATTACAATTTGAATTGCTCAGATACAAACACAATTACTATGGGGGTGGTACATACTATATACCATTTTACCCAACCTCTAATTAATGACTCCAATATACCATTTTATTATTATGTTATTTTTCGTAAGTCTATTGGTTTCATTTCGCTACTGTTTTTTAATATTTAATTTTTGTCACAGTGGGACATTGATCATACGAGGAAGTTTTCTGGCCCAGAGCATAGATCGTGATGCATCTTGAGGAACTTCTACCTGATAATTTTACCTCGTTGTTTCGTGTTTCTGTCTCCAATTAGGACTATTGATTCCTTGCTTTCATTAACTAATCACATTCTCATTTTGATCACTATATTTCATAAAGTAAACACAGTTGGGAGTGAATCCTATTATCTTGGAGCCTTCAAGGCTTTCATACTACAACTCAATCCACACTCAATGATAAAGTTGATTTCAATAATGTTTTTAATATTCTTCTCGCAGTTGAATGATTGGGGAAAGGCACCAACAGTAGAGGAGAGCATTCGTAGGGAGGTGTAGTCACTATTATGCAATGATGACATTGCATATTCTGCAAACCCTCTGGATATGATAAGGAAGACCCCAAAAAAATGCAATGAATAAATCCTTTAGTTATTATTGATAGTGCCTCAAACAAATGAGATAAGAGAAAGGGTTAAAATATTGATTGAGAGAGCACGAAACTTGCAAGTAAGTTGCCATGAGATCTTTAATTATAACATAAGTTCATTCATGGTTTTATATTTTGTACTCTTTTATGTCATGAACTAAAATGTGTGTTGTTTTTACAGGATTTTTTGCATCCTCATGACGTTGCTAGCCATGATCAGGGTACTGTAGGTGTTGCCCGGGGAGTAGGGGTTGGTCCAAGTGTCAATCCTGACCTTCTTGCATGTGCATCATATCATTCAACCCCATCATCTGTGCCTATATTGTCGACGGAAATGTTGGCAAGCCATAGAATGTAGGCATCAGGTAGTGCACCCTCTAACAACAAACACATGCCAAAACATGTGTCGAGACATGTACCCGGGGATGCATAGGCCACTAGTACTAGTGATGTTTTAGCAGCATTTCCGGATCTTCCCGTATTACTAATATGGAAACATTGTCGGTTACATTTGTGGTGACCAAGGATTTCATTCCCATAAAGATAGAGAAGGTCCCAGGTACTTTAAAATGTTATTATTATTATTATTATTATTATTATTATTATTATTATTATATAATCCATTTGAAATTTACTTATTGATCACTCTTTTTAGACTAATGATCCCATGATCTTTTTGCAGGAAATGATATTTTTTATATACATTTAAATTATATTACATTGGAGATCTTCGGGACCACCATACGTACATAGTGGAATGCCCAAAATGAAGATTTAAAAGATGAGATCCTTAACCATTTAGTTGTGTTGTTCGGTAATAACACATTCAACCGAACCAAGGTCCTTAAGAAGGTTGGAACCTATATGTGAGGGACCAATATAGGTCACATTTAGAGAACAAAAAGTATGAGCATCCCCCCATGATTCCAAAGAGGGAGTGGAAGGACCTAGTGTCGGATGGAAAGGAGAAGGCTGAAAAGAAAAAAAAAGGAAAGACACCACCGGGCCAAGGAAGGTATGTGATACTATCAACAATGTAATTATATATTGATCACTCTTTCTTTCTACATAATCTAATATATTTCAAACTTTTCATAGGTTGTCCAACACATCGAAGGCAACAAAGGCAAGAGTAGAAAAACACAGGCAACACAAACTTGGCTCTGGTGGTTATATGAAATTAGCCACACGAATTGTAAGTATCAATAAATGAAATATAGCATCAAAATAATAAATTGCAAACAATTTTGGTTTTATCACACCATATAAGAAAAATTCATGACCTTATTAAAAAATGCAGGGCTCTGAATTCAAGAGAGTTCCTACAAAAGAGGACCTGAAGATTGCCTTCCAACAAGGCTATGGAGCCATGGCTGAACGTCTAAGACTCTTGACAGTGCAAACACAAACTTCCACTGCATCTAACACGGAGGTAAATAAACTCAATGAAGATTATTTAAAATTGAACACTTGTGCAATCTATTCTATATTAATTTTCACCTGCACATGACATTGGAATGCAACCTGGTGAGGGTGGAGCACAACCTGTAGATGAAGGTCATGGTCATGTGCATCCTAGTATTGGATGTATTCATGTGCTATACAAAACACATTATGGATTAATATAGTTAAACATCTTTAATTTCAATTTGTGTATTAATTAATGTAACCTTTCGTGTGTCAACTTTAGAGCATGTAGAGCATGATCAACATGTTGAACATGATCGGGCTAGACAAGATCAGGAACATGATGTGGCCCCATCAGGTAAAGAAAACTACTCTAATGTTATTTTAAACATTTTTAGTTTCAATTGATGCATTAATTAATGTAACCTTTCGTGTTTCAACTCTAGAGGATTTAGAGGGTGTTCAACATGTTGAGAATGAGGCTATAAGACAAGATTAGGAACATGATGTGGCCCCATCAGGTAAAGAGCACCACTCTAATGTTCTTTTAATTAATGAAATACTTGTAACAATAATAATAAAACATATCAATTTAACATTTCTTTGCTATTGTAGCAGACCCCCCCTTGCAGCGGCCTCCACGTCATGAGTACACGACTAGGAATACATTAAGATCATGAACAGGGGGTAGAACAACTGAAGGAGGGACAGATGATTTAGAAAACGATGCTCCACTTCTCTATTTAGCTGCAAAAAAGAAACAAAAAAAAAGTGATTGTAATCATATTATGACAATCATATTTTTGGTAATATGTAAAAATTGAAACAATGAATGTTATATGTTAATGAATGAATGAATGCTATATGTTATTAATGGTTGAATGAATGTTTAATGTTATATGATCAGGTATGGGGAATTGAGAGTAATGTGAGGGGGGGGGAATGAGCTTCCACCTTCACTTGGTTGGCTCTGTTAAGTAGAGAATATTAAACTATTCTGAAAACAAAGAGAAGCTAGTATACTTATAGTCATATTTTATTGTGCTCTGGCTCTGTTACAGGAAGACAACATTGTTACTATAGCTTTCTGTTTGGGAAGACAACATTGTTCAAGACACCTTGTGAGGGCTCTTGAGCACATAAGAAGCTAATTCTTATTGGGAAACCGTCTCATCCATCCTAAAGGCCAAACAAAAAGATATAGTAACAACATTGTCTTCCTGTATTAGTCACAAATACTTAGGACAATAACAACAAATGGGGTCCTCTCCTCCCACTAGGACTTTCTAGCACCTCCAAGGGTCTCTAAAGGTCTCCACACTCCTTCCCAAGTTGTTTCCCACTCATCAAATCCACTCCTTGCATCTTATTCACAATATCTCATCAGTCCACTAGTCTTTTAGAATAGAAACATACCTAGTTTGAGATAGTCATTAAAATGGTGAGTATTTTGACCAATCAAGGGCCAAAAATACTTGATTAGGGTCTGCACTAGCCCCTCACACCTCTCCAAGCCTTCACCCAACCTTTGGGAGCCCAATATTGTACTTATATCAACCCACATATCACCAACTTATTGGCATTTTCAATCTAAGACACAAAATAAGACTTTGTGTCAACCTCAACACGTACCAAAATGAAAGAACACAAAAAAATATGACTATAAGTATACTAACTTCTCTTTGTTAGACTATTCTTGAAACAAGAATTAGACTATTAAGTGTACTAATAAAATTCTCTATTACCAATAATAAAATTCGTTCAAATGTATGCAACAACATACATTTGAATGAATATTAAAAAAAAAACACATTTTCGTCGTAATTTTTACGAACACAAATTGATGAACCACTAAAACATCTGAAGAAGTTTTTGTATGCATGGCAAAATTTTCGTCGTAATGGCATGCTCCACATCATCAAAATTGCGACAAACCACTACAAACTTCCGATGAATTTGTTGTATACACAATGTTATTTTCGTTGTAATGGCATTCTCCACATCATCAAAATTGCGATGAATAACCACAAAATTTTGAAAAATTTGTTGTATGTGCGATGATATTTTTCATTGCAATGACATGCACAATATCGTCGCAATTGTGACAAACCACTAAAATATTTTTGACGAAGTCGCTGTATGCGTGATGATATTTACATTGTAATATATGCTCTACATCCTCTAAATTGCGACGAACTTCTGGTGCTTTTTCGATGTTTTGAAAGAAACATTTTGTAATATTTGTGGTTTTTATTCATCACAAGATGGACAAAGTTTCTGTCACTTTTTCGACGTAAACTAGCCTCACTTTTCATGACATTTTTTGATGGGTCTTCGTCGGGGTTTTAACGAAATCTACTTTGTCAGAAAAGAGATAAAACTTTAGCAACGAAATTTTTATGGGCATTTCGTCGATAATCCAACAATAGTTTGTCAAAGTTTCAACAAACATTTGTTAGAAATTGGTGTCAAATACAATAGTGTCGGTTCCTTACAAGCTTTCGAAGGTTCTGCAAAATTTGGGTCTTCCTCATACAAGTTCTTCAATTCTTCAAAACCCAACATTTCTGTTAGCTCCCAGAGACAACTGAGAGGGGGGGGGTGAATCAGTTGTCAACTAATTTCAAACCAAAAACAACTTAACCATCTTAATGCTTAATACTGGTAAACCAGTTTAAGTATGTCGGTAGACAGTGTTAATAGTTAAAAGCTATACCGGTAAAGATTAATGCATGAAACATAAACACAAAGTCATCCACAACACATGACACCAATATTTGTATGTGGAAACCCTATAAGGGGAAAAACCATGGTGGCAAACCTTACCCACAATCAGATGATACTACTACAGATAGTAAGTGTACATAAATGGGGTCTGCACATGCAGAAAGACCAACAGCCTAGAGCTCACTGCTCAATCACAAAATGGGAGTCACACTGACTATAGTTGGATGGTTAAATCCAATAAGAATGTACTGCACAAAATAGCATCTTCATATGCTGGATTCAGTACCGATGTAATGTTGATATGCTTTCACAAAAACCTAGCTTCACCTTCAAATGATGCCTTCGTGTATAGCTTTTCTTAATCTCACATATACCTTCACACAATTCTTTTTTGCATTCCACATTCAATCTTACAAATAAGATCTTACATTTATACCATAACCTAAGACCAATTTTAGTAGGTCGGCTCTACACGATATTACAATAAAAACATTTTACAAACAATATAATATCCGATGCAATAATTGATTGAACATGTCGGCTTAATGTATTTACAACAATAATTATTCATTTCCTTAGCGTGCCATGCTGATTTGGAAAAGATAAACCTGTCAGTGTAACCCTAGGTAACCCTGGACCTATTTGCCGGTAAAAGAAAATATGCAAATATGAATATACCAATGAACAAAACTCCAGGACAAGATGTCCAAAAGTCTTTGACATTACCAAGTGTCTTCCACATAATTTCGAGTGCCAGTGATCATTATATCCTGCCAATGAACCATATACCAGTAACTGTGCAATAGTTACTTGCTTGTTGGTGAATGTTGTTGGATCTCCAAAGTGCTAGTGTTTTAGTAGGTGTTGACATCAATGACAAAACCATACCAAAATACCAACAATCTCCCCCTTTGGCATTGATGGCAACACAAGATGGAAAAACCATCAAAGTTACAAAATAGAAATGCCAAATACCAATAACCAACAATCTCTAAAAAGATCATAACCAGAATATAGAGAGTAACAGTCTCTCCCAAACAACAATCTCTCCCCCTAGGAACAACATGTGTTATCCAAAATTTCCATACCAATCTCTTCAAAAGATAATGTGTTTTTCCATATATATCTCTCCCCCTTTGACATCAAATGCCAAAGTTACAATAATACCAAGTTCATATACAAAATACCAACTACTCCCCCTGAGAAGTAGCTTCCTCATCAAAGACCGGAGTAAAAGTTTTGTCTTTTAATTCTGCCGGTTGATGACAATCATCAACTGTCTAAGTCTCTACCGGTGGTGGTATGACTCCAAGATCTCTGAGATATTCAAAATTCTCCTTAGGCAAAGGTTTTGTGAAAATATTTGCAAGTTGTTCTTTAGTGTTCACATAAACCAGTTTTATCTCCTTTTCTTCAACTTTTTCCCTTAGAAAATTTAATTTGATAGAAACATGTTTTGTTTTAGAATGTAGTACTGGATTCTTAGATATATCAATTGTTGCAGTGTTATCACAATATATGGTAATAGGTTCCTTGCATTTTACCTTTATGTCTTTCAACATTTGCTTAAGCCATAATACCTATGTACAGTTAGTTGCTGCTACAACATATTCTGATTCTGCTGTTGATAAAGATGTACAACTCTGTTTCTTACTCAACCAAGAAACTAATCTCTTTCCAAGAAAGAATGCTTTTCCGGTGGTTCTTTTTCTATCATCAACATCTCCTGCCCAATTTACATTTGTGTATGCACATAATTCAAAGTTTTCATCTCTAGCATACTATAATCCAAGATTTATAGTGCCTTGTAAGTATCAAAAAATCCTTTTTACTGCCGATTCATGATTTTCTTTAAGATTACTTTGAAATCTTGAAACAATACATACTGAATTCATAATATCAGGTCTGGTTTGTGTTAAATACAGTAAACCTCCTATCATAGATTTGTATCTAGTTGGATTAACAGGTGTAGATTCATCCCTTTGAGATAATTTGTCATTTGTAGTCATAGGTGTGCTTACCGGTTTAGAGTTCTCCATCCCAAATTTCTTTAGTAACTCTTTTAAGTATTTGGATTGACTCAAGAATATACCTTTGTAAGTTTGTGAAATCTGCAATCCTAAAAAGAATTTTATTTCTCCAATCATAGACATTTCAAATTCTTGCTGCATTTTAGTAGAAAATTCCTTACATAAACCATCTTCTCCTCCAAAGATTATATCATCAACAAATACTTCTATAATCAAGATGTCATCATTAGTTATTTTGTAATATAAATTGCTATCTGCATTTCCTTTAGTAAAACCAATCTTTAAAAGATACTTATCCAATCTTGCATACCAAGCTCTTGGGGTTTGTTTCAGTCCATACAGAGCTTTCCTTAACCTGTAAACCATATCATTGTCATCTGTCAAAGAAAATCCATCAGGTTGTTCAATGTATACTTCCTCTTCAAAATCTCCATTCAAAAATGCACATTTAATATCCATTTGATAAACTTTGTAGTTCTTGTGTGCTGCAAAAGCCAAGAATAATTTGACTGCCTCAATTCTAGCTACCGGTGCAAAGGTTTCATTGTAATCAACTCCTTCTTTTTGAGAATATCCCTTACATACTAGTCTTGCTTTATTTCTGACAACCTTACCATCTTCATTAAGTTTGTTTCTGAATACCCATTTGGTTCCAATTACATTTTTATCTTTAGGTCAGGGAACTAATGTCCAAGTGTTATTTTTCTCAATTTGTTCTAATTCTTCTTCCATAGCTTTAATCCAAAATTTATCTTCACATGCCTCATTAACAAATGATGGTTCTATTTGAGAAATAAGACATACCTCTTCATTTGCCAATCTTCCTCTTGTCATAACTCCTTTAAATTTATTTCCAATTATCTGATCTTCAGAATGATTCAATCTTACATACCGAGGTGTCTTTGTTTGCTGTTGTTCTTTAGTTATTGTGGAATCCTCAGATGGTACCGGGGTAACTGGATCTTCATTTTGTACCGATGGATTTGGTGTAGGTTCATTTGTCACAATTTTTGTTGTCGGTTCAGAGTCTATATATCTTGAAGTTCCTCTGAATTGTTCATCAATTTTTACATTTGTACTCTCAACAATTTTCTGCAATATCTTGTTAAAACATCTATATGCTTTGCTCTTAGATGAATAACCAAGAAATATTTCTTCATCACTTCTAGGATCAAATTTGCTAATATACTCATCTCTTCTAATATAACATTTACTTTCAAAAATTCTGAAATATTTAAGAGTAGGAGTATTACCAAACCATAGTTCATGAGGGGTCTTACCGGTTTCACCTTTGATGTGAACTTTGTTGAATGTATAGACTGTTGTACTGACTGCTTCTCTCCAATACACATGTGGTAAATTTGCTTCTGATAACATACTTCTTGCTGCATCCAAGATAGTTTTGTTTTTCCTTTCAACAACTCCATTCTGCTGTGGTGTCTAAGGTGCTGATAGCTGTCTTCTAATTCCATTCACTTCACAGAATGTATTAAAGTCCTTAGATGTGAATTCTCCTCCTTGATCTGATCTTAGACATTTGATTTTCTTACCGGTTTCCTTTTCAACCATTGCTTTGAATAGTTTGAACTTTTCAAGTGCTTCTGATTTTTGTCTGAGAAAAGTAACCCCACACATTCTAGAATAGTCATCAATGATTAGCATGAAATATCTATCACCTTGTAAGCTTTTAGTTTTGGCTGGATCACATAAATCAGTGTGAATTAAATCAAGAGCATTATTGGATTTTTCTGGAATACTTTTGAAACTAGCTCTAATTTGTTTTCCAAATTGACATTCCTTGCATATTGTGTTATGAGGTTTGACAATTTTAGGTAGATCTCTAACTACCTTAGAAGTACTGATCTTTACCGTGCAATCAAAGTTTACATTGCAGAGTCTCTTATGCCATAACCAACTTTCATCTATATGTGCAATCAAGCATGTCTTTTCACTGTTATTCAAATGAAAGATATTACCTCTAGTTTGATTACCGGTTGCAATTTCCAAACCAGTTCTATTCATGATTTTTCATTTTCTATTTTTAAATTGTAACTGAAATCTTTTCTCAACTAATTGACCAACACTTAAAATATTATGCTTCAATCCTTCAACATAGTAGACATTGTCAGTGTTAGGCTTACCATCAAGAGATATTGTACCCTTACCTTTGATTGAACAGGCTTTGTCATCTCCAAATCTTACCAAACCTCCATTGTATTCTTGAAAGTTCAAGAATTTACCTTTGTCTCCTGTCATATGATGTGAGCATCCTGAGTCAATGATCCATTCATCATTTACTTCAACTTTAGCTGCTAGGGCTTGTTCTACCAGTTGAACAGTAGGTGCCAGTTGATCTTCTGTTATAGCAACAAAAACCCATCCATTGTCTGCTACATCCTCATCAGAATCATTAGTCACACCTTCATCAACAATTTAACAAGATTTGTCTTTGTTCTTCTTGAATATGTATCTCTGATATTCAGGATTAGGCTTGTATGTCCTTCTAGCTTCTTCTCTTAGTCTAGCATGTCTATCAGGGCATCTCGAAGCCATATGACCAATCTTATTGCAGTTAAAACATTTAAAGGGTGCTTTACCTTCATACTTACTTCCAATTGGACCTTTAGGCATTTTTGTTGCAAATAGTTCTTCAAGTTCTTCATTTTCTTTCCTGCTTTCTTCAAGTTCTCTTGCATAAAAGGCTTTCCAATCAGATTTGTCGAATGATGGAGCAGATGATGTTGATGCTTTAAAGGCTAAATCTGTCTTTATAGTAGCAATAGGACCAAATTCTTCAATTTCAAAAGCTGAAAGTTTTCCAATCAATGTATCCCTAGTTACTGATGTATTAGGCATTGTTCTTAACTCATTCATAGCAGTAACCTTCATTTTATATGCCGGTGGCAATCCTCTTAAGATTTTTGAAACAATTTCATCTCACTTAAGGTTCCTCCACAACATTTAATACCCAAAACAATTTCATTTACTCTTCCCATAAAAGCAGAAATCCTTTCATCTTCTTCCATTTTCAGATGTTCATACCTGACGCAGAAGCTTTCAAGTTTTGCAATTTTGACTGTGGAATCTCCTTCATTCAGTGTTTCCAAATGATCCCAAATAGCTTTAGCAGTAGACCTATCTGATAATCCCATGATTTGTTGATCTGATAATGTGCTCAAAAGTGCTTCTCTTACTTTGCAATCATTTTCCTCATCTATAGCCAAGGTAGTTGGACTGGGCTGACCAAGTACAGCAACAGTGTAACCTTTCTTTGTAACTTCCCAGACATCTTTGCCAATGCGATTTAGATGTGTCTCCATTCTGGTCTTCCATATGCCATAGTTGGTTCCATCAAGTTTAGGACTATCATTCCTGAAATAATTAGTAGACATTGGATCTCCTCAAGTTGTTCTGCATGTTTTAAGTTGAGAAATTCTAATTACCGGTTAGATACTAATTCACCCCCCCCCCCCTCTCAATATCTATGAGTTTCCTAACAATTTCCACTCTCATCTTTGTCAGCAAGTTCCTCCTTCTTCTTAGGGAATCAACAAATTTATTTGACTTTCCACTGCTATGCTTCAAGACAAAAGTATAACTCTATAAGTACTCAACCCATCTCACGTGTCTTTGATTCAACTTACCTTGACTGTTCAAATATTGCAAAGCTTGATGATAGGTATACAACACAAACTCCTTAGTCAGCAAATAATGTCTCCACTTCTTCAATGCTTGAATTATGACATAAAATTCTTAATCATACACTGAATATCTTCTCCTTGCGTCATTCAACTTTTCACTAGAATAAGCTATCAGACTTCCTTCTTGACTTAACACTGCTCCAAATGCATTCCCACTTGCATCACAATCCACTTGAAATACTTTACTGATATCTGGTAAAGCCAACACAGGTTGTTAAGTTACCTTTTGTTTTAGCAACTCAAAACTCCTATTCACTCTGGTTGTCCACTTGAAATCCTTTCTATCTCCTCTCATTGCTTTTGTCATAGGGCTACAAATTGAACTGAAATTTCTGATGAACTTCTGATAGAAACTAGCCAACCCATGAAATTATCTTACTTCTCCAATGCTCTCCGGTGTAGGTCATTCAACAATTGCTCTTACTTTCTCAAAATCCATCTTCAATCCATCCACATATATCACAAATCCCAAATAAATTAACTCTTCTTTCATGAAACTGCACTTCTTAATGTTTATCAGCAACTTCTCTTCTCTCAACCTCTATAAAACTTGTCTCACATGAAACACATGCTCCTCCTTTGTCTTACTGAAAATCAAGATGTCATCCAAGTACACAATAACAAACTTACCCAAAAATTTCTTCAATACATCATTCATCAATCTCATGAAAGTACTTGGTGCATTAGTCAATCCAAAATGCATCACCAACCATTCATACAATCCTTTATTTGTCTTGAATGTTGTCTTCCACTCATCTCCTTCTCTAATTTTGATTGGTTGTATCCACTTTTCAAGTCTATCTTTGCACGGGGGTTTCACTTAGTGAACCTGGGTTATATCACCCGCATTCATGGCATACTAAAGAATCCCCCTATTTTCAAAAAGTATTGTCCTAAACTCATTTTTTTCCACCCCCTTTCAATACACGACCTGAATTAAAAGCCCCCTATTTGTACAAAATATTGCATTTTTTCATAGCCCGAATTAAAAATCACCCATTTTCACAGATGGGCAATATATATTGCACCCTCATTTTTGGGATATTAAACCCCCCAATATGAATGCATGTGATATGATATTTCCTATTTAGTGAAGCCCTCATATATCTTTGTATAATATCTAGCTCCACTCAAACAATCCATTATGTCATCCATCCTAGGCAATGGGATTCAGTATTTCACTATGATCTTGTTTATTGCTCTGGAATAAGTACACATCCTCCATTCTCCATTCTTCTTAGGTGCTAATATTGTTGGAACTACACAAGGACTCAAACTGTCTCTGATCAAACTTTTCTTCAACAACTCCTACACTTGTCTATTCAACTCCTCATTCTCTATTGGTGTCATTCGGTGTGCTGCTTTATTAGGCAAAATAGCTCCGATAATCAGGTCCATGCAGTGACTGATGCTTCTCACAGGGGGTAATCCATCAAGTACGTTATCTAAAATTATGTCTCCATACTCTGTCAACAACTCCTTTATTTCTTCTGTTTGTTCTCCTCCATGCTTCAGACTGTCAATCTTCTTAGGAACTAAGGCAAAACACACTTCCTTATGTCTCATCCCATCCAAGAATTTCCTTCCATCAACCAAACAAATTCTAGCATAAGTAAAAAATTCACTCTTCAAAGGCTCCTCCAAAGGCAGCAAGATTTGTATCTCCCCATTAGCCACAATAGTGTATATATTCCTTCTTCCATCATGCATTGCTTGTTGATCATACTGCCAAGGTCTACCCAACAAGATATGACATACATCCATAGGCACAATATCACACAAAAATTCATCATGATAAGCTCCAATCTTCAATTTTATCAAACATTGTTCACTTACTAATACCTTATGTTCATCTTGAATCCATGCTATTTGATAGGGCTTGGGGTGTTTCAATCTCTCCAGATTCAACTTAGTCACCATTTCTATCAAAACAAGGTTATTAGTACTACCACTGTCAATTATAACTTTACAACACTTACCGACTACTTTGCATCTTGTCTTGAACAAATTCTTCCTTTGCAAGGGCTCTTGCTCTCCTCCGACATGATATAATGCTCTCCTCATCATCAAAAACTATCCATCCTCTAGTTTGTTACCTGATTTGACAAGTTCTTCTTTTGCCAAGGATACTCTTCCACGGTTCTTTGTCTTATTGCGTTCAAAAGAACGATGTCCTTATCCTCCGCATTTAAAGAAGGTTCCTCTAAACACTCTCTTTTCTTGTCTTTTGTCTTCCTTTCCATAACCCTCATTTTGGTAACCTTCATTTTCTTTCTTCTGGCAAAAATTTATGTTATCTCTCTGGTATGAAATACCATCTCGGCTAATTTCCTTGTCTTTATTCTGATCTGGTCCTTGACCTTCGATATAGGATCTTCCTCCCTGAAATCTTCTGCCTCTACCTCTTTGCTTCTACTCATGTCTTTTATTCAACTTCTCTTCCACCTTCAGGGCATATTGATAAGCTTCCTCAACACTCTATAACTTGATCAAACTAAGTTCATCTTGTATCGACATCCGCAATCCAATCAAATATCGGGCAACTTTTTCAATCTCATCATCGGTGTGTCTGAATCTGATGTTCAACTTGTAAATGCTTCAGTATACTCCTTCATACTAGATTCCTTTTACTTTAGGTTCTACAACTTTTGGAACAAATTCACTTGATAGTCGGCAGGCAAGAACTTCAATTTCAACTTATTAACCATCTACTCCCTCGATTTGATCTTTTCTTTACCTCTTCTCTATCGGTCTACCTACAAATATTCCCACCAAAAAGATGCATGACCTTTCAACCTAGTATAGGCATATTTCACCTTCCGGTCTTCTACGGTGTTCTAAAAATAAAAAATTATTTTCCGTCTCCCTGATCTAATTCATTGATTCATCTGAATCCAATTTGCCATCATAATCTGGTGGGGTAAAATGTGGTTTGGTGTTAGTTTTACTCAAAACTCTCAAGAACCTTTCTTCTTCTGGATTGATCAATGGTTGATAAATTGCTACATCTCTTGCCTCAACTTATTCTTCATCATCAATCGCATCTTCAACATGTCGACCTCATCTCTGGGTCTTTTCAACAGCTTCTAATCGGACTGCAATTCCTCTTAACATTTTCATCACAACAGGGTCTGCATTTCCACACGCTCCACCACCTCTAGCATTTCTTCAAGCCATCTTTACGTAAGTCCTCTACAGCTGAGGATCGGATCCTCAATTCCGCCACCCTACAACCAAAAAAAATCTTATAGTTCGCAATCTCCGAAATGAAATCTCGCTCTGATACCACTGGTGCAGTCACGGTTAGGAGGGACCTTAAAGAGAACAATTCGGACTATGCAACAAAGAAAACACACAAACAACACAGGGCGATGGAGGAAATGCATAATCAGTCTTTATTATATCATAGAAATTGATTACAAACTTTCGGCAACATCCGGGCTCACTGATTCGGCTCACAGGCCTGACTACATAGCATTCGAGCTCAAGGAAGAATGCCAACCAACTCCGGATCTATAAATATTATGATTATTCTTCTAGAACACAAGGTCGGCCTCCACCAAGGAATCCCTCCAGAAATAATGTAAAATGAAGCGCAGACCCAAAAGGAAGGTCAACCACACACCAAGGAACGTTGGAAACAACGAACTAAAGCTTCACAAGCTACAAAAGTGATCTGCAAGACTTGCCAATAGAAAATAGGTCCAAGCAGTTTTGGTGTTCCAAGTCAAAAAAAGATCCAAACGTCTCACAAACTTAGGATAGGGTAGATGAATATGTCCATGAGCCAAATCCAGCTCTGCAACATCCAGTGATCAAACAGAAAGAAATGTTGAAAGGAATACTGAAACTGCTAAATAGGAAACAAACTGAAAGGAAAATATTTTGGTCAATGCAAGATGGACAAGAACCAGGGATGCTCCTACATTAGAATACATGTGCATACATATATGTATACACATGTACATACATACATATATGTACATGTACATACATACAAATATATATGCACCAGCGATATGTCAAAGTTGGGTTTAAGGGTTTCGTTTTCAGTTCTAAGTGATGTACAAACATACATGTATGTATATACGTGTACATACATACATATATATATGCACTAGTGATATGTCAAAGTTGGGTTTAAGGGTTTCAATTTCACGGTTTACAGGATTCAATCTCATATATACACATACACACACACACACACATATATATACATATATATATATACATATGTATATATATACATATATATACATACATATATATATGTATATGTTGAACACAAAATACCACTGAGAGGGGGGTGAATCGGTGGCTTTTAAGTCTTTTCTTTTACCGATCAAATTTCAGACAATCAACTATTTACTTAACTACAAAATAGTCATACCGGTAATGCAAGAGAGAAAAACAAAGAGGTCATTCACACACAAGAGATTCACAACACTAGATTTACGAGGAAACCCCAATATGGGGAAAACCTCGGCGAGAAGAGTTGTTGGAGACTACTACTCCAATCCAGCCTCACAAGTAAAACACCAACTTACAAATATTTTGGGCACCAACCCAAGGAGCATCAACCCCTGCACCTTTTAGGGCACCAACCCAAGGAGCACCAACCCCTGCACCAAGCTTGAACTTGGTGATGTATATTAAAATACTATTCTGATACAATTAAGGCTTCTTGTTGCAAATGGATTCTACAACTCTTGAATCAAATAACTCTTTGTTATCTTTCTCTCCCTTTCACACACAGTCTCTCAACACATTGTATCACCCTAGGATGCTACCTGCTCTTCCACACCTTGCCGATTAGGTTCAACTGCCTGACTATGATAGTGCTGGTAGAATCCTCTCACCGGTTTTCTCGCTCTCTCACCCTGCAACTTGCTCAGATCACTTTCTGGGGTTTTCTCCTTGCTCCCTCTCTCTTCATCACTCCATAATCTTCACAGCATCAACACCTTTCCTGTTCGGAGCTATCATTACTTATACTCTGTTTTCCTGCCAGAATGAAATTCAAAAACCTAAGCGATTAGGGTTTTCTCTTTTCGACACAATCTTCATGAGATCCAATCCCACCTTTCTTGGATCAATCACCTGTCCTCGAAGACTGCACCTGCACACTGTTTTCATCATCCAATGCATGTTTTTCTCGCAGTGGCAATCACGTATTAGATCTTCTATCATGAAGTCAGACGACCCATAAAGTGTTCCAGAAGTTTCCTTTATGTATTAGATTTCCTTTGCCTTGATTTAGGTGCCAACTGCTCCTTGATCTTCCTCTGTCATTTCTTCTCCCTCGAGCCGCAGTCAATTAGATGCAATCCCTTGATTTGTGGTTTCCTTCATTGATGACGATTATCTGTTTCACCAACCCTATCGATGAAGCTTCACCAACCACAACACACTTGCCAACTTAGCTCCATATGGCATCACACCGATCAAGACATGGCCTACCAACACGCAGCCAGTTTGGCAAACACATATCGGTAAGATCCTTGGCCAGTAGAGTATTCTCCTTCTGTTAGCTGGTAGAGCATCCGGTACCGGTTGCACATCTTCACCTTCGGTGGTGTGAGACAACTTTTAACATTCTACCTCTTCATCATAAACAAGCAACCATCCTTCAGACCGGTTTGTACTTTTATCCTTTATGTTCAATCTCCATCGGTTGATATCAATGACAACTTAGTGCCAAAATGCCAACAATATCCCCCTTTGGCATTGATGTCAACTTCTCACAGTCCACTCCATACCGGCACATTTCTCCCCCTTTGACACAATGACAAAGGGTACTTGTGCACTCCCCCTTTGACCCATACCAAACTCCCCCTGAGTCACATAAAATCTTCTTAGGAAGATAACATAACTCCTAGCTTGTGTTGGAGGTATTCAAACGTGCTTATCGATAACGGTTTGGTGAAAATGTCTGCTACTTGTTCACTGGTAGGAACATAATCCATCCTTACCTCCTGCCCTTCAACCTTCTCTCGAAGAAAGTGATATTTGATAGCAATATTTTTTGTTCTAGAGTGCATGACCAGATTCTTTGCTATGCTAATTGCACTCAAATTGTCACATCAAATGAGAATAGGTTCAGTGATGTCCACTTGTATATCTTTGAGAGTCTGCTTCATCCAAAGCACTTGAGAGAAACATGTAGCATCAACAATGTACTCAACTTCAGCAGTAGATAAGGAGACTGAGTCCTGCTTCTTGCTATGCCAAGAGATCAACCGGTCACCTAGAAAGAATGCACCACCATTTGTGCTCTTTCTATCATCAATGCATCCTGCCCAATCAACATCAGTGTATGCTTTCAAGATAAAATCTCCATGTTTAGGATACCACAAACCATAGCTGAGCGTTCCTTGTAGGTAGCTAAAAATTCTGCTAACAACATTCATGTGTGACTACTTTGGTGTAGCTTGGAATCTAGCTACCATGCATACTACCTGAACTATATCCAGTCTTGAGGCAGTTAGATACAGTAGACTACCTATCATGGATCTATATAGAGTCTAATCCACTACTGGTGATTCATCATTCTTACTCAATTTGTTGTCGGTCACCATGGGAGTACTTACCGGTTTGCAATCTTCCAGTTGGAATTTCTTTAGCATCTCTTTTGCATACTTGACCTATGAGATAAAGATCCCTTTATCTTTCTACAGTATCTGCAAGCCAAGGAAGTAAGTCAATTCACCAAGCATTGACATCTCAAATTCTGACTGCATCCGATCAACAAACTCTTTGCAGAGAGTATCCTTGTTGCTGCCAAAGATGATGTCATCTACATACACAACCACAATAATCATGTGATTTCCATATTTCCTTATGTACAAATTTCTATAAGCACTTCCCTTTTTGAATCCTTGCTCCTTCAGATATTGATCTAATTTTGAGTGCCATGCTCTAGGAGCTTGCTTTAAACCATACAAAGCCTTCTTTAACTGACACATAAATGTCTTATCATCATGCAGCAAAAATCCTTCTGGTTGCTCCATGTATACTTCTTCTTCTAAATGTCCATTTAGAAAAGAAGATTTTACATCCATTTGGTATACTTTATAGCCCTTGTAGGCAGAGTAAGCTAGAAATATCCTAATTGCTTCTAATCTAGCCACTGGTGCAAACGTTTCTTCAAAATCAATCCCTTCTACTTGAGAGTATCCTTTGCACACTAGTCTAGATTTATGCCTTACAATCTTACCTTCTTCATTCATTTTGTTCCGGTAGACCCACTTTGTGCCAATGATATTCTTGTCTTCCGGTCTAGGGACTAACTCCCAAGTCTTTCTCTTCTTAATCTGGTGCAGTTCTTCTTCCATGGCATCCATCCATTCTTGTCTCTTGCTAGTCTCAATGAAAGTTTTGGGTTGAAATTCAGTCATGAGACATAGGTTGACTTGTTCATCATTTCAGGCAAGTCTTCTTCTAGTCTGCACACCATCATTCTTATTTCCCACAATTTTCTCTTCCAGGTGATTCGACTATACATACCGGTTGGGAACCTTCTGGGATGATGTCTTTGGTTTAGTTTCTATCTAAGATTCATAATATTCATCATTGGAGTCATCAAACTAGTTAACCTGTGGTTGAGATCCTCTGTGCATATCTTCATCAACTCTTACATGCACACTTTCAACAACTCTTCTTAGTCTTTTATTGTAGCATTTGTAGGCTTTTCTATTAGATGAGTAACCAAGGAAGATCCCTTCACCACTTCTAGAGTCAAAACTTCCCAAACCATCCATATCTTTCTTAAAGAAGCACTTGCTTCCAAATACTTTGAAATATTTGACTGATGGCTTCCGATCATACCATAGCTCATAAGGTGTCATCTTGTTGTTTGTTCTTAATTGAACCCAGTTCAAATTGTATGCAGCAATATGCACAACTTCTTTCCAATAAGTATCCGGTAGATTGGCCTCATTCAACATGGTTCTGGCCATCTCCTTGACTGTCATGTTCTTCCTTTCTACCACACCATTTTTCTGTGGTGTTCTAGGAGCAGAGTATTGCCTTCTAATTCCATGTTTTTCATAATAGTCTTCAAATTCATTTGATGCAAACTCTCCACCCTTGTCTGATTTTAGGCATTTTAATTTGTACCCACTTTCCTTTTCCACCATCTTCCGAAAGATCTTGAATCTTTCAAATGCTTGTGATTTATCTTGCAGAAAGGTGACCCATGTCATCCTTGAGTAGTCATCAATGAAGAGCATGAAGTATCTTTCACCGGCAAGTGCTCTTGTCCTAGTTGGACCACACAGATCAGTATGCACAATTTCAAGTGGCTTTGAGGTGTTGTGCTCCTTTGTCCTAAAACTCACTTTTTTTTGCTTACCTTTTACACATTCATCACAAAATGTGTTTACCGGTTTGATGATGAGTGAAATATTCCTCACACGCCCCTTTTTGCTTACTGCAACTAAGTTATCAAAATGTACGTGGCCTAATCTTTTGTGCCACAACCAACTTTCATCTACTTGTCCCAACATACATTGGGACTCATAGCATTCCTTTAGATTATAAACATTTCCATCAGTTCTCTTTCCTTCTGCCATAACTTTACCGGTACTGTCTTTCTTTATCTGGCAACCGGTTGAGTCAAAGGTGAATTTGTAACCTTTGTCACACATCTGACTCACACTCAACAGATTAAGTTTGAGGCCTTCCACATAATATACATCATGTGCCTTCAGTTTTCCATCAATGCTTAGTGTTCCTTTTCCCTTTATTTTAATGGAGGAATTGTCTCCAAACCTTATCGATCCACCATTCCAATCTTCAAGTTTAATGAATTTTCTTTTGTCACCAATCATATGGTTTGAGCAACCACTATCTACCACCCATAGATTTTTCCTTTCAGCATGCAAGGTCGTCTGCACTATGAGACTCGATTCTACCTTTCCTTTTCTTTCTCAACCCAAACTGGTTTGATTTCCTTCTTCTTGTCAGCTGCCATATTCAGCTCAGGTTCAGTTACCAGTTCATGATCTGAATTTTTCTTCATTTTCTTGATCTTCTTGTTTTTGCATAACTTTGCTATGTGTCCAAATTCTTGACAGTTATAGCATTTTATATTTTTATTAAAGGGAACATCCTTAAAATTATTTCTCCTTCCAGCTCTTGATGCTCCTTTTCTTTCTTTGTCAGATCAAGGGCTGTAGCTTCACCGATCCTCTTAGTTTCTTCCAGCTGCAATTTTAAGTCAGATATGATCTGACCAAACTCTTCCAGAGATTGCTTCAAGAGATCTTGTTTATCTCCTGCAACACGCTTAACCCTCTTGAGTTCTCTTCTTGTTTTACTCAATTCTTCAAGTGCACTGATAAGTTCACTTTCCAAATCCACTTCAGCCTTAGTATCCTCTTCTTCCTCATATTCATCAGCAAGTCTGTCGAGTGCCATGAAAAGATTTACTTTTCTGTCGTTCTCATGGTCATCATCTTCTGATGGATCTTCATCATCTGTTGTATCATCCTCAATGGTATATATGTTGTTTTGGTTCCGGTAGCCTCTTCTTCCCTGCCAGTAGTCATTCCTATCTCTGTCTTTGCCAGCAGATCTTCTGAACTCTCTTAACTCATCTCCTCTGGCTTCTTTGTGAGGACAACTTGCAGAGAAGTGTCCTACCTTCCCACAGTTGAAGCATTTAAGTGGTAGCTTTCCCTTGTACTAGTCGGATCCTCTTTTGAGCTTCCTGACAAAGTTTGCTACTTCAACATCAGAGTCTTCACTGGATTCTTTATGGGTAATAACTTCTTTGCCCTTTTTGGTGATGTTGAATGCTGCTTCTTTCCTTGTGGAAGTCTCACCAGTTGTTCTCATCTCATAGGCTGTCAGGGAGCCAAATAGTTCATCCATTGTAAAAGTCTTCAGATCCTTGGCTTCTTCTATGGCTGACACCTTAGTATCATATTTGGGAGTGAGAGATCTAAGTATCTTTTTGACAAGAATCTCTTCTGCGATCTCTTCTCCAAGTCCTCTAATAGTATTCACAGTTTCATCAAATCTATGAAGATAGTTTGTAATCTTTTCACCATCTTTCATTTTGATGCTTTCTAGTTGGCTCCTTAGCATTTGTAGCTTGACTTCCTTGACCTTTGCATCTCCCTCAAACAACCTCTGCAATTTGTCCCATGTCTCCTTTTCTGAAACCAAAGAAACAAGACTCAGACTCGGCATGGACTCAGCTTGGACTCGAACTCAGGACTTGGAGTCAGACTCGGCTTCAGACTCGGTTGGACTCGGGAAAGTGAAAAACTCAAGATATTTAGAGATTTTTAAAGATTTAAAACTTGTTTCAGGCACCCTTTATTGAATACACCTTAAAGACACAATAACATCATCAAACTCAACTCATTTGATTACATACACAAGTATACATCAATCACATAAGCATAAACACAAATTGTAGCTGAAGGAAATAACAAACATAGATATATAAATATTGTCAAATGTATAAAATATTACAAAACTCATGGAATAAAAAATCCATGTAATCATATGATGATCATCAAATGTTTCATACAAATACCAAAGGTAAATACAACTACAAGCCTATGGCTCAGAGGAGCTAGCACGACTGCACCCTCAAGCCTCGACCCCCTGCGAAGGCGTCTAAGGTAGGTCTTGGATGATTCGATAGCCATAGCCGCTCCCCGTGACACCATGCCATGCTCACCAACATCAGGAACATCTGTGTCACTATCTGCCTCTGAATCTCCTATCTATGCTCGTGCTCTTCGCTCCTCCTCCGCCATGGCTACACTCTTAGGCTCTATATCCACCTGGTCGATCCAATCAGTGTCAAAATTGGAGGTTAAATTTTCCCTACTTCTATCGACGCAGTTTCCCCCCATATTTTTCGATGGGGGTTTGGGGGTAACGCCCCCAAGGTGGGATCAAGGGGCATCGCCCTTTGTGGGGTCAAGGGGCAGCGCGAGGCCAAAAAAACTTATTATTTAATAAAGGCATTGGGTGTTATTTTTCTATTGGTTGACATGTTGTAACTCTAATTTTTCTCATTCTTAGGCGGAGGTTGTAGTGAACAAAGACGAGACCATTCATTTTTAAAAAACTTTTTAAAATGTTTTTTTTTTGTCATTTTACGTAACCCAGCCAGTAGCCGAGTTTCAGGCACTGGACTCACCGAGTTTGGCGAGTTTTTGCCAAACTCGCCAACTCGGCGAGTCTAGTGCCTGCTCGCCAGACTCGGACGAGTCCGAGTCCCAGAGACTTGGCAAGCATGTCTCAGACTCGGACTCGCCGAGTCTGACGATTTTCATTTCTCTGGCTGAAACACAGTGCATGACTTTGACAAATTCATTATCGGATAGTCCACTCAAGATGGCATGTTTTGCCTTTGTATTATTCTCATACTCCCTTTTTGCATCCAGATCAGTGGGAGGAGTATTGGGAATGACTTACCCATTCCTGACCGACATCCACACATCAAAACCAAGAGATGAGATATAGGTCTCCATTCTTCTACTCCAGAAGGCATAGTTGGATCCATCAAACATGGGAGCTTTTGAGGAAGCAGGCTCACTTCTTGCCATTTTGCTCAAAGTCCAGAATCTACCCAAGGTTTAAAAATAACTAGGAACCTTGCTCTAATACCAATTGTTGAACACAAAATACCACTGAGAGGGGGGTGAATTAGTGGTTTCTAAGTCTTTTCTTTTACCAATCAAATTTCAGACAATCAACTATTTACTTAACTACGAAACAGTCATACCAGTAAGGCAAGAGAGAAAAACAAAGAGGTCATTCACACAAGAGATTCACAACACCAGATTTATGAGGAAAACCCAATATGGGAATAACCTCGGTGAGAAGAGCTGCTGGAGACTACTGCTCCAATCCAACCTCATAGGTAAAACACCAACTTACAAAGATTTTGGGCACCAACCCAAGGAGCACCAACCCCTGCACCAAGCTTGAACTTGGCGATGTATATTGAAATACTATTCTGATACAATTAAGGCTTCTTGTTGCAAATGGATTCTACAACTCTTGAATCAAATAAATCTCTGTTATCTTTCTCTCCCTTTCACACACAGTCTCTCAACACACTGTATCACCCTAGGATGCTATCTTCTCTTTCACACCTTGCCGGTTAGGTTCAACTGCCCGACTATGATACTGTCGATAGAATCCTCTCACTGGTTTGTTTGCTCTCTCACCCTGCAACTTGCTCAGATCACTTTCTAGAGTTTTCTCCTTGCTCCCTCTCTCTTCGTCACTCCATAATCTTCACAGCATCAACACCTTTCCTGTCCGGAGCTCTCATTACTTATACTTTGTTTTTTCGCCAGAATGCAATTCAAAAACCTGAGCGATTAGGGTTTTCTCTTTTCGACACAATCTTCATGAGATCCAATCCCACCTTTCTTGGATCAATCACATGTCCTCGAAGACTGCACCTGCACATTGTTTTCATCATCCAATGCATGTTTTTCTCGGAGTGGCAATCATGTATCAGATCTTTTGTCATGAAGTCAGACGACCCATAAAGTGTTCCAGAAGTTTCCTTTGCCTTGATTCAGGCGCCAACTGCTCCTTGATCTTCCTCTGTCATTTCTTCTTCCTCGAGTCACAATCAGTTAGATGCAATCCCTTGATTTGTGGTTTCCTTCATTAATGATGATTATCTGTTTCACCAACCCTGTCGATGAAGCTTCACCAACCACAACACACTTGCCAACTCAGCTCCACATGACATCACATCGATCAAGACATGGCCTACCAACACGCAGTCGGTTCAGAAAACACATATCGGTAAGATCCTTGGCCAGTAGAGTGTTCTCCTTCTATTAACCGGTAGAGCATCCGGTACCGGTTGCACATCTTCACCTCCTGTGGTGTGAGACAACTTTTAACACGTTGCTTCTTCATCATAAACAAGCAACCATCCTTCAGACCGACTTGTACTTTTATCCTTTATGCTCAATCTCCACCAGTTGACATCAATGACAACTTAGTGCCAAAATGCCAACAATATATATATATATATGTATGTATGTATATATATGTATATGTATATATGTATGTATATGTATGTATATGTATATATGTATGTATATATATGTATATGTATGTATGTATGTATGTATACATACATATACATATATATATATATATACATATACATATACATATATATATATATGTATGTATGTATATATGTATGCATGTATATATGTATGTATGTATGTGTATATACATACATATATATGCATATATATTATACACACACACACACACATATATATATATGTATGTATGTATGTATGTATACATACATACATACATACATACATATATACATGCATGTATATATATACATATATATACATATACATATATATATTTATATATGTATGTATATATGTATATATATGTATGTACACACACACACATATATTCTTCCACCCTGATTTATATGCATGAGTGATACGTAGGGCAAAGGGAAGAACAATGTAGTGTATACCCTTAAACCAATGCAATGAATGGTATACTCAATTGTGTTTAAGGGTTTCATTTTCACTATTAATTTTTAAGGGTTTAAAGATTTCAATTTGACAGTTGCAGAGATTCAATTTCATAAATACATACACAAGAAAATACATAAACACATACTCACAAATTCCTATATAGACATACATATTGGGTTTAACGTTTTCAATTTCATAGTTAATATTGGGTTTAGGGTTTTCAATCTGACTATTAATATTGGGTTTAAGGTTTACTATTTGACTGTTTAAGGGTGTCACCTATATAATGGGTTTAATGTGTTCAATTTCACCATTTAATGGAAAAAATGTAGTAATTTAACTTCACAACTATTGAA
This sequence comes from Cryptomeria japonica, assembly GCF_030272615.1. Lineage (NCBI taxonomy): Eukaryota > Viridiplantae > Streptophyta > Pinopsida > Cupressales > Cupressaceae > Cryptomeria > Cryptomeria japonica. The sequence goes on from NC_081407.1 coordinate 292,012,339, forward strand.
GAAACATGGCAACTATTAAAAAAACTAAGAATTAAAGAACTTCAACAATGAAACTAAGTATGAAAATCAATTTCGATGGCGCTTCCAAGGGTAATCCCGACAATGCAAGGTGCGGTGTGGTGTTAAGAGATGAAGGGGGAATATGCAAAGCTATCAAATGTATTCCTATAGGTCACCAAACCAATCATGTTGCTGAGGCCATTGCTTCTTATCATGGGTTGAAGACGATTCTTTGAACATTATTAACTGCTTGAATAATGTTTTCTCTCCCTCTTGGTCTATACACAATGCCATCAAAACTACGAAGGATATAAGTAAAACCTTTGAAATGTGTATTTTCACACATGCATATAGAGAAGCCAACAAGTGTGCTGACTAGGCTACCAACCTGGCTTGCCGCTCTGATTAAATCATTGCCCTTTATGGTGAGAGTAATTTCAAGTGTGAGGCGAAATCTCAAGTGTGAGGCGAAATCTCTGATTGAACTAGACCGTATCTAGATGAAGCAACATGTCTTAGCTAATCACAATTTCTAATGCCTTTTCCTTATTTTTCTATGATCGATCACAACGGCGGCGAGGCTTGTTTTATTTGTCATATCATATTTACTTGGCATGGATTCTGGGTGGCTCTTCATAACAACAATAAAATTGTTAGGTTTTTTCATAGAGATCGCAGAGAAAATAACAGAGCTGGGATAAGGAAGAATTGAGAATTTAAGGATAAAATGGGGGGTAATAAAAAGAGGTTTGAACTGGCTTCTTGCTCGGATTGGAAGAAAAACAATGAAGTCTGGGAGATTCTTCAAGAAGGAGGTTTGAATGTTTTTATGGAAAGGCTCTGCAGGAAAGACCCTACTGTCACTAAGCATTTCATAAAAAAACTGGAAGAATGGCAAGGTTCTTGTTGGCACCCAGATGATGCAAGTGGACGAGGATGTCATTGCTGAAGCTACGAGTATGGTGAAAGAAGGTATGAAATTTTACATACACCGAAGTGTGTCTGACAAGGTTGCGGATAGGTTTCCTATCACGGATGGAGAAAAAAGAAATTGGTGAAGGCGGATAATCCCTACTATTCCCCTAAGTGTATTTGTAGGTCGTGGAGATTTGTGTTGTTTGCCACCATCGACTACATTACTCTGGACGAGAGATTCACAAGGGCTTATGGGCATCACTTTGTGCTGCTCAACCACTTTCGCCATGGTGACAAGGTTAGTCTTCCTTACTATCTTGCCTGCTCTATGGATCATACTATTCGTGAAATGCAGAAAGATTCTCAAAGAGATCACGCCCTCCACCAGGGTTTAATGGTTTTAGTTTATAAGATGTTGAAGGGGAAAATTATTGAGAAACCCATTAGTAAAGGCAAACAAATTAGGGATGATGATATTGAAAGTGAGAATAGTGGGTTCAATCTCTATTCTGAAACTGAGGGTGAGTCTGAGGATTTTAGTAACAAGGGGAAGACCAAGGGAAAGAGCAAGGGGACTGTTGTGGATCTTGACCTTTCAGACTCTGAGGATAAGTCTTTTGATGATAAAATCATAAAAAGCAAGAAGAGAAAGGGAATGGGTAAGCAAACCCAAAGGACCAAGAAGACCAGTAAGGGGATAAATAAAGTGAAAAGGAAGATTATTATTTCTTCTGATGAGGATTCCGAGGTTGAAAAAATAGATAATAATAAGGGTAAGGAGGAAGATGAAATGTTGGATGGTGACCATGGGGAGAACCTGAACACGTGGAGAATGCAAAATGAGGGTCAAGAGAACAACATGGGCAATCAAAATGTCTGTCATGGTGCCATTGGTAATGACAACATCAAGGTTTTCTGTGAGGTCATTAGCAAAATGGCGAAAGAGATTGGGGACTTGAAGATTGATCTCAATATGATAAAAAAGGCAACTATGGGTGAGAAGCCTCTCTCCGAGAACGTTAAAGAATTAATGGTTGCTATTAACAAGGCTGAAGCAATTGAGGAAATGGTTAGTAAAATTCTAGAAACGGAAAAGAAGGTGAAGGAGCTGGAAGGGATCAGATATGATAAGGGTTTGGAAACTAACCTGAACAATCTGGTCAATAGAGTGGATAAGATGGAGCTTACTGTGAAGAGGATTGCTGAGCAAAACTTCCAGATCCTTGAGGCCACTGTTGACCATGTTAACATGCTGATAAATAAATTTGAACAGATTAAAGGCAAGGAGGATGAGAAGGATCAGACTGAGAAAAAGGGTCATGAAAAAAGAACAAGGGCCAACACTCAGAAACAGGTTGGTATCAAGGAACAAGAGATGGATGATATGAAAAACTTTGCGGTCAATATGAAGCAAATGGTGGTTCATGCGGAAGAACTTATAAGAAACATCTAGCTGTCCTTGTCTTTGTGTTGTTTCGGTGTTGTCCTTAGGTTGTCTAGTGTTGTTCTCTTTGTCTTGTGATCCCTTTTTGTTTTAACTGGGATCTGTTCTTTGTATGGGTGTCCAAACACTGTTATTTCTTGCCTCTTTAATGTTTTATCTTTCTCCTGCTATGTAACAAGGTTCCAGTTTCCTTTCAAAAACCTGTTTTTAATTAATCAAAACAATGAAACTAAGTATGAATAAAACCCTTTTCATTACAACAAGGAAATTGGCCATACAATTGAATTATCATAAAGGATAGTAAGTGAATGCAACTAAGTAAATATATACATATAATAGAATCAATAAAGATTACATAAATTGAATCTCTAAAAAACATCAATTGAAATTGAAACACTTCAACTTTGAATTTGGAAATAGGTAACAATGGGATTGAAATTGAAACCCGCTATAGTGAAATTGAAGCCCTCAAACCCTTAAACATTTAAAGTGAATTTGTAAACCCTTAAACATTAACTATGGAATTAAATCCCTTGGTAAGTAGAATTGAATCCCTAAGACAATGAAATTGAAAGATGACAACATTGAAATTGAAACCCTTCAACCCAATTGAAACTTCTGAATTGTTCACATAAAACCATGAAACATATAAATTGTAAACCCCTCAACAATGAAATTGAAACCGTTGAGCCCAATTACAATAGTGAAATTAAAGCCCTCAAACCCTTAACAATAAAAGTGAAATTGTGAACCTGTAAATAGTAAAATTGAATCCCTTAATCAATTGAAAGACGACAACAATGAAATTGAAACCCTTCAACCTAATTGAAAAAGAGTAGTGAAATTGAATTTAATCCCTACAATAGTGATATTAAAAGACGATAACATTGAAATTGAAACCTTTCAACCCAATTGAAACACATTGAATTGTACACCTAAAACCCAAAAATAGTACATATATGAAACCGATCAACAAAAAAGTTGAAACAGTGAAATAGACGCCCTTAAACCCTAAAACTGTAATAGTGAAAGTCTAAACCCACTTTGAGGTAACAGTGAAAATGAAAATCATCCAAAATAAGGGAAGAAGAGACAGCTTGCCATATTCTCAATCAATGTACTTCTAGCCAGGATATCTGGAAAATCATCCTTTCCAGGTGGAACCTAAGTTGGGTCTTCCCGAACTCTCTTGGTGATACCTGGCTTCAATGACATTGCCCTAATTCTAATCCTAAAATTGCGGAGACCTGGAAACTTACTCTGCCGATTGTTATCTAAAATATCTAGAAAGAGCGCAACAACATGATTTTTATGGATAAAAGGGCTTTTCCTGAAGTGGTTGCAGATAAAATCTTTAGGAGTATCTTTGAAAGCCTCTACTGCACTGATCAGGGACCTGCTGCTAAAGATGATTTTAAAGACAGGTGGAACGTTTCTACCACTACTACTAGCAAGGAAACTAGAAGAGAAGGTCTAGTCTGATGTTTTCCCCCGCAAGGATGGATTAAGACTAACTTTGATGGGGCCTCTAAAGGGAATCCGGGTAAAGCTGGATATGGGGGCATTGTTAGGAATTTTGCTGGAACTTGTCTTAAGGCGGTGGCTGGTCCTCTGGGGAATCAAACTAGCCATTTTGCTAAAGCCTCTTCAGCCTTGAATACCTTAATTATAGCCAAAAATCTAAATTATGATAAAATATGGCTTGAGGGGGATTCACTCAATATCATAAAGTGCCTAAAAGGGGAATCGGAGCCTTCCTGGTCTATTGAAAATATCATCATGAAAGCTAGGGAGATCATTGTCAATTTCAAAGAAATCATTATTCAACATGCCTTCAGAGAGCAAAACAGTGTGGCGGATTGCTTAGAGAATACTGGAGTTAAACTCTGACTCCCAAATGATTTGGCACGAGGAGAATCTCAATTTAAATATCAAAGAGTTCATTAGAAAGGACCGTTATACGGGGAGAGAACGACAATTTAATCATGACAAGTAAAAAGCATCATTTATGCTTTGCTAGAAAGGCCTTCATTACTTGGCGCCGCGGCAGATCTTCTATTATCTCTAATAAAGTGCCGCACGCTTTGTGGGTTACCTAGTTCGAAAACTTGAGCAACATTGGAAAATAAGGTGATAACTTGCAGAGAAACAGAGCAGACAACACGTATCTGAAGATGGGAGGAGACCTAAGGCGAGGAAAACCAGACAACACGTCGACCTGGAAAGCGATGCCAAAAGTCTAGGCGAAATTGGAGAAGGGCTCTCTTACCAGCTTCATGGAGAAACTTGAGGACTATGACAAAGGTAGGGTTAACTTAGCCGTTTCCAAGATTTCCGAAAACTGGTCTAATGGCTCTTTTAAACTTTATGGAGTTAAGTTTAAGCTGGACGCTGGACTCATTTCCACTATGACCGGAATGCCCCACTCTGGGCTTAATTTCTTTCGAGACCTTAAGGTCTCCAACAACGCGGTTAACCTGTTCCCGCGAAAAGAGAAAGAGAGAGCTAAAATTGGCAAGGCTACTGGGGGCTACTACGAAGCTGCAAACATCAAGAAGTTGTGGGGCTGGGTTCTGAACGCAATTATGGAGTACATCATGGTTGAAGGTCGTTTTTCTAGGGCCCACACCTACCACTCCGTGCTCTTAAACCATTTCAGACACGACAAAAAGATGTCCCTGCCCTACTACCTCTTTTGGTCCCTCTCCAGGTCCCTCAACAAACACAGGACTAACCCTTCTAGCCCGATTCTCCATTGCGGACTTCTGCTGCTCATCTATGAGCATTGCAAAACCCTCGCCTTGCTGGAGAATAAGAGGATTTCCACCTCTCCGGGCAAGAGAAAGATGGAAGAGGGAGAAACTAGCAAGGAGAAGGCGTCCTCCAGCAAAAAAAGGAAAAACGTCCCTAGGTTGGAAACAGAAGACATTGTTAAGGAAAGCAGCGGAATAGAGACGAACAACTCCAACGGTGAAGATAGCTATAAAGACGAGGAGCTGGGTAACGAGGAAGAAAGCGGCAATAATGAGCCTGGTCAAGAAAGCCCTACCCTCAGCGAACGCCTTGGTAAGGACAACAACCATCTGATGGAAGAAGTGGAACCCAAGGATAATGAGAAAATCGGAGTGAATTCTGAGAAGAAAATGAACAAAGACTCTGAGAAGGACTTGACTGAGGATAAGGATAGCGAGAACAAGGAAAGTGCTAGTAAAGGGCTTATCCTAGATAACCTCAAGAAGTTCTTTGAGGCTAGAATGGATTTCGATAGATGGACCTACGAGACCCTGAAAAACCTGGATAAGAAAGGGATTAAAACGGATGAAAAAAGGAAGGATGAAAACAAAGAGCAGATTAATTGGAAGCAGGAAATGGAGAAAAAGGTAAAATCGCTGGAAGAGGGAAAAGAAGCGATGAAAAATCTGATGGGAGTTATCCCAAGTATCCTCTCTACTGTCATTAAAAACCTGGAGGACATCGCCAAGGTCGTTGATCATACCTACACTCCTAAACCGGTCATGGATCTTGACTTGGAGGAAGAGACCATCCAGACTGGAAGCGATGATGCTAATCCGATGGGTGGTACTGCGAAGAGAACCAGGGCCAGTATCAAGAAAGTTGTGGCTGCTTCAGCAAAGGATCCCCCTAACTTCAATGACAACATCAAAGAGCTGTATGATATCAGCAAAACTCTGGCTAAAGCCCTGGAAAAAATCTGAATGCTGGAAGACCTGCTGGCTTTTTGGGGCTTTTTTGGGTTTTCTTCAGTTTTTTGTGGTTTCTGTTCTTTTCTGTTTCTCGCAGCTTTGCTGTTTAAGTTCTACTTGTAAAGGGTTTCGGGGCCCCTTCAAAACCTGTTTTTTCCTTAATCAAAAACAGTGAAAATGAAACCCTTCATCTGTTATGTTGAAGGGTTTCAAGTTTTCTATTGCACAAATCCAATTTAACTATTTCAAACATTGAATTTGAAACCCTCAGACCCATAAACAGGAAGGGTGAAATTGATAATGTAAGGATTGAAACAATTAAACCCAACATGAACAATTCAATTTAAATATGTCTACAGATTAACTTTGAAAGTGTAAACCCTTAAACATCAACAATGTAATTGAATCCCATGCTCTGTTAATATGAAACCCTAAAACAGTTAAATTGAAACACTTTGAACGAAGAAATTGAAACCCTTCAACGCAAATCAAACATTGAATTGGAACCCCTAAAACCCTAAAACATTAATAGAGAATTTGCAAACACATGGCCATTGAAATTGAATCCCTTAAAGTCCTACATTGTACACGTAAAAGAGTGAAAATGAAACCCTACTTCGAAGAGATTGAAACTCTAAACCCATAAATGTTGAAATAGAAAACCCCAAACCCTTTATCTGTTAAACCGATTCCTTGCAATAGAAAAAATGAAACCCTTCATGTATGAAAGTGAAACAATGAATTTGAAACCATTCAACCCTTAAACATTAACGGTGAAATTGAAAACCATTAAACCATAGTGATGCTTGAAATCTAAACCATTAATCCCAATATTAGCAGTGATGCTCGAAATCTAAACCATTAATCCCAATATTAACAGTGATGCTTGAAATGATTTTTTTATATTCACAGGTCACCATTAAATCGACAGTAAAACTAGAACAAAGATATATGATTCCCTTTTTTTTATGTATTTGTGTTTATGAACACATAATGTAGTATTCAGAAACACATAGACATGCATAAACATCAAAGGACAAGCAAACAAAACAATGGAGGACATCACAGTTAGAGAACAACCGCAAAAAACATTAAACCTAAAGGATAAATGCGTAAACAAGGAATACAACACAAAAAAACAGGATGGTTGAAATTGGTGGGCCTTAGTGAGGATAAATCCTCACCTGGGTCGAAGGCAAAAAGTGTCGTTGTGCTCTCTGTCAATGTCATTCCTTCGTCCTCGCCATTCAGCTCCACACTTGCAAATTCGAGCACACGAGGAAGTAATGCAAACAAATGGGCAAAACGAAACCAAAAAAGTTGTGAAACCCTAACAAAAACCATGGAATGCATAGAGGAAGGCATGCATTACCTGCATCTTGGTGTGCATGTTCAGGTCCGAGGAGGAATTTGTAGCGTCCCATGGCGAATACGTTGTGGCGTGAAAGAAAGCAAAGAGTCGAGGATGCAAAGATGGATCAATCCGTGAGGAGTCAAGCATATTGAATGCTCCTTTGCTCGATAAACATGAGCCTTTAGGTGCATGTAAGGTGAGGTGCCGTGTAGTTAATGCCATTGCACTCCAAGTTTGAAGGTGACGGCAGGAAATGTTGACGGAGGTGGTTAATTGGGGAGGGGATGTGGTTGATTGCCACGCAATGACCCCATTCCATATGGATGGAAAGCATGGTAGGTTGACGGGGTGGGCCTGATCATATTCCGATCGATGCACCAAAGTGACATAATGAAGACACTTTGGACAATTACGATCATGACACGTGGCAAATTGTCGAGTCAATGGCTAAGATTTTGATTTGGGGTAGCCAGCTCAGCGGCCTACCTGGCCAGTGGGCAAAATTAGTCTTTGGATCCACGTGGTGTGGACCCTCAAAGTAGGGTGCACATGTTCTGGCTCCTCTTCCCTACCATGATGGTGTACATCAAGAAATAACATGGATAAAAGCACAATAAAAGAAACACAAATACAAGGATTTAATAGCAACCATCCTTTTTCCAATAATATGTTTTTGATAGGGTATATTTTGTCTAAAATTGGAACTTGGAACTATAATTAATGGTGAATGCCAACAAAACTATATTTGCAATTGTTAATATTTGGTGTGAAGGTGGCAGGATATAGAAAACAACTAACCAAAGGTACTAGAGAAGGTATATAGGTTTACAATATTCTTATAAATAATCTCATCTCTTATACATAAGCAATGAAATCAATTATTCTAAAAAATTGTGATAAACTGAACATATGCATGTAATATTTATCAAAAATATGAGAAAAGCATTTGATAACTAGAAGTGAATATAATCATATAAGCTTTAATAGCATGGATATTAGTCAGTTGCATACATGTGAACGTGAAAAGACAAATGACATGTTATTTCTCATATAAGTATTTTCAGATCCGGTTTAAAAAATAATTATAAGAAGAATATAAGGTCAAATTCTTTGGGTAATTCTAAATGTTTATAAAGAGTATTGGTGGCACAATGAAAGATCATCGAAAATTATAAAGTAGAATTTGTTGATGGATTAAAAAAATAATCAAAGCTTGTCACAGGATGGATGATATCTTGAATAGTTCCCATGCTTTGTCCTTGTGCACATCACTTGGATCCCATATGTGCCAAATGGGACATTCATACTCATAAAATGTGGATTATTATAACCATTACTCATGAAATTGTGGTCCATATAAATCAATTTATTACTGCACAACTAAATCTCAAAAATTAATACAACAATAGCATATAGTACAATACTTCTTTTACACATGAAAGATCTAACCTAAATCACCTTTTACATTAACTGGAGATTGCTTTGCCATTGGAAATGATTCACCCTATGCTTGTATAAGTTCCGAATCAGTTAAGGCACTTGGACTAAGTCCATGATTCATATTGTGGCCATTTGGATAAAGTAAAATAAATAACAACTAAATAAATGTTTACAATCCTATGCAGCCACTGGACTTCTATCTAATGCTTCTTTTCCAGTGATACCTTTCTTTAGAGATTGAAAATGGATTTTATAATCCTTCTCTGGAGGAGGATTGTTTGCGTCAATTGTGAAGGGTTCACTAAATGGCACAACACTCTTCACCTGCAAAACATGTCAATTATGTAAATAAATAAAGTGGACCAACTTCAGTTTAAGCCCATTCAAAACTAAGTTTGAGAATGAGAGATTTTCAATGCAAACCTCAAATGTAGTATCACATGCATCTGGACTCTCCAATGCAGCAACACATATTCGAGCAACCTCTTCCCTTGAAATTTTGCCCTGATATACATCACTCAGAACTAAATTATTATTTTCCATAATTGTATGGTTGTCTTGATTTAGAAAGCCACCTAATCTTATTTAGATATTTTGTTCTGAAAAAAATTGATGGAAGTCCTCAACTATCAAGTATTCTTAATTAACATTCTTATGTTCTCAAACCGCAATGATGCTATCAATGAAGACTTTAAGACGTGATCTCAATGCAGTTTTGCTATGCACAATAATGGATGACAGATTTCTAAATTGACAATGGATCCTTCACATTTCCTAATTTATCATTGTACTGTCTTGTTTATCATTTATCTCTCATTTTAAATCTCGATGTCAGGTGTCAGAGCCTATAGCTTGTTATGATGTTCTCTTTGGGACCAAAGAAAAGATCGGAGATTGATTCTTTGTTATTGATACATGTCCTCCTATACTCAGTTATGGTTGCAATGTGGACAGAAAATTCACGACTAACTTATTGTCCATATAAGATGGATTCTGCAACAAGCATAAAGTTATATACGCACCGTTATATTGTCTCCCTGGTCAAAAATAAGTTCAGCACCAGCAGGTTCCTCAGTGAGAGCGCAAGGACGTACTATTGCATATGGAATCCCACTTTCACGCAGCAAATCCTCACCCTGATGTAAAAAATATCATGAAATACATTGTAAGTCTACATCTAAAAGATAATCAAATTTAATTAATTGTACGAATCTTAGCGTAGGAATCATTTTCACATCTTCTTGATAGATTCTTTAACTCCACACGGATAACTGTAAAATCTTATCATAGATTTGCTTAATACCACACAGATCAAGAGATTTTACACTTGGAAAAGTTATTATCTCTTCTAACCGTAGATATTGAGTTTAGAATGCCACATCTATTTATTTTCAAGTATTTGAACCTAAACTGCATACTTCGCTAGATGGAAAAGATACGTAGGATGGACTGTTTCTAGAAGCTTGTTTATGTGGAATTTTACCCTACAGGCTGTAGAGCTCAAGCTCCCTTTGTATAGCGTTCATATTTTCTAGCACCCAAGTAAAAAAAATTCAAATTTTTGCATTAAGCATGTTAGAATAATCAATTTTAAGTAAAACCCAAGTGCAAGCATGCAATTTTGAGTGAAAATACTTGTGAGAATAAGTGTAATTTGTGAGGTCCAACTAAATGAAAGTAATTTAGGAAATGTAGGATACTCAAAACTTGAGAAGAAAATACAACTTGCGAATAAACCCAAGCATATACCTATTTAATAAAAAGATATATTGAGGGTGGTTCAAGTAAATCAGTCCCTCAGAATATGTAGGATGTACAAACACTCGATAAAAAAATAAAACATGAAATAAGACGCAAGGAGAGAGGAGGATCCAACAACAAATAACACAAATATTTTAACCCAAAGATATACTAGATATCTTTCTTTCCTTTATTTTTGAGTTTCATAGCATTTTTGTCCTTAAACTGGGTTAAAACGACATAGAAACTTGAAATGGGCTGTCAAACACAAAATATATTTCAACCACTCTAAGAAAAACTACTTGCAACAAAAATGGATCTAAGAGAACCTTTTAATATATATGGCAACCAATTTATTAATGTACTTTGATACTATTATATAGAGAATGATAAGACTATGATGCTCCAAGATGGTTTACTAGGTCCATAGGATAAGTTAGATGGACTTGTTATATATGATTGGAAAGCTCTTCTAACAGACATAGGGTGTATTTGGCATAGAATTACAAACTTACCAAGTTTCTTGAGCTGTAATAGTGTAATGTCTCCTTAGCCAGAGTCAATAGATAAGGATCAGTCTATTAATGAAGTCTTTGTAGACTGATAAGGACGGGCAAAGGACACTGGACTGGTGATTTTCTCTTATTTTAGAGGGCACTTTAGAGTAAACATGGGTGAATCAGTCAACAGTATTGTTATCTCCAAGTTGCCAGTATAAAACTACATTAAATCCTAGAATATCTCCTTCAAAGGCATACATGAGTCTAGAGAGAGGGTGAGGTGCCTCCTTGCTAGATGTCCCAAGAGAGAGAAAATGGAGTTCACTCATTTTATGGTTATTTGTAATATTATAAAAGATATTAAAGGTGTCTTGGAAAGCCAAATTATTAAGTTACAATAAAGTAATTGAAAATGATAAAAGGGTGAAATTAAGTGACTTATCTTGGATGCCCTTGAGGAGAGAGAAAAAGGAATTGAGTGAGATATTAAAAGTCCTAAATAATCTCAAATTAAAAGGAGTATTAAAGAGAAAAGCAAAACTCAATTTAAAAACATAAAGTTTGGGAAGAAACCCTAATTAGGGTGCATGACTTAGAGGCTATTTGGAAATCATTTGGTATGTTATGTTGGATTTTATTTTCATTCTTGCCTCCCTAAAAGAGTTTGTCTGAACCTTAGGGTTTGAGGACTTTGGAGACGGAAACTCCATTGTTTAGCACATCTACAACTATGAGGGACCAGCCAAAGGTGTGAGGAGAAACTCCATTTTTAGGGATTTCCATTGAGCATCAAAGTTGAAGAGATTTTTGTAGCAAATCTGAAGTCTGCTATTGCTTGTGTGGCCGTACCATTCTTGGATTGGTAAGGCTTGGTAAATACATTTTTTGGATCATCTTTGCATAAGGATTGTATTGGCACGTGAGGACAAGTTGTTTGAAGATCTTGCAGCAGTTTTGAAGGGTTTTTTTGGACCAGTTGAAGATTTTTTTCAGTGGCTGCTTGGCAGGCCAACCCCCTTTACAGCTCTTTTGAAGGTCATTTTAGTCTTAAACTTCGCTCTAGGTAGCTGTCCACTATTGTACTCTCATCTCCAACACAACAATTCAATCTACAAGGGTTGCAACAGTCAAAAAGGGTTCAGTTTTAACTTTTAAGTTTTGATTCTTGAATTATAAAATTAAATACTAAATGTTGTATGCAAACTCAACATGTTGCAAGTTCTTCAGTTGAGTGGAATTGGAGCACATATTCCATCCACTCAATCAAGTGCAATTGTTGGTGCAAAAAAGTAGAGGATTTGGTCTACGCATGTTGAAGTTATATAGCTGCGAGAGAGCCTTCCTCTTGCATTGGTGATTTATTTTCATATCCTCAACGTGGCTAGCTCCTCCGTAACTATTCATCCAGCATGGCAAGCATGACATGTGCATTCATCTTCCTTTCTCATGCCATCGGTGAATTTCACTATTGGGTTGTTGTCAGTGGCTTATCTGTCTTCTTCCGTTCATACTTGTCTCTTCATCTACCGTTTTTCATGAGTTATTGAGGGTGTGACCGTTTCTTTGGTGTGGTTGTCTTTTGGTATTTCCGCGACAGCTATTGGTATCGACATCTCCAAAAGATAAGGCATTCGGTTCAGAATTATATAGATGTTCTTCTTGATGCATGTGTCGTTCTTCTTCAACAACATATGTATTTTTGAATAGTGCAGGTTGTGGCATAGTTATTTGTGTGCTTCCTCATATAGTCACGTGTAATTCTTTTCAATATTTTTGCTCAGTCCGAATTCTGAGATTTTCGTCATTCATTGTTTTATGGAGAACAATTGATGTGTAATTTTATGTTTTGAGAGGACTATATCATTAGTTATCATTCTGTCAAGGAGTTGTATCTGATAAGAAAGCGATTCAGACTTTGTGATAGCCAATTGAAACTTTCAATATATGTATTGGTCATTTGAAGTTTTCAATAAAGGTATTACTTTTGCGGGCTGGGTTTTTCACCCTCAAGTGGAGAGTTTTCCCAGGATAAGGTTTTGTGTTGTTGTACTCTTGTTTTAGTATTTGTTCTCTGTTCTATTTCTTTTATTCTGGTTCATACTCAACATGGTATCAGAGCAGGTTTAAGGAATTGATCCAGAACCAAAAGTATTAAGTTTTTTTTTTCTCTTTCAGTTGTTTGTTTAAGCCTTTTACAATGGTGAATGGGTTGAAAGTAGAAGACATACTAGATGGTTCTTCAAATGTCTCTTCCTAGAAATTTAGAATTTTGATTACTCTTGAAGAGAATGATCTTCTTGACTATGTCAATTTAGATGTAGCAGAATCTTCTGTTGATGCCGAGAAAGTTCCATGGAGAAAGAACAGGACCATGGCAAAGAAAATTCTGATTGATTCTATTAAGGATCATCTGGTTCCTATTATTTCTAAGTTGGGTTCAGCCAAAGAAATGTTTTAGACTCTGAAGGACCTATACGAATTCAACAACACCAACAGAGCTCTAACCCTGAGACGTCAACTGCTGCATGTTAAAATGGATAAAGAAGAATCAGTTGTTTCATACTTCATGAAAATTACAGAGTTAAAGGATCAGCTCAGTGCAATTGGAGAATCTTTTGCTGATAAAGACTTGGTGACGTTAGCCATGAATGGACTTCCCAACTCTTGGGAATCTTTCATTCAAGGTATTAGTGGAAGAAATGATCTACACAAGTTTGATCGGTTGAGAGCTGATTGTATTCAAGAGGAATACAGATTGGAGGCAAGAGGTATTGGGCATAATCATCATGATATGGAAAATCAAGTCCTTGTTACTCATTCTTCTATGGAAAAAGGCAAAAGAAGAAAGAGGGATAGAGACAGAGAATCAGATTCTGTTCAGAACCCAAAAAGGACTTATCCCATATTCAATGTTATAGGTGTGACAAATATGGTCACATTGCTCGAGATTGCAAATTCAGATCTTCTCATCTAGCTTCTTCTGTAGAAATCAACATAGGGACACCTCAGGAGGATCCAAGGTCTAATGTAAATTCAGAAGGTTTCTTATTTTAAAATGAGAATATGGCATTTCAGCTTTAGAGGGAGCCTGGCATTCCAGCTTCAGAGGGAGCCTGCCATTTCAGGAGCCTCATTGTCTTGAAGATTTTGTTAATGAGTTCTTCTTTGCGAGAGAAGTTCGAGATGAAATCCCTTGTTAACGAGTTCTTCTCTGCAAGAGAAGTTCGAGGTGAAATCCCTTGTTAATGAGTTCTTCTCTCTGAGAGAAGTTCGAGGTGAAATCCCTTGTTAATGAGGTCTTCTCTGTGAGAGAAGTTCGAGGTGAAATCCCTTGTTCCACCCTCTAGGAGTAGCTATGGTGGATCCACCCTCTGGGAGTAGCCATGGTGGAAGTCATGCATGTGACTCTATGACTTTATTTTCTATTTTCTGATCCACCCTCTAGAAGTAGCTATGGTGAATATTGTTATGCTGAGATAACATTTTTTATTTGAGAAAATCTGTGATGAGTTTTTGTTGGCATCTTTTGGGTTGCAGTTATGTGTACTTATCATGTGATGACATATTGAAGATCTCTCTCTTGCTAAGCGGGAGTGTTGAAGTTATATAGCTGCGAGAGAGCCTTCCTCTTGCATTGGTGATTTATTTTCATATCCTCAGCATGGCTAGCTCCTCCGTAACTGTTCATCCAGCATGGCAAGCATGACATGTGCATTCGTCTTCCTTTCTCATGTCGTTGGTGAAGTTCACTACTTGGATTGTTGTCGGTGGCTTATCTGTCTTCTTCCGTTCATACTTGTCTCTTCATCTACCGTTTTTCATGAGTTATTGCGGGTGTGTGACCGTTTCTTGGGTGTGGATGTCTTTTGGTATTCCCGCGATAGCTATTGGTATCGATGTCTCCAAAAGATAAGGCGTTCGGTTCAGAATTATATAGATGTTCTTCTTGATGCATGTGCTGTTCTTCTTTGGCAACATATGTATTTCTGAATCGTCCAAGTTGTGGCATAGTTATTTGTGTGCTTCATCATATAGTCACGTGTAATACTTTTCAGTATTTTTTCTAAGTCCGAATTCTAAGATTTTCGGCATTCATTGTTTTAAGGAGAACAATTGATGTGTAATTTTATGTTCTGAGAGGAGTATATCATTAGTTATCATTCTGTCAAGGAGTTGTATTTGATAAGAAAGCGATTCAGACTTTGTGATAGTCAATTGAAGCTTTAATATATGTATTGGTCATTTGAAGATTTCAATAAAGGTATTACTTTTGCGGGTTGGGTTTTTCACTCTCAAGTGGAGGGTTTTCCCAAGATAAGGTTTTGTGTTGTTGTACTCTTGTTTTAGTATCTGTTCTCTGTTCTATTTCTTTTATCCTGGTTCATACTCAACAACGCACACTCCAACCTTCGTCTCTTGTCATGTTAGAAACTTGAATACAATGAGGGTGTCACAAAGAATTGGGATCTAGCCCTTGAGTGTGCTGATTTAGATGCTATAGTTTCACAACTTGCCTAGGTCTCTATAGATAAGGAAGCTCCTGCACTTGACACAACTATTTCCCATAACACACACAATACTATAATATTTTCAAATTTTTCTCCAATCTCTTGCATAACGACCATAGAATCTAAATCTTGTAAATATCTTTGAATTGTGCCAATCAGGTCCTCATCAGGTGAATCTCAATTGTTCCTCCCTTTGACTCACTTGACTCCTCTATCTATTCCTCAAGTAGTGGGTTGACCTTGGGCAACTTTTGTGAAGCCAAATCCAACTGTGGTGTAATCTACGAAACATTCTTCTATGTAGGACTACGTTGGGCACTATCAACAACCATATGATTGATTTTGCCTCCTACTACTTGAGTCCATTATCCATGAGCCTTGGAGAACTCGATGAGGGAAAGGCTGGAACTTCTATTATAAGACAAGTAGGTGTAGCCAACAATCAATCCATTTGGCTTCTTTAGCCAAAGTGGTGTCTCTAAGAAAAGTGCCTTCGGATTGTAACATGGCTTTCCTGGTAGAGTGGCCTTGTTGGGTAAAGTGGATTCCACTAGCAAATGTGGGCGATGTGTTGGCAATGAGATTGGCAATGTACCTTCCAATGTGGCTAGAAGTGTCAAAGTGGTGGTATCACCGACTGGGATGGCCTCTTCTATCTTAATCTTCAGCAAGGATTGTGTATCGACAACCAATGGTACCTCATTTGTTGGTGTAGTGGCTAATGTGGATGACAACAATTTGATAGGCCCATAATTGTCCTTTGTACTATCTCCACCATCACCCAACATGTCCCTCTGCCTTCTTTTCTTCCAACTAGTTGTGCTTCTTCCCCAATTGGTTCCTACATGTCCAAGGTAGTCAAATAAAATGTCGTCGGCCAAGAGGGATCAAGCTGAGATATAGGCTGGAATTTGTGCCATTTGCCAATAGGAACTTGAGTATAAACGACATTCAAGAATAGAGCTATGGCATGCTCCGTCATGTAAAATGCCTTGTGTTTCTAAGAGAGGAATTATTTGATTATCTTGAATAGTAGTCTGGCCCAATTGTGTACCTTACCTATGCTCAAGCTAATCATATAGTCCATCATCCATATGGCCACATCAAATTCTCAATTGGCACCTGTAAGTTTGCATTTTACTAAGTCCAATATGCACCTCCATTTGGTAGTGGCAAAGAAACTTTTCCACAATCGCCTATTTCCGGCACTCCATATGTTGTCCTTTTCTTGTTGTGAGAAGTTTGGCCAACATACTTGTTGTCCTCAATTTTTGATTTCAAAAATTGGACTATCACATGAAAATTTTTATTAAAAAATGAAAAATTTTACTTTATGGCATGCTTCCCGAGGTAGAAATTCGCGCCATCCTTGGACTGGATCGATTGTTGATCCATCCCCAAGCTACATTTCGAATTTCGTCGCGTTTCGAATCCGTTTGCTATGTTTTTGCTTCAATGTAGGGGAATTTTTCGATAATTACCAGTAACTGGTAATTTGTTTTTTAAAACCCCCTTGAAGCTTTTGGTCTTGAAGGGGAATTTTTCTCCAATTACAAGTTTTTGGAAACTGGTAAAAAGGGTTTTAAAACCCCCTTTACTAGTAGAATGACTTAAGTGTTTTATAAAACTTATAAAATGGGTTTTTAAAACCCCTTTACATGTTTTTATGACTTAAAGTTATTTTTTATTTTTAAATAGAACTTGTAAATGGGATTTTAAAATCCCTTTACATGTTTTAAGTAAAATCACTTGTAAAGGGAATTCTATTTCCCTATTACAAGTAATTTAACTTGTATTTCCTTTTCTAAAACCCGAAATTTGCCTTAGAGGCAAAAATATGAACATTTTGAAAACTTCTTGTTTCATTTCTAAAACCCGAAATTTCTCCCATGCCTTTGCAAACTGATTTGGGTTCGAATTTTTTGGAGGAAGGATAGGGATTCCTTCCAAATGCGAATTTGCTGCAACTTTGAAGGATTCAAACCCTTGTTTTACGCATCTATCAAACTGATTATCGCCATTTGTCTTCTTCAACCTTTTTTTTTCTGAATCATGTATTTGTGCCATTTGCCATGGTTTGGAGGTTCGAATCTACCCTTTCCTAAGGCGTTTTTGATTTAATCATAAATGCGTTGGATTTCAAACTTCATTCAAACCGTTTTGTGCGCATTTTGGGGAATCGCTTTGCAAAAACGCCCTAAAAACCAGTCACGTTTTTTGCAAGTTTCGCACCTTTCTCATTCAAGGTATGCTTTCAATTCTAAATCATTTTTGCTTTCTCTTGTATTTAATGATGAATCAAATCATTTTCGAACTACTTCCTTGGCATTTTTCATGGCATTTTTATAGCAAATCGGTTTTTCTTTGGTCACCATGCGTGGCTAAGTTTCTTCCTTTGTTTAAATTCTATTTAAAGGGTTTCATCTTCCATGTTTGGTTGACTCTACAAGCTTGGATCTCTCCTCATCTTTTCAAGGTAATTTTTATTTTTGTATTTCTTTCTTGTTTCTTTCCTTACATTTTCTTGTTTAAGTTTTGGTTTTGTTCATGTTCATATTGGGTTTATGAGAGGGAATTCCCCATTTTACAAAGAAATTTGTAATGTGTTCTTCCCCATTGAAAATTCTCCTTCTTTACTTGCATTCGGGTTTTAGAAACCCGATTGCAAGTAAGAGGAAAATATGTGTTCTTCCAAATATGTTCTTCCCAATTTGCAATCTTCCCAATTTGCAAAGAAATTTGCAAGTGTGAAAAGTTCTACCTCAAGATGCGTTCTTCCCTTTTTGGACAAAGACTTAACCTTCTTTAGTCCAAAAATCAAGTTTCAATGACGAAAAAATCAAGTTCTTCCCAAGTTCGGGTTTTGAAATCCGGATTGCAAGTTGAAAGTCCTTCCCATTTTGGTATGACAAAGTTCCAAGTGATCTTCCCGAAATTCATTTTTACCTATCCGCTTCCAATTCCCTCATCCATACTTATCATCTTCGTCATTTCCCGCATGCCTAAATACCTTTTTCCGTCCATTCCTTCGATTTTCAGTTTGTAAATAAGTTTGCATTTGGATTTAGAAAACCAATTGCAAATGTGTTCTTCCCAACTTCCAAACTGAAAATTCATTCTCCTTCCATTTATTCATGCTTCGTGTTTTGCAAGTATAATTGCATTCGGAATTTAAAACCCGATTGCACGTTTGTACTTCCTTCTTGTGTACTTGCGAAACATGTTTCAAAACCCGAAATAAGTCAAAAGCTTATTTTTCCACCTCTTATATCTCCTCTTACAAAGCCAAAATATGAAAGTTGAACTTTCTCATTTGGAGGAGTGAAAATGTCTAAAGATACTAACTTTGATATTGCCTTGATACTCTTGGATTTACATTGCAGCATTCCCAGTTGTTTCCAGATGACAGATGTATCATCATCTCCCACTCCAAAAAAGATGAAATACAAGTATGATAAATACCAGAATGAAGTTCCGCAGTCACAGATCTCCTCCTCCCTTGATCGTATCAAGGATACTGAGATAGGGCATGTTGACATGTCCGAATTCATACAAAGGATTGAAGATCCGAAGGAGGGTGATATGCAACGGTTGCTGGACAGCCATATCCATCATGCCGCATCCTTTCCAGTTGCTGCCCTAGAACCAGAATTTATTCTAGCATGTGCTCATCATTTTGACAAAGAGACACGAGTCATTAGAAATGATGACGGGGAAGTGATCATTCGCCTGGATGCAGAAGCTATAGAGAGGGTTTTTAAAATACCTTCCGAAACCATTTATATAGAGATCTCTAAGCAAAGTGCAGTTGAATACTTTGCCAAAAGGGAGAAAGACTGTAAGCGTCATATCAACAAATGGATTCATGAACCTCGCACTGCGCTTACCAGATGGGCAAAGTTATATTGGTCTGATTTCAAGAATGAGATCGGTGATACTATTACTCTTCTTAGCCGTATGATGGGATTGGAGCATTCCAATGTTTTTGAACCTTGGATGTACCAATTTATTATGTTAGTAAGGCAGTCTCAGCACATCTGTTGGGGTGAAATCATCAGTGATGCTTTGTGTGAGCAACTTGCAGTCGTCCCTACTACCTTCACCTTCTACATGAATTCATATCTCGTGTATATTGCTGCGTCACTTAGACATTTCCCAGGTCTTTCCACCAAGGGTGACCGCATGCTTGTACCGGTTTGGGAATACTATGATCAATTGCCTCTAAGATCAAGTAGGTCTCATTTCAGAAGGGTTCAGGATGCTTTCTTTGGTCATTATTTGTGTCAATTTGACAAGAACTTGAAGAACAAAAGAGTCTCAGATGAAGCATGGGAAAAGGTGAAAGAATATGGTTGTTTGTTTCTCCAATTTCCAACTTTTACCTACATGAGAGTTGGATGCTATGGCAGGCAGCCTTACATGCTCCCACGATACCCAACAGATAAGATTATTCTCATGGAATTGGGAAGGCAGATCATGGCTGTGCATACACACTAGTCAGTTAAGCACAAGGTTCGCATGGGTATTTCTTCCAACAACCCATTGAAGATTGGTCAATATTCTCTACTGACTTCAATCAAGGCCAAGGCTATGGAGACTGAGTTGCAGGAAATCAGACTCAAAAGATTCAAACCTAGAGCTGATTTCGATTACCAAGGCATGAAGGAAAAGATCAAGAAGACCTTCATCCATGTACACCGGATAGAAGATATCTGAGTTGATCTTCGTACCGAAAAGGAGATTCACAAGATGGATTACTGCCGACTCATTGCAGAACAGATTGTGGATCTAAACCTCGTGAACATGCCACAAGGTATGATTGATGATGGTAACGTTCTTGATCCTGAGTTTGTCAATCAGAATGTTGATGAGACTCCGCTTCCTTCTATCCACTGGTCCCACAAGGAAGGCACTTCTATCTTGGATAGATTCCAGTCAGTTCTTGCCAATACCAATATCTAGCTAAAGAATAATGGTGTCAAGCTCATTAAGATTAAGGTTGGGAAAGAAGATGATTCTACAGGTCCTCTTGGGCGGAAGTCTGAAATTCAACTAGACAACAAAAAAGGTGCATCCTCTTCTAGTACGAGGATTAAATTGCGAGTCAGCCGTGCAATGGTGCTTCCTCCTCAGGAAATAACAGTTCAAGGCAAGGAGAAGCCACAGTTGGAAATTCATGTGATTGATCCTGAAGCTTCAGAGGAAGAAACTCAATCTGATAAGGCTCCTCAGTCACTTTCTACAGAGTCTCCACATAATTCTCTTTCTTCACTTCCTATTGAGGTACCCATGTTTCCTCCTGTGATAGATGTGAGCTCACAATCTGCCCCTTCAGTTTCAGAATCTCCGCAGAACGTCCTCCCACTTTCAGCAGCAGAACCATCTCAAGGCCATCCTCAGGAAAATTTGTTGAATATCTTTTCAGAAGATCCTTCATATGTACCTGTGTCTGATATTGATACTTCTATGACCTGTTTTGATGAGTTCATGACATCTTCATCACATCCTGTCATCACTCAGCAGACTATGGTGGCTATCCAGATGGACACTTCTCCCAAGGTCACCACTGTTATTCAAACAAAAACTGCTTCTCCCTCTATCCCAGAATTAGAGTTAATGGCTTTACCTCCATGGCTCAGTTCCTTCACTGCAAAGAGGAAGAAGCAAGTGATCTCACCTGATCCCTTTGACTACCAACAATTGAAACAATCAAAACCTGAAGCTGTTAAGAGGGCAAAGACAGTTTCAAGGATGATCGTTGATGAAAACCGGATGAGAGTGGCAGAGATTGCTGAACCAATATCAGATAAACCAGTTGAAGAAATGCAAGCAGCTGATTATCGGATCACCAAAGTTCAATTGGGTAAGCAGACTCATGAGGTTGTCAAGCACAATGCTCAACAAACAGTGGCTACATTGGTACAACGTTATGATGAGGTGTTGACCAAGAAAGATCAACTGGAAGTAGAGAATCAAAGACTCATGGCAGCTATCCAAAGTATTACTCAACCTTCAAGTGGAGAAGGCCAAGTACCTATTTCTTCCAGGGTCAGCGAACCAATCCAAGGTATCGAGAGAGCCGCCCAAAAGGTTCAAGCCTTAGACACCTGGGTTGATCAACTGCATGACTTATGTTCACAAGTCATAAGACAGGTATTTGAAACGATGGTTAAATTGGAGATCATTGAAGACAAGTTGAATCAAATCTTGGGTGCTTTCAAGCTAAATCTGGAGAAGGTTGAGGGAAATTTAGTTTCTTGGCGAAAGATGCCTCAACATCAGTTGGGCGTTCTTCAGGTGCATGACGTGATTCCTTCCAGAGTCACGTACATTGAATATGAGGAACTCCTGGAGAACAAATCTCTTGTTCTCAAATCACTCATTGAAGAAATTGATGAAACCTTAAAGTTGCGTGAAGCAGTCTTTCAAGATGTAACCTCCCATTGCAAAAAGGCATCCTGCGACATTTTATATCAAAATGATGAGCTGTTGCCCGAGGAAGAAGTTCTTGCAGACCTGCAACTCAAGATTCATGATGAATGGAGAAGTGAGCAATTCTCAGTCGCTTCCATTCAAATATTGATTAAGTATCAAACTGAGTTACAGGAAATCCGGTCAGCATTGGAAAAAGGCAATTCCACGCTATGCCAATGCCATGATGTCATCGTAAAAACTAGGGTGCTGGCTATGAACACTCATGAACCAGATCCTGATGAATTGCAGAAAGTTATTCAGAAGTTTGAATTGTTCGTATCTTCAAGAGTTGCAACTTAAGTGTTTTTAACACTACTTGTAAAATTTTAAAATTGTAATTTCAGAATTGTAGTTTTCCTTTCGGCAAGTTGTCATCACTTGCATTTTTGTCCGGTCGGATTGGTCCACCTCAGCGTGTCCAGATTCAATGTACCTGACTCATCGGGGACGGCACAAACTTCGAGGCACCTACCCCTTCTTCCTATTGGTCCTCACTCTTGGAATGTAATTTTCTCATTGGCTAGAGGAAGTTTGTTGTAACAAACCCTAATTAGGGTTTCTATCTTGTAATCCTACCCATTGGTTCTAAGTCAATCAGAGTCATCTGTTTGTAAAGGGCTCCCTATATAAAGCCTTGGCTCCTCATTTGTAAAAGATAATAGTTAGCTAATAGTTAATAGTCAAAGAATAGGAAATAGTTAGAGAGAATAGTCAATAATTCGTAGCATTTTAGAGTAGAGTAGAAAGAGAAGGCAAAGGTTGTTGCCAAGACATTGTTGCAAAAGACTTGTAAACTTCATTGAAGAAATGGTGAATTCTATGTGTCGATTCAACAATTTGCATGGTCTCTATACTTCTCAAATTTGATTTCATGTTATTAGGTTAATGGAAGAAATTTGTATGACCAATGGTGAAATTCGTATATCCATACTACTAGCGGTTTGTTGATTGCAGACTTGCCTTGTGTAGTCAACTGGAATCATTCAGCTTAAGCTTAACTTCAATTATCGCTTCTTCATTGATATGCATCAACCTGACGATGTCCATGCTTGTAGCGGTGATCTAAACATCATAAAGCTTTCCTCAGAAGATCGCACTAATCTTGTGGGGATGATCCTAGGATGTCAAAGCAAGACTTAGTTAGAATTTCATCAAAGGTCGTTCATGGCTCTTACGTTCTTAGTGTTAGAAATAGATCCCGTTCCAACCCTTATCCTTTTTCCTTTTTTCAAAATCAAGGGCCGGTGAAATTCCACGTTCCAGTAATATCCAAAGCAAATCAGACGTTCAGGTCGTCAAAAGTAAGTCCCCTTGTGATTCTAGCAAAATCACATCGTACCGCAAAGAGCTTATCCACACATAGAGAACCTACATAACAGAACCTTGGAGTTGCACCGACTGATCCTTCAACAAAATCTTCAACAGTCGGGAAACTTTGTTCAAGAGAGGATAAGGTACCTTTAGGTATTTTATTCTGTGTTTGGTCATATACAAAAGACACATCAACAGTACTATGTATTTCACAAGGACCATTGCTTCCTAACTGAACGTCAATTGAAATGGTGTGTGTCTTGTCATCACTTTGTATGCCATTCGGTATGCCCATAGTATGGTTGTCAACTTCTTCAATGCTACACAACTTGTGGATGATCAAGACAAGCACTTTGTTTGTGGACTTTGCTTGTCCATTTGCTCTTAGGTAGTATAGACTTAATAAGTTATGAAAAATACAAAACTCCATCATCATTTGATGAATGATGTGGTTCACAAAGTGTCCTCCCTGATCATCGGTAATTTGTATGGGGATGCCATACTTGGTGACAATTTGCTCATAGATGAACCTCGTCATACTAACAACCATGTTGTCTAGAAGTGCTCTGGTCTCTACCCATTTAGTCAAGTACTCTATGGCTATGACAATGTATTTGCATCTATGTAGCTAGCTGACCTTGAGCGGACTGATAAAATCCAATCCCTACCTTTCGAAGAGTTCTTGTGATTGTGATGGGAATAATGGCATATAGTCTCTTTTCAAGGGTTTGCCAACTCTTTGACATGTATCGCATCCCACCACCCACTCTCGAGCATCTTTGTGCACTATTGGCCACCACAAACCTACCAGCAAAATTTTTTGGGTTGTGGAATCTGGTCCCATATGCCCTCTAGGCTCCAACAAGGCCTTCGTGAGCTTTCTTAAGTATTCTTGGTATCTCATTTTGAATGACACACTGCCTTAGGGCATGGTTAAACCCCATTTTATATAATAACGTATTAATGAGCCAGAATGTTTTACTCTTCAAGGATAGCTTCTTTGTCTCTCCTAGTGGCATCTCTTTCAAGAAAGGTGGAAGTGGACAAATATTCTGGCATTCTCATACCATGGAGGTAGTGTTGCAAAGTAAAACAAATGGGCATCTAAGAAATCTTCATTCACTCCCTAAAGTGGTATACACAACTTAAACCTTGATAATTGGTCAGCTATGACATGGCTTTTCCCTAACCAAACAATAATGGTAAATGTGAATTCTTGTAATAATAAGAGCCACCTACTTACCCAACCTTGGATGATTATCTTGTTCACCAAGTACATGAGAGCCCAATGATCGATATAGAAGGTGAATGGTGTTTCCAACAAGTAGTGCTTGAACTTTTGCACCGAATATACCATCTCCAGTGCTTTCCTCTTCGTCATGTTGTAATTCTTCTCTTCCTTTGACAACCACTGGTTGGCGAAGAAGAGTGGACGATCCAATTCTTGGGATCCTACTTGTGCAAGTGTTGCTTCGATTCCATAGTTTGATGCATCGACATGTATGTAGAACTCCTTACTCCAATTCGGGTATGCAAGGATTGGTGAACTTATTAATTGTACCTTTACTTTATTGAAGGCCTTCTCCTAGTCCTTAGTCCATGTGAACGGTTGACCCTTCCTTGTCAGTACATCTACCCAGTATGATGTTTGAGCAAATTTTTTCATGAATCTCCTATAATAGCCAATGTGACCCAAGAATAATTTTACTCCAGTGATGTTTTGAGATGCTTCCATCTATATGATCACTTTTATTTTTTAGGGGTCAGTCTTTAGTCTAGCTTTAGAGACTATGTGCCCTAGTAGTTTGTCTTGTGGTAACACAAATCTACACTTTTTTGGGTTTAGTGCCAATTATGTTGCTCTACACCATTTCATGCATTCCTTGAAAGCTTTCAAATGGTTGTATTGATCACTGTATATCAACTACTAGTCTATGAATGCTTTGAAGTTTCCAACTGACATTTTATCAAAGACCTGTGTGATGATCCCTTGAAAAGTTGTTGAAGCATTGCACAAACTAAATGACATTCAATTGTATGCATACACCCCATCTTCAACAACAAATGTAGTCTTCCATTTGTCCTCTTTGGCTATGCCTATTTGGTTCTACGTGAAAAACCCCTCCATGAACGAGTAGATCTCATGACCCATGACCTCTTCCAAGTCTGAGTCAATGAATGGAATTGGAAATGGGTCCTTCCACAATTGAGTCAATGCAAGGAATTGGAAATGGGTCCTTAATGGTTACTACATTCAAAATTCTTAAGTCCACACATATTTGAATTTTCTTAGATTCCTTCTTTGGGGAGATGACTATCGAGAAGAGCCACTTGCTAACTTCTTGACCTTGAAAATTATGCCAGCTTCCAAAAAAATTTCTATATCGTCTTGGACTTTGGTGACATAATTCTTATTCATTCTATAGGGTCTCTTTCGTACAAATTATGTTCCCAGTACCAGAGGAATCATATGTACACATAGTTTTGGTAGTATCCCGTTTAGGTCCTTGTACGTCTAGGCAAAATTGTTCCTGTTCCTTGTATTCTTTGTAATCCAGAGGAAATGTCCAACTTCTTGTGGCTTTTTCATCTTCTTCTTCAATCTCCCCAATCTGCAACATGTTCCAATCCAGCCTAGAACACTTCGTAATCTTCAATTTTCCAATGAAAAAGTCCATTGAGAGAGGTTGTTTAATCCTTGGAGCAATGCTGAAGGTCAAGGACTCCATTTGGTTCCATCAACAATCTCTCTTCTATTCTTGATTCTCTTCCTTTTGACTCTGAATCAGAAGATCCCACCTCTTCCCTTACCACTTGATTCCTCAAGTCAATGACATACTTTCCCTCGTTGTTCTCTATAGAGAGGGTGTTCCATTTCCAATTATGATTTGCATTAGTTGCAACTAGCCATCTCTCCCAAGTAATGCATTGTATGCTCTCTTTTGCAATGGAAGGACCAAAAAGTTCAACATGAATTGTTAGTTCCTGATTGTCAGCTACGTCATCAGCATCCCCAATGGCTTAATTCCATGCTAGTCGACTCCTACTATTTGGAATTTTTGTGGCCAAAGGATTGGATTCCCAAGAAACTTCCATGTATCTTTGGGTAGTACGCTGACTCCCAATCCTCCATCGACATTGGTGTTCCTCAGATTCTTTCCAATGATCTCCATTTGAACGACAATCAGTTTCTTCCCTATGTTCACCATCAACAACATTGGATTGATGACTTGTTCACCCTAGTGTGGTGGCTTTATTATCATGTCATTACATGTGCCTTTTGTCAACGACTTTGGTCATCACTGACCATGTTGGGGATTGCCACTCTCATTTGTGTCATGGTTTGAAGATCTATCACCTTGATTGGTACACTTGTCTATAGCAACTATCGTACTATGCACTTTTTTGATTCATTGGAGGTTCTTTCCTTGGTAGTCGCTTGTTATACTTTTACTTTGGCTTCTTGAAGTCATTATTTCTCCTTACGAGGATCTAGGTATACTGCCTTCTTCGATTGTGATCTAGTAATTGTTAGAACTTCCTTGTCTTGTTCCTCCACATCCAGCATATCCATATCTTCATGGTCACTTAGTCCACACAATTTGCACAACATTCCTCTATTTTGGTTGCTTTGACATTCCCTAGCAAAGTGACCCCATTCCTTACATTTTTGGCACTAGATCAAGGGTCTTCCCTTGGTCTCAAACCAGATTCTACTTCTTGGTCCATTCTTATTTCCTTGTCTATTTTGGTATCCACCAAGAGATGTTTTAATATTATTGTTTGTGGTTTGGAGGTGTTGTTGGAGGTGTTAATTGTTCCCCTTGAGTGAAGAGCACTTGTGGGCTTCTTGTCTTCAAATTGTATGGCCGAGTGTCCCTTCACTTAGTAGATGTCACAAAGCAGTTTTTTCTAACAGTTTACTTTGGTGTGACTTCTAGCCTTGCACTCAGTGCCCCATAGTTCTTTAATTTCTTTCAAAATCTCTTTCTTGACTTTTAGTTCTTTCATCATTCTCATCATGTCTTGTCGTAGGGCATGAACTGTGTTTGGTTCTCTATTGTTGTTGTCTTTTGTGCTAAAAGCCATTATCTGTCTTTTGCTTTCCTTAGGAGGTTGTCTTGTCCTCACTCTCAATGTCCATTGCCTAATTGTAGGTGTCAACATTTGAGGATGAAGGCACCACTACCATTTTCTTATGCAATGAAGGGATCGATCCCTTAATGAGCCATTGTTTCTTCAATCCATCCATAGACTACTTCTCCAACTTCACCAACAATTCTTTGAGTCTACAATTGTAAGCTCATATGTTCTCATGCTTGCCTCGTTTGGCATTGTAAATCTCTAATACAATCTCATTGTCATCTCGCAGTACTTTAAACTCTTCCTCGAACACTTTCTTCAATGCATACCATGAGGCTGTGGACTTAGCTTCAAATTCTGTGAACCAATCTATGGCTATACCCTGTAGCATTGTTGGATGTTCTCTCAACCAATAATCATTGTCTTCCTGGCCGCTTGCTATACATATGGTCTCACATGTTCTACAATGTCTCATAGGATTCTCAAACTCATTCCCTATGTACTTTGGGATTTTCTTTCAACATTTGGACTTGTTGGGGAGTCACCATTTTCCTCACCTAATGTGTTCATTGTGCATTGGACTTGGTTGGACTGTTTTGACCTCTACATTCTGATGCCTGCCTTGTACTCTCGGCCATGCACAAGCCCTCTACACATCCTCAAGTGTCCCTTGCACTCTGGTTATCTTAAGCCTCTTTCTACACTCCCTTTGTCTAGGGGTTTTTGTCTCAATTCCTCCAAAATTAATAGCTCCTAGATGCAATGTATGTTATTCTCAAATGCTTCCATTTATTCATTTCCAATGTTTCTTTCTTCCTAATTGTCCGATGTTGACTGTCCGAATGGATTGCTTGCTTGGTCAGTGAGGTCTTGATATACTTCGTCAACTAGTAGGTGTTTGACTATATCCTTCCACTTTCCCTCCATATGTTTTGCAGTGAAAGTCTTCCTTTCTTCTCAATTATGACTCTAGCAGACGCTTTGACTTTGACTTCTTGGTAGGTCAATAATCCTTCTATTTTTTTTAGCAATTCTTCTTAGTTGCCTTAGTTGTTCTCCTTGTTCTCTTAGCTGAAGGGATCTTCACATTAACCCTTTTGTTGTTCCGTGACTGCTTGGAATATGTGTCCTAGATCTTTATTAGGCTTCACGGGCATTAATTCCCGAGGGTACATCTCTTATTGGTGTCACATTCCTCCTCTTCTTATCGATTCCTCTTTTTGTACTATTGCAATATTTGTTGCCTTTTCTACTCTTGATCCTTTTCGTCCTAAAGGTCTTGCATGATGATAAAATGGCATGATAAGCCTTGGCAATATGTGCAACAAATGATCAACCTCTTTGTTGATGGTTAGATTGTCCCAAATGGTTTCTTGAGGGACTTCTCTTGTGAGATCTTGCCTCCAACCATGTTCCTTTAATGAGATGTCTCACAACTTCACCAAGTCCTATGTAAGTTAGTCATCTCATTCCTCATTGGCTTGTACAAGTTTGTCTATAGGATATCCCATTACATTGCCATGATTCCCGTCCATGAGTTATACTTTACTAGAGTTAGTATTGGCAATGCTGCCAAATGTTTACTTAGGTATTCTACTTGAATGACTAATAGAGAGTAAATCGAAATAATAGAATAACAAAAAATCACAATCACAATTACTTGCAACAATGTTCCAAAAAGATGTCTTTTTATTCATTCATTTATTGGATGACTAATAAATACAAGAACCATGTATGTGGTCCTTGACTAAGAACACAATAAGAAATATATAGCCAAACCAATATTTGTTAAGAATGCCAACCATCGGTAACTACCAACTAACAACCAACTGTCAGGGACTAATTACTTAATTACAAAATTACAATATAATTTATTGACAAACTACAATTGGGTTCTACTCCTCACACACATTGCACAATAACATCTGAGCTTTCTTCTCTACACACATAGCACTAATTCTCAAATTTGTTATTATTTGCTATCAAATCTCAATAAATTTATACCTAGGATTCCAAAGCCAACAATTATAAATAAAATTCTTCTTTCTCCATTTAAGCACAACTATAAGTCCACCGCTTGACTAGGAAGAAAACTTTCATCTTCGAAGCCAAATACCCATAAAACGCATTTTTATCTTGTCATTTCATCATCATTTCTTCTATTCTTCTATCCATATTAATTAAATATTTTTTAATTATTTAATTAAACTGATTTTCCTTCTTCCATCCATAATAATTAAATTAATTACTTATCCAATTTTCTTTATATCTATGTTAATAAAAAAAATTTAATCATTTAATTAATTCATCATTTCCCTCTAACATTAATGAAGTAATTTTATTATTTAATTAATTCATTATTTATTTAGCTAACACCTATCTCACAATTCAATAAATTTTAAAATATTTATTTAATTTCCCTTTCCCTCCAAAATATATAAAATTAATATTTTATTTATTTCTCCAGCTATGCTTGTGAATTAAATAAATTTATTTATTTCATTCTTTCAACTAATCCACCCCATCAATCCAATCTCTTAATTTTAGCTCCTACATTATCTCAAAATTTCGCATCCATTGATCTTTCTAATTAATCTTCATCATTGATCAAGTATCAAGTGAGATATAAATAAAACCCTCAATCAAATCATTTTCCCCTAGAGCACCATTACCTAAATTATCATTATAAAGCAAGAGCATTTCATCTTGAGCTATCTTAGCTACAAGTCTATCTACTATCTTTGAGCATTATCATTACTACCTCATGCTATCCTACTATCATTGTGTTATCATGGTTATGCTACTTTGAAGAACAACCCACACATCAATCATTTGAGCAGATATTAAAGAAACAATGGAACAAACCAAGGTCTTTGCTATGGTATAATTGTTCATTTTGATCTTGTTTTATACATAGATCTTAGGCTTTATTGAGTGTGGATGTGAATTTGGTACTTTCGTCACATTGTTCCTATTTTACATAAATTCACATTTTCATCCTATATAGAGTTTTTGTCCTAGGGTTTGAAGTTGAACTCCCAGTCTGAACTTGCAATTGAGAGAAATAAAATGGCCAAGATATCTAATTCTATTTTTCCTCTTCCTTTTATACTCCACTTACAAGCTTTCAAAAACTTTATTTTATAATTCATAAAGTGACCTTTTCTAATTTTTAATTTTGGCCCCTAACAATGTAACTTTAATGTACTAGGACATCCTTTAAATAAAATAATTAAAAAAACTAAGTTGCCCAAAATATAGCAATGTTAGACAGCTTAAATTTAATTAATTAAATATTCCCTCTCCAAGCCTCAAAATTGGCCTATAGGATTAAAATAGCCTGAGGGGTCCAACCCGAACACCTATGTTTAAGAAGAGGACATTATAGTCCCCTCCCCAAAAAATGATTGTCCTCAAACAATTACAAATTTGGGTGTTGAAGAATCTGGTCTCCTTCCCATGTGGCATCTTCTGTAGGAAAATCCTTCCGACAAATCAAATACTTTGGAATACTCCTGTTTCTAAGCTTCTCCCTAACATCTCAAATGGCTTTCAAAATCAATGCTAGTTTTCCCTCCTCATCCAACAGTGGTAACTCTATAAGGGGTGTAGTGTGCTGCCCCAACGCCTTGCTAAGGCAAGAAACATGGAATACAATATGAATTTACCATGTTTTGGTAGCTCCACCTTGTTAAGGAAAATTGGATCAGAAGAAACTAATATATAAATATATTATGTATAGTTGATATTCGCTGATCAATGCAATTGCCATTGTGATTGATTGATTGACCAACGAAGATCAACTATATATATAAGTTGAATCGATGTAAATGTCAACAGTCACGTCTTTTGAATACCGACTATTTCCTAACAAACGACATAATAATAATATAGTCGCTGTTTTATAACCTGTCGGCATTAACTAATTGTAATAGGACTGTCACGATAGTTATCGTGACTGTTATACATGAACAGTCACGATAATACCGTGACTGTTTATGTATAACAATCACGATAGTATCGTGATACATAGTTAACTTATGAATTGTAGATTATACCATTCGATTAATATTTAGTGTTTTATATATATTATGATATATATATATATATATATATATATATAGTTTTACGTCATTTTCGTAAACACGAACGAACATATTTTAACACTCCCTCTTGAGAGAGAGTTTACCAAGTTTGTAGAATTTTCACATCAAAATATATGACTCAATTCAAAATGTCATATCATGATAATTTATCACTTACAACAATATACATATTTGAGATGTCCGGACCAATCCGGCTCAACCCCTTTCGGGAGTCTATCTTAAATAATTGTTAAACAAGTGATGATTTTGGTAACAAGATGTCCGGACCAATCCGGCTCAACCCCTTTTGGGAGTCTATCTTGAGACCTGGTTTCTATTGTCAGGATCGTCACCCTGAAATAGAAACGATAAACAGAAGATCGTCATCTTCGCACAAGTTTGAAATATTTCAAAGATTATATATATATATTTATGAATGAAATGTACATTAGTAGTTCATATTTTGATCAAACCAATTTTGTTCCTGAAGAATTCTATCTTCACCCTTGCAAGGGATTTAGTGAAGATATCAGCATTTTGTTCCTCAGTGCTGATGTAGACTAGTTTAATAATTTTTCTGTCTACCATATCTCTCACATAGTGATATGGAATCTCTATGTGCTTTGACCGATTGTGAAAAACAGGATTTACAGAGAGCTTGATGCAACTCTGATTATCACAATGAATAATGGTAGGTAATAGAGGTTTACCAAATAAGTCAAAAAGTAATTTTCTTAACCATACTGCTTCTCTAGCTCCCATAGATGCAGCCATGTATTCTGCCTCTGTCGAACTCTGAGCTACAGCTGATTGCTTCCGACTAAACCAAGATATTACTGCGGAACCCAAACTGAAACAAACTCCTGTGGTACTCTTCCGATCAGTGGTACTTCCTGCCCAATCTGAGTCTGAATAACCTTGAAGTTGAATTTCAGTCTTGTCATATTTTAGTCCAAGATCACTTGTTCCTTTTAAATATCTCAAGATGTGTTTAGCTGCCACTAGATGAATATGTTTTGGTTCACACATGAAGTGACTTAGTACATTTGTGGCATAGCAAATGTCAGGACGTGTATTCACCAAATACATGAGGGATCCAGTTATCTGTCTGAAGAGTGTCACATCTGCAGGTTCTGAGTTTTCTGCTTCATCCTTTAATTTCTGAAGATTTGTCTCCATAGGAGTAGCAAGAGGTTTACAATCTACCATACCAAATCTGTTCAGAATATCAGAAATATATTTCTTTTGACTGAGGAGAATATGATCTTTGTTTTGAATAATTTCAAGACCTAGAAAGTAGTGTAGTAGGCCCATATCCTTCATATCAAATTCAGCTACTAGGTCCTTTTTACATTTATCTATTAGATTGTCTTCTCCTGTAATGAGTAAGTCATCAACATAGAGAACAAGGATTATCATGTCTCCTTTTTCAATTTTGAAGTATATATTAGGATCTGCAATATTTTTGGAGTACCCCAATTTGCTCAAATATTGATCTATTCTTTCATACCATGCTCTGGGAGCTTGTTTGAGTCCATAGAGTGCTTTCTTTAACTTGCATACGAATTTATTTTTGTCATGAGTGAGAAATCCTTCTGGTTGTTCAATGTAGACTTCTTCCTCAATCTTACCATTTAGGAATGCAGTTTTGACATCCATTTGATGTACTTTCCATCCTTTAGAGGCTGCAATTGCAAGTATGGTTCTGACAGATGTGTAACGAGCTACTGGAGCAAATGTTTCCTCATAGTCAATGCCTTCTTTCTGTGAAAATCCTCTAGCAACAAATCGGGCTTTATGTTTATCAATACTGCCATCTGGAGCATACTTGATTTTGAATAGCCATTTTGATGATACAACTGACTTATGTTTAGGTCTAGGGACAATATCCCATACATCATTTTTCATGATGGACTGATATTCTTCAACCATTGCTTCTCTCCAGGCTTGTTTTGATAATGCTTTCTCAACACTGACCGGTTCTGATTCTGATAGTTCAGTTAGAAGTGCAGTGTAACATTTTTGCGTTCTAGTTCTTTTGTTTTCTCTGGAGATTTGTGCTGGTTCCATATTGTTTTCTTCAAGCATTTTCCTAGCCCATAATGGTCTCTTTTTGTTGTTTACATTTTCTACACAAGAAGGTTCAGGATCAAGGATTGCGTTTTCGTTATTTGATAGTGTTGAATTCATATTTGAATTGTTATTCTCGCTTTCTTCCTCAAGTGATAAATCTTTCTCAAGATCAAACAAACTGTTGTCTTCATTATTAGTGGATGAGAAGTTTTCTTCAAATTTGACATCTCTGCTTATTTCTACTAATTTTTGATTAGGGATATAGATTCGATATCCTTTAGAGTCTTCACTGTAGCCTAGAAAAATACCTTTCTTACCAGAAGGTTCTAATTTGGTTCTTTTCTCTTTTGGTACATGTATATATACTGGACATCCAAATACTCTTAAATGACTGAGATCAGGTTTAACTCCTGTAAATACTTCTTCTGGTGTGGTATTTTCAAGTATTGCATGTGGACATCTGTTTTGAATATAAACTGCAGTGTTGGCAGCTTCTGCCCAGTATGATATATGAATATTATGATCATGCATCATAGCTTTTGCTGCTTCAATGATGGTTCTGTTCTTCCTTTCTGCTACTCCATTCTGTTGAGGGTTATAAGGTACAGTATACTCCCTCTTAATCCCAACAGATTTACAATAGTTTTGAAGTTGTCAGATGTGAATTCCCCACCATTGTCTGACCTAAGAGTTTTGATTTTCTTATTGGTTTGATTTTCTACCAATGTTTTGAATTCTTGAAATTTGGCTAATACTTCACTTGACTCTTTAAGTTTTAAAAAATATATCCATGTTTTCCTTGAATAGTCATCCACAAAGATTAGATAATATAGGGCACTTGAAAAAGGAGTGGACATGGGGCCACACATATCAGTGTGAATGAGTTCTAAAACACTATTCGTCTTGTGTTCACTTGTTGGAAAAGATCCTTTAATGTTCTTTCCTAATGCACATCCCTTACAAATGCTCAAGTGTTCAGATTTTAGAGAGGGTACCCCAGAGGTGATTTTATGCAAAGTAGGAAGAGCACTATATCCAATGTGTCCTAGTCTTTTGTGCCAAATTTCATTATTCTGTTGAACATTGTGATTTAGGGCTACTTTTTGTTCATTACATAGTTTGTATAAGCTTCCATCTCTGGACCCTATGTACATTGCATTTTTGATGTTTGTGTTTTTGGTCCAGAGAAGAACTTTTTCTTCATTAAATGTTACCCTATATCCTTGATCAGCTAACCCTGATATTGAGATTAGGTTTCTCTTTATTCCGGGCACATATAATACTTCTTTTAACTGTAGAGTGACTCCATCTCTTATCTGTATCAAACAGGTCCCAATTCCTTTTACCGGATAAGTGGAGTTGTCACCAATGGTTACTTCTTCTGTAGAGTTTCCAGAAAGGGTTTCGAACTGATCTCTGAATCCAGTGATATGTCTTGATGCACCGCTATCTATTATCCAAGTATTTTTATTGGAATTTAATTCACTTGCTAAGGCTAGATAAAAAAGAGAATTTTCTGTTCCTTTAGTTTCTGCTAAGGCTGCTTGAATTTTCTGTTTTTCTGGACAGTATTTGTGAATATGTCCAAATTTGTCACATTTATGACATTTTATTTTGGAGAGATCCCTTTTGAAGTGATGTTTTCCATTACTTGAATTGTTGAATTTTCTCTTCTTTTTCTGAGAAGTTTTAGTATGAAGGGCTTGTACTTCATTTTCATTTTTCGACCCTATTCCTCTGGATGCTAATCTCGATTCTTCTTGAGTACAATCGTTCTTTAATTGTTCGAACCTAGGTAAAGGTGGTCTTGTACTTATGCACTGAATGAAGGTTTCCCAAGAGATGGGTAAACCCTTTAGGGCGATAAGTGTAAGTTCAGTATCTTCTATAGTATTTCCAATACAGAGAAGTTGATCTCTTATTTCAGATATCCTTAGGAAATAGGAGGTGATTGTTTCCCCTTTGTTCATTTTCATGTTGAGAAGTTGACTCTTCAATGTTAAGATTCTACTGGCATTGTTTATCTCGAATGTGTCTTGAATGATTTTAAACATTTCAAAGGCACTGGTAATTCTCGATATGCTCGGGAGGATAGAATCTTTCACTGAATCTATAATCAATTTCCTGGCTTTGTTGTTTCTCCTTTTCCATGTAGTTTTCTCAGTTTCTTCTTCCGGCATTTTCATATCCTTCTCAATATATTCCTCTAGTTCAAGTTCCATTAGAAGAGAAGTAAGTCTTGTCCTCCAAGATACAAAGTTTGAAGGACCTTCTAATCTATCTTCCATTCTCATACAGTGAGCCATAATTTAATTTATAATTTAAAATATTCTCAGCTATATGTTAGGTTTTATATATATATTTTCTTCTTTATATTCTTTACAGCTCTGATACCATGTTAAGGAAAATTGGATCAGAAGATACTAATATATAAATATATTATGTATAGTTGATATTCGCTGATCAATGCAATTGCCGTTGTGATTGATTGATTGACCAACGAAGATCAACTATATATATAAGTTGAATCGATGTAAATGTCAACAGTCACGTCTTTTGAATACCGACTATTTCCTAACAAACGACATAATAATAATATAGTCGCTGTTTTATAACCTGTCGGCATTAACTAATTGTAATAGGACTGTCACGATAGTTATCGTGACTGTTATACATGAACAGTCACGATAATACCGTGACTGTTTATGTATAACAATCACGATAGTATCGTGATACATAGTTAACTTATGAATTGTAGATTATACCATTCGATTAATATTTAGTGTTTTATATATATTATGATATATATATATATATATATGTATAACATAATTAATGATTGATATATTATATTAGTATATATATACTATAACTCATTATATATATATATATATATATATATATATATATATATCGTAAACACGAACGAACATATTTTAACACACCTCATAAGCAATTTCTCCAATCCTCTATATAATCTTGTAGGGTCCATAAAACCTAGGTTTTAACTTTTTTGCACCACTCTTCTTGAGTGAGGACTACCTATAAGGCTGCAATTGTAAGTATACCGTATCTCCACCTCAAATGCCCTCTCTATCTTGTGCCTATTTGCATACACCTTTTGTTGGTTTTGAGCTTGTTGGATTTTTCTTTCAAAGCCTTCATATAATATTTTGATAATCCTACATCCAATCTCTAGTTTGAGGTTCTTTGCTGTCCACAATAGCCAAGTCTACGAAAAAGGTGGCATCATACCCATACAAATCCCTAAAAGGTGTCGTACCTATACTCATATGATAAGTGTTGTTATAGCATTGCTCACCTAGATGCAACTATTTGACCCAAGCCTTCTAATGACCAGCCACATAACTTCTTAAGTACCCTTCAACCCATTTGTTTACTACTTTTGTCTATGGATGATAACTTGTTCTCAGTGTCAACTTTGTACCTATTAGTCTAAAGAGCTCTTACCAAAGCACATTGAGGAATTTTCTGTCTCGATCACTGATAACGTTTCTAGGCAATCCATAAAGCCTAAAAATCTCTTTGAATAACAAATCTGCCACCTGCAATGCCTTATATTTGGAGGATATGGCAAAGAAGTTTGTGTACTTAGTCAGCCTATCCACCACAACATAAATGCAATCTTTCCCTACACCTTAGATAGCCATGTGATGAAATCCATCAATATACTCTCCTACTTTTGATCAAGGATGTTTGGATTTATTTTGTTGACAAACTACACACTCCCAAATATGTCTAAGAACATCATCCTTCAATCCCTTCCAAGAAAATCGCTATCACCTGTTGGTAAGTTGGAAGTGCCCCTAATAACCTACTAGTAGTGTATCACAAACAACATTGAGAATCTTTTCCTTCATTTTTTTATTCAAGCATCGAATAGATTATGTCCTTATAGTAGATAGTGTCATCAATTACCTTATAATGATCATCTCAAATCTTTCCATCCATAATTTCACATGCGAATGTGTTCTTGGAGTACTCAACTAAAAGATGGGATTTCCAATCTACAAAAATCTCAGACATAGCTCACAAAGTGGGTTTCCTAGATAAAGCATCTAGCTATCACATTTTTCTTCCCTCCAACATACTCACTATCAAAATCATAATCTTGTAATTTTCTTACCCTTTTTGTTGTCGTTCATTCAAGTCTTTTTGTCCAAAGAAGTATTTCTAACTATTGTGATCAGTTCTCACCACAAACTTCCCTCCAACTAGATATTGTCTAAGTTTGGCCAAAGCATGCATGATTGTGAGCATCTCCTTGTCATATGTAATGTCTCTCAACATCTCTAATTTTTCTTCTTTCATAGGCTATAGGGTTATTATTTTGCATAAGCACAACTCTAATTTCCTCACCTAAAGCATCACTCTAGCACAAAGGGCTAAGAGAAATCAAGAACTTATAACATGAGGCAAGTGCTCATTACCTCCTATAGATGATCAAACACCTGTTTTGTTGAATCCAACCAAGAGAATGATCCATTCTTCATCAGATCTATGAGAGGTGTAGTGACTTGTGAAAACCCCTTCACGGACATCCTATAATAACTACACAATCCAAGTAAACCTCTCAATTATGTCACAACCTTTGATGGGGACCAATCAAGCATAGCCCAAATCTTCTCCTAATCCAACTTAACTCCATTGGCACCAATCACATAACCCTAATATAGCACCTCTACCATCCTGAATTCACACTTGGACGCCTTGGCAAACAAAGATTGTGCCTCCATGATACCTACAACCTCATAATATGTTGAAGGTGGTCCTCCTAAGTTTTGTTGTATATTAGGATATCATCAATGAACACTAGCACAAACTTTCACAATTGTCTACTAAACACATGGTTCATGCAAGAATGGAATGTGGTACGAGCATTGGTTAACCTAAAGGGCATGATCAAAAATTTGTAATGCCCATAATGGCATCTAAAGGATGTCTTATGTATGTCTTCCTCTTGCACTCTGATTTGATGATACCAAGACCAAAGATCAATCTTCAAAAAATAGAAAGCTCCATTAAGTTCATCTATAAGCTCATCAATCTTGGGAATTGGATATTGGGTCTTAAATGTTTTCTTATTGAGTGCCCAATAGTCTATGAACATCCTCATTGTCCCATGCTTCTTGTTGACCACCACTATAAAAGAAGCAGAGGGACTCGAATTGGGTGTAATGTGACAATGTCTAGCAATTCTTGGATAGCCTTCTCTATCTCTTACTTGTGCCTTTTTGGATGACAATAGAGAGTGGTAATTATTGGCTTATCTCTCTCCTCAAGCTCAATTACATGCTCAAAACCTCTCTCTAATGGTCTTTCTAGAGGAATATTCTTGAAAACCACACTATATAGGCTGACTATCTAAATGACATGCCTTCTTTTTATTTGCAGTGCCCTTGGTAGAAATGAAACATTGAATTACCCAAGCTACTTCACATGACGAAAAATACTTTCCATCCTCTTAGGAGTCATAATCCGGGATGCACCATTGGATATCTCTCCAAGAACTTCCTTCCCATATGCTCTAAACTTCAACTCCATGGTCTAAAAATTCATAGGATTTTTTCCCAACGAATGCAACCACTAAATCCCAGAATAATATTAGTATCCCTAATTTCTACCACATAAAAATCACCCTTTAACATATAATTTCCCAAGGAAATGCTCAACTAAGGAACCCTTCAAGTGCAAGTCATAGTAAACACATCTACAACCATCACACTAAAACCTTCGAAGTCCACCCATAAGCCCCTCTTGGCCACCAATGCCTTGTCTATGAAATTGTGGGTTGCCCAGCTATCAATCAAGATTATAACTCACTGCCCTTGTAGCACTCCTCTCAACCTGAAAGAGTTATATCTAGAAGTACCTGAAAGTGTGGCAATAATGCCTCCCTCAACTCTCCCTAAATTGTTTTTCTCTGGATCAACTTGTTCTTCCTTTGAGTCACTTTATTCACTACTTGATCCCTTTTCAACATTCTCTTCTTCACTATCAGAAATCACCTTGTTATAAAGCGCCTTTCCTTTTCCTAGGAAGCTATGTCTTGGTCCTCATGCTTCTTTATAGGAGAAACATAGCTAATTCCTTAACTTCCTTTTGGCTGCATTTGAAAAATTGGGTTTCTTAGACCACTCTTTTTAGAAAGGTATTTTGTCTTTCATTAATGGAGGGAACTTAGACTGAAATTTTGCCTTTGGAGTAGAAAAATCCATGCTCCTAGCCCTCTTAATGGCATCATAAAGAGTGGGAGGATCAAAGGCCTTAACCCAACCATGGAGAGGTTTTGATAACCCCTCCACGAAGAGCACAATCAACATTCTCTCTAATACATTTGGAAACATAACAACTAGTCTCTGGAACTCTAAAATGTATGCATCAATGGTACTACTCTGTTTCAGTTGTGCTAACTCCCTAAAATGTAGCTCTGGATCTTTCTTGTCAAATATGTCTATAATTTTTTGGCCGAACTCAGCATATGAATTAATTAAATTATGCCCGAATTAATTAAATTATGCCCGTGTCACTAACTTACGATACCACCATTCATGAGCATCACCATCCAAGTGCAAAATAGCATACTTGATAGCCTCATTCTCGAACATAGGGTTTGATGAAAATTGAAAAGTATTTGTCTTGTTTCTAAACCCATGACTGGTGCATTTGCTGGAGCCATCAAAAGTGAGAATAGAGAGCTTACCCAACCTCTTCCGTAAGTCCTAGCTATTAGGACCTATTTATCTCTTGGGTCTCTCCCTTAACAGGAGCTAACAAAAATCTTGTAGAAACATGGCAGCATAAATCTCAGCAACTAATGCCTCATACTCATGTAGCCAATCAACAAAACTCTTACTGGCATTTAGCTGATTTCTTCCGGCATTTAGTTGCCCAGGAATGGTAGTTAATAGGTATGTTCGTGTTACTGGCTTCTCCATTATTCTCATTAGTGCCATTATTACCCCCATTGTTCTCATTTGCATTCATGTTTTGCATCATTTGTGTCATCAACTGCACTATCTGCTACTGTCCCCTACCAAGATCATTCAAATCTGCATTGTACTGCTCTCATTGTGGTCTCTTCTATCACCCATATTTCTTTGATCTCCTTCACCAAACAAATCTGCAATAGGGACTTCCTCTTCAATCTCTGGTTGCTTTGGTGGATTGTTTGCCCTTCTTCTAAAATAGTATCTATGCTAACACCCTAGCTGCATAACAAATTTCTGCTAACAAAAACTTCCTCAAGTTCCCATTAGCTGATAGGATACACCACTATAATATACTACCCCAAATTATTTAACCAAAACTTTGCAATTTTCCATAGTTTTACTATGCAAGCATTTGGTCAAACAGTTTTCATGTACTTATATTTTTTACGTAATTTCATAATAGTTGTAACATAAAATATTTTCTCAGTTCCCAACTGCTGATTGCAACTTTATTTTTGCAGAATTATTAAACATGTTTATAGAAGTTATTTGTTTATCAAACTCAGTCTATTGCTGACATGAAATAACATATAAAAAATTTTGTACTCGGATGAATTAGCATGAACCAAATGACAATATTTAATATCACAATTGTTGACCTTAATTGCTGAGTCACCATACTAATTGTACGACATCACCCAAATGGTATGGCCTCTTCAATGTTTGGTACAACTACTCCTTTAAGTCTCGATTTCCCTTTATGATGTACAGCCTGCTTGGTCAAGGCTGTGCTAGGAGTAAGAAAGGCTTATAAGCCTTCAAATTTATGCACGGAACCCTTTTCTTGCTATTTGTAAGTTGTACAGCTCCTTGGTGGGCTTTACTAAGGTGCGCTTGGGTATATTTCCAGCTGGTATAAATATATATAATATTTTCAATTTATTCACCATAGCGCACACAACAATATAAAATTGGTTTTTCCTCCTCACACACATTACATGATAATATCTGCACTTTCTTCTTTGCAGACACAACACTGACTCTCAAATTTATAATTTGCTGGCAAATCTCAATAAATTTGTACCTAGGATTCGGAAGCCAACAACTGTAAATAAAATCCTTGTTTCTCCATTTAAGCACAATTGTTAATCTTGTATGAATCCACCAGGAATTTGACTAGGAAGAAATCTTTCATCTCCAACATCAAATTCCCGTAGGGTTTGAAGTTGAACTCATAGTCCAAACTTGCAATTAAGACATAAAATGACCAAGATATCTAATTCTCTTTTTGCTCTTCTTTTTGTACTCTGCCTGTAAACTTTATTTTCGAAATTCATAAAGTGACCTTTTTTAATTTTTAGTTAATTTTGGCCCCTAAAAAGCCACTTTAATGCATGGGGACATCTTTTAAATAAAATAATTAATTAAACTATTAGCAACATTAGACAACTTAAATTCAATTAATTAAATATTCCCTCTCCAAGGCCCAAATTCAGCCTATGGGAATAAAGTAGGCCAAGGGGTCCAACCCAAACACCTATGTCAAATAAGGGGATATTACATAGGAGTACTTTTATTTCAATCTCATTTCTTTCAGCAGTGGACTCTAATCATTATTTAAATTTCAATAGTTCCCATCCAGCTGCAAGGAGGACACAAAGAAACCTTACCAAACTCATTATCCAGCCAACGGTTTTCCTTCTCTCCATTCTACTCAGCTCTAAAACCTTCTACTTCCTCAATATGTTCCCATGTTAAGGTTAGGTTAAGCTCTTACATCCTTTTTAGGCAAGGGTTTAACATAGTTAATAACCATTATAAGTTAGTAATGTTTTTTTCTTTTCATACAATGTCTATATTTTGCTTAGAGAATTCTAGTGAAAGAGAATTTATGGGATATGCATGAAAAAGTAAAGAATGGCATTTAACCAAGTTGGTCAATATGGTGCTTCACACGTAAGATGATTACAAGGGCAGTGATAGGATATGATAAGATTTTGCAAACTGGTAAAGAACCAAAAGATCTCTAAAATGGATTAAGTATATATTGATGCATAGATATATATCTTACCTTGAGTTTGAATGTTAATATATATCCCAACTCCTTGTTCAGGCGCACAGCTGGAGGTTGTTTGCTTAAATCTAGATCTGGTCTTTCTGGCCGTGTAACACCTGCTGAGCCCACGTGCACAAATCTGTAATCATTTTGGTTAGCTCGGGAATAATACAAGCAAGAAAATCACTTCAATGTAAAATTCAAATATCAATTGTACTGCAAGAACTTAAGCATAAATGAATCCACTTGAAGTACAATTCAAACATTCAAATACTCT
This sequence comes from Cryptomeria japonica, assembly GCF_030272615.1. NCBI lineage: Eukaryota > Viridiplantae > Streptophyta > Pinopsida > Cupressales > Cupressaceae > Cryptomeria > Cryptomeria japonica. The sequence continues at coordinate 292,055,256 of NC_081407.1, forward strand.
GATCTTTTGTAAAGTTCATAATCTGTTTCAAGTAATACAAAGTATATCTCAACAAGGTCTATATGATGAAGATGATGGAAACTAGGAAAACAAACCGGGGAGTGATGGGCTCTTTCAGGTATGCCCTTATGCTTGAAAAAGGAAGTTCAAATGAACCTGGCTCAAAACTTGGATTTAGGTTGCCATCATACTCAAATTTGCTATACATTAGCTACATCAGATACACAAGGTATTTTAGATGCATTCATATCTCTGAATCATTGAGAACAATAAAATGATCAAACAACATGAGAATTAACAAGCCAAAGAGAATGAACAGCCAACAACTAGCAAACTTAATAAGACCTGTAGTGATGCCACCTTGCTTGTATCAAAGGGAGCAGCATCTGTTACAGTCCGTGCCCGAAAAACAGGTCTGAAGGAAGAGAAAGGTAAGCAAACCTGATCAAAACAAGCAAAAAATACATAACCAATCAGAATCGATATTGATGATTTTCATAACACTCACGAGATCCACACATCCATTCTTTTATAGACAGTGTACCGTTTGCCATTGTTCTTTGACTGTGTCAAAACTTGCAGTAAAGCCCACAGCATCCCAATCTGTGCTTGTGCGAATTATAAGTTTGTATCGACGGCCATCTCCTTTCAACTGCAGCTCTAACCCATCATATGCAGAAAGATCTAGTTGAGGAGAGAAATTCTGCAAATCCAACAAATATTATAACATCCAATCTATGGACTCCATAAACCAACACCTACGTTCAGAACTATCTGATTTGTATCAATGCATTTATTTCTCCCATGGAAGTTTCATTCATATTGGTTTTTGGAGGTCATCGAAACCCTTGGTTCCATACACAAATTCATGCAATATTAATGAGCCAATTTGAAATTTCATCAATATAAATGCTTTTATCTTCTTTGATATATAATAATCAATAATATAAGAAATTCCTAATATCATATTCAATTTCTAAAGTGAATTGGCTGTCCTAAATTAAACATATCAAATTTCGATGCTGTTTAAGCCGTAAGGTGATGAACTCTGAAATCAACACATCAAAGTTCAGATCTATGTCATGTCTCCCTGAAAAATTGTAAATAGAATGAAATAATTTCGATCATAAGCACTTAAAAATTATGTATGAACTATTAAAAAATTTAAAGACCCAAGTTGCAACACAAATATGCACATAACTTGAAACTTAATAATTTTCTTTGATCAATTTGGGCTTGAATTAGGATGTCTAACCTGAACAGTTGGCATTAGGATAAATTCTGTCAATTATGTTGTTAAGGGCAGTTAACCCACAACTCTTGAAATGTATACTACTTTTTGACAAAAAAGTGAGGCAGACCAGCATAAGAGTTCTTAGAGACTAGAATCACATAGATCAATTGCCATAAACCAAATATATTTTGCTAAAATGTAAACATATAACCATAGTTTATCAGAAGACAAAATGACAGTCTCTAACCTTTTCTTGAGCATAAAATTAGTCTGCCAGCTGTTATCCTTTGTGTCTTCTGTTAGAATTAATCGTCTATGTTGTCATTGATGTCAATTTGGTGGTACGGATTGGTCCGGATTGATGTGGAAGATAGGTATGTATGTTGTGTTGCAGACTGTGGAAGATAGGTATGTATGATGCAAGAAGTGCAGATTGTTGCATTATGTATTGGCAGTATGAGAGTTTTGGTGCTCCAGAAGTCTATGCAGTAATCAAAATATTCGAGATTTGCAAAGGTCTGGAATGCTCTGCATTTCATGTTGTGCGTTTGAGATTATAATATCCATGCATGTGTCTATGTTATTCTGTCTTGGCACATGTTTTTGATTAAGGGAAAACAAGTTTTAAGAGGACCAGAAAGCCCATAAAACAGGTTTTAAAGGGACCCGAAACCCAATAGATTTTACCGGGATCTAGAACCCAACAAAGCAGGCTGCTCAAAGATATTAACAATGAAAACCACAGCCAAAAACCAGCACAACTGACTCTTCAACTTCCAACTAACGCAAAACGATGCTGCTAAAAAGAATAGACATAGAGAACCAGCAGGCCTACCAGATCCAGGACTGAAAGGATCAACCCCAAGAACAAACACACAGAGGCATCCTTAGCTTGTAACTGCAACCATGGGTGAATCCGGGCACCAATAACCATTAACATAAACTCCACATTACAACATTTGACCATACAAACCCAATCTAGAAACAAAGGGTTTTGAAAGGCTCACCAAACCTTGAATCTGGGTTTTGAACTGGTACCCAAAACCAGCAAAGGGTTTTCCTAGGACCCCCAAACCTCCAACAAAGACTCCTGATCACGAAAAACATAGCTTGTCCTTAACCAAAAACAAGAACAATAACTGGCCAGGTTGGGCCCTTGAAAACTACCAGCATCGAGCAAAGCCAAAGCGCCCAAAAAGTGAAGCAAAAAGGCCAATCCAAGATACAACAAGAAGACCCCTGGCCACAGAACCAGCTAGGAATTTGAGATGAGAAAGTCCCAGACCCATCTAAGAAGGCACCTTTGGGAGAATAAACCAGCAACCTCAACAAGCAGCACGGACAACACCAGTAGTCGAAAAGCCCCATCACTCCATCTCCCCACCTCAATATGGAAGATGACCACCTCAATAGGAATACGAAAAAGGTAGATAGACAACATACAATGCTCTCTAGTAGCCAGCAAAAGCCAACCCTCTCCTCCCCTCCGCATTTCCACCTCAATAGGAAACAGGGTCACCTCAAAAAGGCAAGGATGGGAGAAGGAGAAAGGCCTAGAAAATCCTCCCAAAGGGCTACTCAAAAGACAACCCTCCACCTCAATAGGAGAGTAGCCCAGCACCAAAAAAGAGCGAAAAGCATCTCCTTCCGAAAGCCAAAACGAGACAGACCAAAGCATCGAAGGAGCCACGAAACAGAGCAAAGGAGAGAGAAAAAGACCACATATGAACCTCACAACCAAAGATCCGCCTGGGTCCCAAATCTTACCAAGTCCCTCACACCTTTGACTCTCCCCAAAGCCAAATCTACTCTCCCCCGAATGGATAGCGACCGTCCAAGGCCCATTCTCCTGAAACACAACCCTCCTCAGCGAACGAACTTCATTCACCTCTGCTCCCACACCCGAATACCTTAGCCCTTGAGCCCTCTGCTCAACAATTAGAACAAAAAGGAAAGAGACAGGGGAGAGCACCACGAACAAAACCCCTCCAGGATCCCCGCTCCCAGCCAAAAAGCAAACACCCACTGGGGACAAGCACACTCCATCCCCCCATCCACAGACGCCCCTCTCGAAGACCAGGACTTCAAACCCCCACACCGCATCTCCCGCATCGTAGCCCTTAATGCCTCCAGTAGAAGCCATCTCAGAAGGCACCGAAAAGGAACAAAAGAGTCGCCACAGAGAAGCCCTTCCCCAGCCAGGAGGTAAACAGAGGAGAGAAAGGCCAAATCTATCTTCATCCGCATCTTCTTCCCCATCTTCGGCCACACCAGAAGCAGTCCCTCCCGCTCCCGCCTTCGCACCCACCCACTGCATTTCAAACTTTTACAAAGAATAAGAGTTTAGGCACATGTTGTTGTGTTCAAGAAATGTGTTTCTCGGTCTTGATTGTCCCCAGATGTTCTTTCTTTTAGTCCAATGATTACACCGTTTGATAATGTGTTATTGCTTGGTGGTGTGGTCTACTTTTCATTCCTCTCCACTGCAGGAATGTTTAGTGGAGATCTATTTTGAATTATGTTTCTTCATCTCCTTGGCCGACTTGAATAATATATTTTGGAGATCGATATATATATATATATATATATAAATAAAGATCATTTGTAATGAAAAATAATCAAGAAGGTTTAGCATAAATAAATTGATTGTAAAAGGAAGATCTATCTCTGGCAATGTGAAGTGATTGATCAGTGTGGTGTTTGTTGATGTTGTTTGATATTGGTGGCAATGACCCTAAGGTTTCTTATGGCATTGCAATAGAGTGGTTGTTGTGTATCTTGTGGTGGATTCTTTCTTTCTTCCTCTAGGTAGTGAGCCCTCCTTTTTCTGGCGATTTTAGCCAGGCAGTGAGCCCACCTGCAGTGAACAATTCTGGTAGTGAGCCATCTTGTAAAAATCACCTAATCGGTGTCACCCTAATAGGTGTTTTAATTTTGAGAATTAACATTCTCCATGGTTTTTCCCTTCTTGGGATTTCCATGTCATATTTGGTGTCTCTTGTGTGTTCTTTTCATCATATCATCTGTTCATGGTTATGCCATCTGAAATCTATATTAGCCAGATCTATTTCTGTGAAAAATTTAATAAGTTTTAATGGATAACTGATTCACCCCCCTCTCAGTCATCCAGAACATTCAACAATTGGTATTAGAGCTTTGGTTCCTAGAAAGTGAGACTAATTGCTTGAGGAGATCTGATGGCACATAAATTGACTATCCCTACCTTTGAAGGATGCGACTATAGTTTCTAGGAAGTAAAGATGCGAGGATATTTGATTTCTCCAAGTTACAAGACTTGGAAGGTTGTGGAGACTAAGTATTCAGCACCGGCAAATGGACCTACTACACCGGATGACATTGAAGCTTATGAAGAAGATGAGCAAGCAAGGTATGCTATCTTTAATGCTTTATCTAAAACTAAATTGGCAAAGGTTGTTGCTTTAGACACTGCTTATGAAGTTTGGGAAAGGTTGAAAAGTATTTATGAAGGAAATGAAAGAGTCAAGCTATCCAAGATGCAGACTACTAAAGGCACTTATGAGAATTTGAGAATGGAAGAAAGTGAAGGTGTTGCGAGCTATTTTCAGAAGGTTGACAGTGCTGTGAATGAGATCAGAGATCTTGGTGGTGTTTTGGATGAGAAGAATGTGATACAACAGATCATGAGAACCTTATCGAAGAGTTACAGTGACAAGATATCAGCTATTGAGGAAACCTATGATCCAACAAAATTCACTAGAGAATAGTTGTTTGCCACCTTGTCTGCATTTGAGATGAGAAAGTTTGGTAGAGACAAAGTAAAATCAAAAACGGCCTTTAAAGCATTAAAAGTTGCAGATGAAGATTCAAATGATGAGAGCCTGAATGAAATGGAAGAAAACTTTGTAAGAAAATTGAAAAAGAGGAACCGGCAAGTATAAAGGTATGTTACTTCTTAAATGTTTTAAATGTGGAAAGATTGGTCATTATGCATCTAGATATTCAGAAAGAGGATCAAAACAGAAGTTTAAGGATAATAAAGGAAAGTTCAATAACAAATCCTACTATGTTAGAGATGATGTTGGTATTTCTGATTATGAGTCAGATTATGAGGATGGTGATTGTTTGTTCATGGTAGAGAAAGATGGAACTAAATCTAATAACTCTAAGATTCTTGAGACTATTGCTTCAACATTGCATGTTAGGAGAGATAGAAATGAATGGTTTATTGATAGTGGATGTTCAAATCATATGACTGGTCACAAAAGTAAGTTTGTAAAGCTTGAAAAATATGATGGCGATTCTGTTAGATTTGGAGATGATCAGACTACTCAAATTGTTGGAATTGGTTCTATTACCTTTGATGGAAAGCGTAACACTGACAATGTTTACTATGTAAAAGGATTGCATCATAATCTTTTAAGTGTTGGACAAATGTACGAAAATGGTTACAATGTTGTCTTTGCAATGTTTCGGATCTCAATGCATCATAAGCAATGTTGTACGAAAATGGTTGTGAGATCCGAAACTGTCATTGCTGCAAGGAAAAAGACTGGTGGAAACATGATTAGAAGTTTCTACAGGACATTGCTTGTTATCATAGATCAATGAGAGTTGGCTTTGGCACTGAAGGATGTGTCATATCAATTTTGACAATTTGGTGAAGATCGATATGATAAAAGTTGTGAGAGATTTACCAAGATTGACTAAATCGGATAACAACATTTGCAGAGAATGTCAAGTGGGAAAGCAAACAAAAGGAACATTTAAAGGAAAGGAACAATCGTCTACTGGATTGCTGGATCTGATACACACAGACCTGTGCAGACCTGTGCGGTCTGACCAAAACAAGGAGTCTACAAGGTGAGAGGTATTTCATGCTCTTAATTGATGTTCTAGAATGGCATGGGTTAAATTTCTAAGAGAAAAGTTAGAAGCATTACAAAAGTTCAAGACATTTAAAGCTAGAGTTGAGAATGAAGCGGATAGAAGAATTAAGTGTCTAAGATCTGATAGAGGAGGAGAATTTATTTCTGATGAATTTGATACTTTCCGTGAGAAATATGGAATTAAAAGGCAATTAATATCTCCTAGGACACCTTGGCAGAATGGCATAGTTGAACGAATGAACAAGACTATTCAAGAGGCGGCAAGAACTATGATCAAGGAAGCAAACCTACTGGAAATTTATTGGAGAGAAGCTATACACACTGTTGTGTAAATTTGGGAAGACATCATATGAACTATGGTATGGAAGGATCCCATCTGTGAAGTATTTCAAAGTTTTTGGAAGCACTTGCTACATCCGGAGAGATGAAGGAAACCTTGGAAAGTTTGATAAAAAAGAAGATGAAGGCATATTTCTTGGTTATTATACAAAGAGCAAAGCTTACAAATGTTACAACAAGAGATTGAACAAAATTGTTGAAAGCGCAAATGTGAAGGTTGATGAGATCATTTCAAAAGAAGTTGTTATTCAAGTAGGGTATGAACCTAATGAAGGAGAGGAGAAGAATAGAGATGAAGAGAAGCAAAAAGAAACTTGGGTTGCTCCGGCAACTGTATCAAAACCCCCTAGGTATGTGCAGAAAAATCATTTTGAGAATCAAATCATAGGAGATGAAAACATAGGAGTCATTACAAGAAGCAAAGATGTTGAAGAACAAGTTCTTTTGTGCTTATTTTCTAAGACCGAACCAAAGACAATTGAAGGACCCTGCAAAGATCAAAACTGGATGAAAGCTATGAAGGAAGAGCTCGATCAAATTGAGAAAAATCAAACTTGGGAATTGGTACATAGACCGATAGATAAGAATCTTATTGGAACAAAATGGGTATTTCGGAACAAGTTGGATGAAGATGGTCAAGTTATAAGAAACAAAGCAAGGTTGGTATGCAAAGATTACACACAGGTTGAAGGAATTGATTTTAAAGAAACTTATTCTCCTGTTGCTAGAATGGAGACTATTATGATGTTTTTGGATTTTGCAGCATATAAGGATTTCAAAGTCTATCAAATGGATGTAAAATCAACATTTTATTAAAGAAAGAGGTCTACATTGAACAACTAGAAGGATTCAAGTTATCAGATGATCTAGATGTTTGCAAATTGAAGAAGGCACTATATGGATTGAAGGAAGCACCTAGAGCTTGATATGGAAGGTTAGATAAGTATCTACTGAATCAAGGATTTTCTAAAAGGGTCTGCTAATAGCAATCTCTACTTCAAAGTTGAATTAAGTAAGATCTTAATTGTTGTTGTTTATTTGGATGACATAATCTTTGGTGGCAATGATAATATGTGCAAAAAATTTGCTAGTGAAATGCAGAAGGAATTTGAAATGTCTATGATTGGTGAGTTGAATTTCTTCCTTTGATTGGAAGTAAATCAAAGCAATAAAGGTATTTTCATTTCTCAGTCAAAATATGTTAGAGAACTGTTGTGATGTATTCACACATCGCCCCATTGCAAATGGGGACCCCCACTTTTTTTGCTTTATGGGGTTTGTTTCTAGGTCTTTTAGGGTTTTGTCTATTAGCCTGTGCATGCTGAGTGTTGCCAAAGGGATCACTAATATAGCGGGCTCTGTTTTAACTAAAGGTGAGTCAGTGGATGCTTCGAGTTAGGGTCAGCTTTGAAAAGTCTTCCTTAGGACAAAGTTTTGCTCTTGTTGCTAATTGTGTCTTGTTTGAGTTTGAGGAGGTTGATGAAGCTTGGTGAGTGAATATACTCTTTGAAGGTCTGAGTTAGGTCAAGTTAGTGAGTGATGAAGTCTGGAATGTCATCCTGGTCTTCAAATGTCCTGAAATTTGGCTGTCTGGAATGTCATCTTGAACCTGAAATTTGACTGTCTAGAAAATTGAAGAATCCTCCAAAAACTAGATTTTGCATTATAACTCCTGGAGGTCCGAAACCACTCTCAAACATCCTGACAATATATATGGAATATAACTTAAAGTATAAGGACTTATACTTAAATGTTATATTCCATATATGAATCCTGACAGAGAGACCAAAATGTCAAATTTCGCTTCTGACCCTTCCAAAGGGTCCAGAGCGAATTCCTCTATAGGGCATTCTACTTTGGTCCAAACTTAGAACTAACTCATTCCTAAGCATTATTGAGGGCAAAACACTTATTTGGAGAGAAGAAATATGAAAATAAAGTCAGGATTGAGCATAAGGAAGAATTTCGCTCCTGACCCTTCCAAAGGGTCCAGAGCGAAATTCATATTTCCTCTATTTTGCTCTTTAACTTGACCAAGTTTGGAACTTCTAAGGCATGCTTTGGAGGACTTGGATGCATATTTGCCTTGGAGAGGAGGTTTGAAGCGATGAAATGATGGAAATCAACCTGGAAGGAGAATTTCACTCCTGACCCTTCCAAAGGGTCCAGAGCAAAATCCTCAATTTGACCTTCTTTTTTGCCTTAAGCCCTAGGTTGACCTTGTCTTGAGCTAGTTTGATGGTGGATTGCCTTGATTATGGTGAAAGGAGCTTGAAATTGATCAAGTTTGAGGAAGAATTGGATGAATGAAGTGGAAAATCAACCAAGAATGGGGATTTTGCAACTGACCCTTCCAAAGGGTCCAGAGCGAAAATCCCCATAGCTCTCATTTTCTTCCTTGTTTTGGACACATTTTTGGTTTCTAAGGCATGTTGGAAGGTGGATTGGTATGTTCTTGCCTTGGGAAGTGATTGAAAGCATTAAAAGGTGAATATTTTGCCTAGAATATGAATTTCGCTCCTGACCCTTCCAAAGGGTCTACAGCGAAATTCTTTATAAACCTCATTTGCTCCCTTGCATAGGCTACAAACCTTGTTCCTTGGGTAAAGAGTGATGTATTTTTGCCTTCTAGAGAAGATTGGAGTTGAAAAGATGAAGAGTCAAGCCTACAGTTGGAATTTCGCTCCTGACCCTTCCAAAGGGTCCAGAGCGAAATTTCACAAAACCATTCTTTTCTCTCAGTTTTGTGCCAAGTCTAGTGTGGGTCAAGGTGAATTAGGATTGGAGATGTCCTTGGGCATAACTTTGGGTTGCTAATAATCAACAAATATGAAGGAATTAAGCAAAAACTAGGATTTCGCTCCTGACCCTTCCAAAGGGTCCAGAGCGAAATTCCTAAGATCACCTATTTCCCCTGCAAAACAAATCAAACTTTTGGTTCTTATGGCCAAGATAGGAATGGAGTAACGTTTTCTTGGCCTTTGAGGTGAATTGAAATGGAACAGTGAAGTAATAAGCTCAAGAGCACGGATTTCGCTCCTGACCCTTCCAAAGGGTCTAGAGCGAAAATCCTAAAACCTATTCTATCTTCCAAAATTTGTGCCAAGCCAAGCCTGGACCAAGGTGAGAGAAGTTGGGAGATGCCCCTAGGATTGCCCTTGAATGGATTTTGGCCACCAAAAATGAAGATTTTAGGCTAGGACAAGGATTTCGCTCCTGACCCTTCCAAAGGGTCCAGAGCGAAATCCTAGATAGGTCCTGTCCCTGGCCATGATTTTGAGTGAATTTCCCTTTTCAGGCCTTTTGGGGGTCAAGCAAGTGTTGTCAGGTTGAGAGATGGATCCAAAGATGAGAGTCCAAGTATAGAGAGTGAAAAGGATAGACCTTGGTGAAGGAAAACAGGCAAGTCAAGAATTTTGCTCCTGACCCTTCGAAAGGGTCCAAAGCGAAATTCTCAATTTCACCTAATTTGCTCATGATAAAGGTCAAGTGGTGGATTCCTAGGCTTTGGTGGAGAGAAGGCTAGCATATGCTTGTCTTGGAGGCATTTTGGAGTTAAGAAATGATAGAATTTGAGCCTAATTCAGGAATTTCGCTCCTGACCCTTCCAAAGGGTCTAGAGCGAAATCCTTAAAAACTACATTTTGCTCCAATTTTGCATCAAGCTTGGTATTGGTTGAGATTGAGGTCATCCTTAGACATGCATCTGAGCAAGTATGGTCACAAAGTGAGAAGAATGTAAGCCAAGAATGCAAATTTCGCTCCTGACCCTTTCAAAGGGTCCAGAGCGAAATTCCTAGTGGTCTAATATTTTGCCTAGGCCCTTGAGCAAAACCTATTCCTTGGCAATTTTGGAGGTTAATGACTTGATCTTGGTGAGGTAATGATGAGAATGAGGTCTGATTGAGCAACTTTGTCAAAATTCACTCCTGACCCTTCCAAAGGGTCCTGAGCGAAATTCTTATAGGGCCTGTCCCTGGGAAGGATTCTAAGGCAAATTCTATCTTGATGCCTTCTTGTTAATAATTTCAGGTAAGAAATGCTATGAACAGGATAAATATATCATGTGTACTTGATCATCTTTTGGTTTGTGTTGCAGGTGAAAGAAAATCAGGCCAGGACAAGGACGACCTGTTCTAAGCCCATCATCATCAAGGACACTCCAAATGCATGGAGGAAGACTTCAAGTGTTCGAGAAAAGCATTGGGAGATTTCAAGTGTTCAAGGAATTGCAAGATATCTCCAAAAAACCTTCACTTCGCCACACTAAGGAACCACAAGATGACAAAGAAAGGCTTTGCCAGCACTTCAAGGCGAGATATGCTACCGGAGGAAGAAGACTTGACCATAAGGAAGCCTTATCAAGCACAAGGGAGTCAAGGAAGTACATCATTCATCACGTCAGAAATAGAGGAGGATCAACCAAGTCACAAGCGTTAGACAAGGTGGCATCCCAGTCATCATTCCTCTAGTTAGATTGGTCCACCTCAGCATGTCCAGATTCAATGTACCTGACTCATCGGGGACAGCACAAACTTCGAGGCACCTACCCCTGTTTCCTATTGGTTCTCAAATATTGAATGTAATTTTCTCATTGGCTAGGGAAGTTTGTTATAACAAACCCTAATTAGGGTTTTCATCCTGTAATCCTAGCCATCGATTCTAAGTCAATCAGAGCCATCTGTTTGTAAAGGGTTCTCTATATAAAGCCCTGGCTCCTCATTTGTAAAGGGTTAATAGTTAATAGTCAGAGAATAGTTAGGAGTTACCAAAAGAGAGATAGTCAATAATTAGTAGCTCAATAGTAGATAGCATTTTAGAGTAGAGTAGAAAGAGAAGGCAAAGATTGTTGCCAAGACATTGTTGCAAAAGACATGTAAACTTCATTGAAGGAATGGTGAATTCTATGTGTCGATTCTACAATTTGCATGGTCTCTATACTTCTCAAATTTAATTTCACACTATTAGATGAATGGAAGAAATTTGTATGATCAATGGTGAAATTTGTATATCCATGCTACTAACAGTTTCTTGATTGCAAACTTGCCTTGCGTAGTCAACTGGAATCATTCAACTTAAGCTTAACTTGAATTATCGCTTCTTCATTGATATGCATCAACCTGACGGTGTCTATGCTTGTAGCGGTGATCTGAACATCATTAAGCTATCCTTAGAAGATTGCACTAACCTTGTGGAGATGATCCTAGCATGTCAAAGCAAGACTTAGTTAAAGTTTCATCAACGGTCATCCATTGCTCCTACATTCTTAGTGTTAGAATTAGATCCTTCTCCAACCCTCATCCTTTTCCTTTTTTAAAAAATCAAGGATCAATAAAGACCCACGTTCCAATGATATCCAAAGCAAATCAGATGCTCAGGTCATCGAATGTAAGTCCCCTTGTGATTCCAGCAGAATCACATCATACCGCAAGAGCTTATCCACACGTAGAGAACCTACAATCAGAACCTTGGAGCTACTTCGATTGATCCTTATGCGAGATCTTCAGCATTCTGGGAAGCTTTATTCAAGAGAGGATAAGGTACCTTTAGGTATTTTATTCTGTGTTTGGTCATGTACAAAAGACACATCAACAAGAACTATTGAAGAAGTTTGGATTGAAAAATTCCAAACCGGTATGTACTCCCATGACTACTGGATGCAAATTGACTAATGATGACAAATCACCTAAAACTAATGCAAGCAAGTACAGATCAATGATTGGAGGATTGTTATATTTGATTGCTACAAGACTACATATCATGTAAGTTGTTTGTCTTGCGGCCAGATTTCAGCAAAAACCAAAAGAGTCATGTGTTGCAATAAAAAGGATATTCAGATACTTGAAAGGAACAAAAGGTTTTGGATTGTGGTACCCAAAAGGATCAAACTTCACTCTGAAAGCTTATACTGATGCAGATTGGAGAGGAAGTATTGATGATAGAAAAAGTACAAGTGGTGGAACATTTTTCCTTGGCTCCCGGTTAGTGGCATGACTAAGTAAGAAGCAAGATTTTGTATCTTTATCAAATGTAGAAGCTGTATACATTGCAGCTGCTCCATGCTGCACTCAGGTTCTTTGGATGAAACAAACATTGAAGGATATTGGCCTGTTGTTTGATGAACCTATCTCAATCATGCGTGATAATACAAATGCAATCAATATCTCTAAGAACCCTATTTCGCATTCTAGAACAAAGCATATTTCTATTCAGTATCATTTCTTGAGAGAAAAAGTATTGAATAATGAAGTAAAACTTAAATATGTTCCTACAAAAGAGCAAGTTGCACATATTCTCACAAAGGCATTGTGCAAGGATACTTTTGAGTATCTTCGACAGTTGTTAGGGGTTATTCCCATTCCTAGCTTGAACTAAGTGCATTTGATAGTGTATTAGTCCAAGATATTTCATGCATATTTCTGTCAAGGCTAATGTTTGGGGCTTCCTCTTAGGGGGAGCAGAGTGGTTTCTGAGTTGTGTTGCTCTCTACCTTTGTCCTTGATGTCAAAGGGGTAGAAGTTTGAGAGGTTTGTGCTTGAGATGTTTGGAAGTATATAGTTTTTCTTTCTAAAGGGGGAGAACTGCTTGAGAAGTATTTTGAACATGCTATTGGAGAAATTGTTTGTCGTTGATGAATGTTGCCATCAATGACAAAAGGGGAGATTGTTAGAATTACTTGTCTATGTTGTCATTTGTAATGTCCCCTACCTGATCTATTTAAATATACTAAAATTGATAGATTTTCTTCAATAAGTTATTAACAAGTGCTTGTTTATTTTCCTCATTAGCTGATTAATTTCATTATTCATAGTTCTTAATATAGATATCAAACCTTGCTACTACTTCAGTTTTAAGGGAGAAGGGTTTACATATGTTACCAAAGGGCTGAGAGACCAACTACAATAGGTTCCCTCAAAGTTTACAGATCCAAGCCCTTACCTATATTGGGTCTATACCCTCAAGGCTTATGGGTTGCTGATCCTCACCCTATCTTGGGACTTAACCTATTGCTTGGATTTAGACTGCCCCTCTTTGAAATAAAATTCAATAATAAATGATAATCTCGAATTCAACTTGAAAGCTCATTCTGGTTCTAGCCTACGTGAAATGGTTCTTCCTTTGCAAGTTCGGTTGATAATCCAACAATCACCTTCTTTACTTGTTCATGCATATATTCACTATCAGCCCTCCCTCTAGCACCAATTATGTTGATGTGTTTTTATGCACAATCGAAAATAAAGTAAAATACCAAGGTATCTTATCCTCTTTTGAACAAAGTCTCTCAAATGCTATGCTTCACAATCAAATGAGACAACTACAAGGTTCCAAAATGTCAGATCTTGACTCGTGGATAAGCTCAATGCTTGATGTTATATTGTTGGAATCACAAAGGTGACTTACGTTAAATACTTGGGCGTTTGAATAATGTTGGAACTTGATCACCTAATATTGCAACCTTGTGATGCTTTCTCTCCTAAGCCAACTTGAATTAAAAAAAGGACAAAAGGGGAAGGGTTTAGAGAAATTAATCTACTCCTAGGAATATAAGGGACAATGAATGATTGGGTAAAACTCAAGTAATCTATTCTTTGCCATCAACGAACAACACCAAAAACCTAGTGCAATCTTTTAAGGTAAATTTATAGATGGTCAAATTACTACCATCAACATCAATATCATCAAGGCAATGCATACCAATGGACGAGCAATAATTGAAGTTAAGTTCAATTCTAATTCCAATTGACCACACAAAACAAACTTACAATCAGCAAGAAGCTAATGGTATAGATAAACGAATTTCACCATTACTCATTCACAATTCCTTTCATTCATCTAATCAACATGAAAGCAAATGAGAATTGGAAACCATGCAACTTGTTGAACAACACATTTCACCATATCTTCAATGAAAAGAGTATATTCATTTACAAGTCTTAGCAACAATTTCTTCTTCTCTTAATCTACTCTACTCCTAACTTCTAATGATCTAACTACTAACAATCTTCTACTCTTCTACTGCTCACCATTAACCTTTACAAATGAGAGAGCTAGGACTTACATAGATAGCTCATTACAATGAATGTAATAGATTGATTCAAGATCAATGGCCAAGATCGAAAGATAGAAACCCTAATTACGGTTTGCAACAACCACCATTACATTGACCAATGAGAGATGAGGGTAAGTAAGATAAATAATATTTGATGTAGTTCCATGTGTCACCTATTCCCTCATTGAATGAATGCTGACTTGGTACCCTTTGATTGAACAAATGGTGACTGCAATGCCACCTCAACATGCCTTGTAGACTTAATCAATTTGCCTTGAACATTCTTCATGATATTTGGGACTCCTTGTGATACTTTGCATTTCATCCATAGCTTAGGGAATTCTCCATGAACTATTTCCTCCTTAATGTTCTTTGGCTTTGAGATTCCTTGATGTAGTTCCTTGTTCCTTGATGTGAAAGCCTTCGCACTTATGTTTTGAACTTGCTTTCCTTCATTTGTTCACCATCACGGTGAAGTCTTCTTCGTGTTTGATCTAGTCCGCATCCTTGTCTTGGGCAATCCTCTTTCACATCAAGCCTCGATCATCTTGCGTCCCTTCCTTGCAACAGAAATACAAAACAAACAAATATTGAATCAAACACCCATGGGATAAAAAACATCTGAATTATCTTTGTCCATTCCTTCACTCAGTGGAAATTTGATGCCTATAGGGACTTTTTTGTCATTGATCTTCATTTGAATTGATTTGTCCCTTTGTAATTTTGCCCTCAAGTGGAAATCTGACTCCCATCGGGACTCATTGTCCTTGAAAATTTTGTGTTGACTTGATCACCATTTGATGGAGTGGAAATTCTAACCTCATTAGGACACTTCAATGTTCCTTACTTTGTCCTTATTCCCGATGGGTAAGATGATTGCTAATTTTCCAAAATTAACTTTGGTTCTGATTTCAATCAGAAAATTGGAACTATGTAACGTAATTTTGGAAAATACAAAAGATTTGATCAAAATCTGGAAAATTTGTCCTTAGAAAACCTGATTTTCAGACTTAGGATAAGTCTGTTTGCAATAAATAAGTCTGAAGACACCATTGTAAACTCAAAAAATGGCGTGTTTGATGCAATCTCAGGTCTGGTTTCTGAGTCTAAAGTCTGAGGACACTCCTGAAAGTGGTTGATTTAGGGGTTGGAAAGTTGTCTCAGATTTGATTTTCTGAATACCAGGTCTAAAGACACCTTGGCAAACACAGAAAATGAAATGTATGATGTTAAAAATGTATTCTCAGTTCTGATTTTCTGAATGGCAAGTCTGAAAACACCTCTGAAAATGAACCTTCAATGGCTGGAAACAATGTCAATCATGGCACCACATCCTACATAGTGCGATTTTGATCAATTGCTTAAAAACATTTATGCACATTTCAGCCTGCTGGGTCAGCGAATGGTGGCTGGAAGTGATGTTTCAAATCTAGAAATGTCTTCTTGACTAGCAATGGCAGCCTATAAACCTCTCTAATGGTGGCGCACTTGGTATATTTGGTGCGATTTTGACCTTGGATGGCTGGGAATGATCACGTCTTGGCCTAGAAATGAGAGCTGGAAACAATGTTTTGCAAATGAAAAGTGGCTGGAAATGTTGTTTCAGACTTCAATTAGTTATGATGCCACCCCTCTTAGCTCTAGAAATCTTCAACCACGAGGCAAATGATGCCTTAGGCAAAATCGCCCCTTACTCTAGCAATGGTGGATTTCAAATCAGCTCCTTCAGCGCCTCCAATCACTTTATAAGAAAATTTAAGGGGCTGTGTTTTTATTCATGTTTTTACCTTGAAAAGTCACCACACAACCAACGTGGGATTAAAATTTTCCCTTTACCAACCACAAGGGAAAATTGATATGCATTGGGATTCAACACTTGGCACATTTTCATTTGCTTGATCATTAAATATATGTGGTAGGGGACAAATAATTTTCAATAAAATTCACCAAATTTGCACATTATAACCTTGACGAGAAAATCGACCCTCATCTGGACAAATTAATTCCAACACTTAATTCATTTGCATCCCCAAATCCACTCCAGGGGGAAATCGGTGGCTGTCTAGACAAATAAATTTGATCATCTCATGTAAAAATACCCCCTAGTGGAAATTCGCCCTTCATCAAGACTCAAATTCCCATTAAAACTTGTCAAATTCTATCAAAATATCCTCCAAGGGAAAATCAAACCCCATTAGGACACGAAAATCTTGTCATTTTCCATCATTTTATCCTCAGTGGAGAATCGATCTCCATCAGGACACATAAACTTGTTAAAGTCCTTGTATGTTTATTCATTCTTACCTCATTTTATTCCACTCCACAATGAATGTGGGATAAATATTATAAAATAATAGCCTGGTGGAAAAACATGGGTCATTGGGACATTGTGGTGGAGAATCCCAATGCATCGGGATTTTCCCAAAAAACACTTTCCATGAGGAAAAAATGCACCTCATCGGGACAGAGGCCATTTTCATCATAAAAACACTTGTGCTCAAAACTTAGTGCAAAATCATGCTCCATTGGGACAAAGTCCATTTTCACCTTTAAAACTCAATGAAAAAATGCCTCCCATCGGGAAAACTAACTTTTATGCCTTATTTCATGGGGGAAAAATGCCTTCCATCGACACTGTGATGAAAGTCCCAAACTTATCATATTTTGCCATTTTGCTTAGAGGAAATTCTACTTTGATCAGGACTTTCAACATTTTAACCGGATTCATCGGGATTTTGTGCATTTTTAACTTGTTTTACCTCCTAGGAGTGAAAAAATGACTCCTATAGGGACCTTTAGCACCTACACACAGAAATCACGCCAATTTGCTACATTTTTATCATTTTACACTCTCATTTCAAGGCAAAATTGAAACTCAACAACTAGCAAGAATAAATCAAAACTCTAAGGCAACCTGACGCTTAGGATCATTTTAACAATTTTAACATCATTTCAACATTTTCATCCTATTGAGCACATTTCCCCCTCACTAGCAAAGGCTAAGACTAGGAAACTATTGCTAAACCAAAGCAACCTAAGCAAAACATCTACCCTAAAAAGCGAAAAAAAGTGGGGGTCCCCATTTGCAATGGGGCGATGTGTGAAAATGTCACAACAAAACTCTGTATGAATTCACCAAGAATTGGCCAAGTGGGATTTCATCCACAAAATCAATATTTACCAGAGTTATTGTCCTACGTTAAATGGTTGAACCAACGCTTAGGTCCCAAAGAGGGTTTCTCCAAAATGATCAAATGAGTTCCACAATCCTCCTTTTAAAACTCTCCTAGAAATTTGGGGAAATTATATTATAAAACCAATTTTTTTAATACTTGTTGTAGGCAATACTATTGCATTTAGTGAAGCCTAATTATTACATTGTTTTGCAATTATTATTTTTGTTTTCAAAATAAACTTGATTTTTATAAACTTGAGACTTATATTTTTTAACTTAATATATTGTAGAGATTATTTATCTACATTTATGACTCATTTGAACGGAGTTCTAAGAATAATAGATTTTTTAGGTTATTTTGGGGTTTTATATTCAAAAAATTAATGTCTATTTTAAATGATTTTTTTCATTATTTATAATATTGTAAATAAAGTGATTTTCCTACATAGATATATAAATTTTAATCATTTTTAATTATCAAAATATAGGTAATAAAATGAATCGCCCATTTTATAAGATTCATATTATTTAAATTAAATTAAATAAAAAATTAAACTATTTCATTACAAGCTTTACACAACAAATATTTCTATTAAAAAAAAAACCCAATTATTGTATGTATTCTTTATCATTATAATTTTGTATCTTTTTTTTTAAAAAACATTGTATTTTTTAATACTTTTTGAAAATCATAATTTTCTTTTTAATCATTTTAATATACACAAAAAAATTTAATCACTTTTAATCATAAATTTAAATATGTTTTATTCAGTCTTTAAAAAAAAGTCTATTTTCACTCTAATGTTTCTATTATACAATTTTATATTTATTAATGATTTTTGTTTTTTTTTTATTGGTGAACATTTTCTTCTGGAGCTATGAACCAATGAGGCCACATTTTTTAGGGACCTCATCCTCAGATGTTGGGATTAGCCCCAGACCTATTCTATTATTTTTCCTCAATCTCTTCTTGATCTCATTCTACCTCCTTATTTCTCCTCTCCTTATTACTCCTTTTTTCCTCCTTATTTCTCCTTGTTATCTCTTCTTACTCCTTATTTCTCCTCTCCTTATCTCTCCTCTCCTTATCTTTCCTTATCTCTCTCCTAGCCTCCACATCACTCCACCTTCCTAGTCTATCATTTTTCCTCAATCTCCTCCTAATCTCATTCTACCTCCCTATTTCTCCTTTCCTTATTACTCCTTTTTTCCTCCTTGTTTCTTCGTATTATCTCTTCTTCCTCCTTATTTCTCCTCTCCTTATCACTCCTTTCCTCCTTATCTCTCCTCTCCTTATCTTTCCTTATCTCTCTCCTGGCCTCCATATCACTCCACCTTCCTAGTCTATCATTTTTCCTCAATCTCCTCCTAATCTCATTCTACCTCCTTATTTCCCCTCTCCTTATTACTCCTTTTTTCCTCCTTGTTTCTTCGTATTATCTCTTCTTCCTCCTTATTTCTCCTCTCCTTATCACTCCTTTCCTCCTTATCTCTCCTCTCCTTATCTTTCCTTATCTCTCTCCTAGCCTCCTTATCACTCCACCTTCCTTATCTCTCCTTCATACTCTATTCTCCTCCAAACTTTTTCTCTGTGCATCTCTTCCACCAATCTTTCTTCCTACATCTCCTTCATACACGACGTTATTGTCGCACCCTCACATCCTCTCCTTCATGTGGGCTCATTCTCTAATGCAAGGCCTCGAGCGCTCCCACCACCGTTAGCCTAAAAAGCCTTTGTCCACCTTCCTCTGCATACATCCTCCATGGGTTTGTCACCTTGTTTACTCGTCGCGCAAGGAACGAATGTTCGACCCAGCACATCAACACGTTGGGATTTAAACTCAAGAAGTGGCATAAGAGCCACCTTGCAACATACAGTTACATTGCCGGGTCATCCTCTATAATTATTAATAGTTATTTTATTAAGATCAATTATAGTCAGTATTACATATATATATATTTAAAATAATATAATCATAAACTAATAATTAATAATTAAGTTTCTTGCGGGTATTGATATGGTTAAGTTAATTAAGTTTACGAGGAAACAAATCCTCTAAATATATGACTTTTTTTTAACAAATCAACAAATATATATGCATACACTAATATATTATAATAGTCCACATAATACTAACAAACCTATAACAAACTATGTGAACTTTAACAAATATACCAACAAAGTTGTGGCGTTGTTGTTCTTGAAATCAAGGTTCAAACCCCATTGGGGTGCTATCCATTTGTGACCTCACCATTTCATAATTCTGAGTCCAAAGTGTTTACCCTTTTCAAAAAAATAATAATTAAGTTTAAGATTAGTTTTATAATTATATAGATTTTTTAATTAAATTAGGATTATGTTTTTAAGAAAAAAGTATGTTTTCACTATAATGTTTATATTATAATATTAATATTATTTTATTGAAGTGAGAGTTATAGTTTATATTACATGAATATATTAATTTTTTTAAATAACAATAATCCAAAATTTTAATAATTAAGAATTACAACAAACATTTTTTATTATAATACTATGAAAGCAAGTACTTGCCACAAAGTGGCACTTGTTTCCTTTTGCTCATAAAAGTGACTTCACAATATTTAATTTTATTTTTGGCACCAAGTAAAATCACTTTATGAAAATGAAATATTCAACTCATTAACATGATTAATTAAATACAATTTGCCAAAATGCATTAGTTTAGACAACTTAAGTTAGGTAATTAAATAATTTCTTCTCCAAGAACCTAGGCCAAAAATGGGGACATCACAAATATTCTTTTGTTGTAACTAGTAATGTCTATTTAATTACATTCCATCTAAATTGCATTGTTTTTTTGTTCATGTGTGTTGAATTGAACTCACCAAACTCAAACTCGGCACACAATATTTTTAGATATATAAATATTCTCAAGTGGTTTTGGTTTACAAAACCTATGAATTATGATATCTATGATTCTATTGCATCAAAAACAAAAATTAGAACATGGACTTGTGAATTATTGTACAGCAGATCCTATATCACATGGCCCAACACCAATAGCTCTATGGTGGGTTATGTTGGTATTTTAGATTGGTCCTCAATCTTGCCACCATATTGTAATGATGTCAATCCATGTTAACAAAATGCAAGGGATCTATTTGTGATCTCTCCTATGTCATTGCTTCTACCCTTGCGTAAAGGTCAACTTGATCAACCCATGCATGGTCACCCTCAATTCCTGGACCCTTTTGATTCAATCTAACAATGGATCAACCTCCACTAATATAATGGAAGAAATTTTCAAGCAAATGATTTTCTTATGATGGAGGCAAAGGTTGTAATGAGCATAGAAAAGGTCATTTAACCTTTGCATCATCAATAGATTGTTCTTCTTAGAGTGTGTGTGCTCAAACATATTCCAATTGCAACCACATCCTAAAGCATTACCTGATCAGATCAAAACACATATGGCAAGGCAATCCTTTGAGTATTTGACACCTTAGAACCAAACCTCTCCTAACATACATCAAAATAAGAAAACAAAATGATAAATAACTCAATCTCATTGTTCAAAATTAATGTAAGAAATGTAAAAGTACAACCTTAAGCAACTTTGACCTAGTTGCAATGTCGTCTAAGTTGCCTTATATATGTCTTGCACAAAGGGTTCCCCTTGTGCAATTTGAAGATGTTGATGTTGAAGAGAATTGTCACTCTAAGTTGGGAATCAGCTTCTATCCATTCTGTGACAATGATGAACTCTAAAATCTAAGTAGAAATAGAATGTTGGATCTAGGAAATAAATAGCTATATGTAAAGATTTATGAAATTAATGGTGCCATTACCAATCAATGAACTCCCATATGGGACAATGTGTTCCATCAACATACCACCACAGATGTTTCTAATGACCTCCTTGGCCCTATCCATGTTATACAAATAGCCCATTGTGGGTTTTTCTTATAGTTCCATGGAGTTTCCTGACAAGAGGACGAGGGGACACGAGGACGGGTTTTTGGGACCAAGTGCCTAGATAAGGAGATGGTGGAGGTAGGGAGGATGGTGCTGATATAAAAATTGGGGTTCAAAATGAAATCTTCAAGGAAAAATCTACAATATATCTCTATGAGAGCCCCATGTAAGGTCAACTACTTTTCATTAAGTTAAAGGTTGCAATCAGTATGTAATGGCGTGTGCCATATAGCAAGCCACTCGACAACGTCTGCAACAAAGGTGGTGGAAGTCATGGTGCTATGGGGGGACATTTCCCGCACATCCCCAAGTATTGGAAACATCCCCCTAAAAACGACACAAACACAAAAGAGGCTAACTAAAAGCTTAGTGAGTGTGACCTATCCAAAAATAACTTAGGTAGTTAGATTGAAGAAGACATAGTTTACGGACTCGGCAAACTTGGCTCGGACTTGCCTAGACTCGTGAGTCTAGTGGCGGGCCAAGTCGACTAGCCACGGACTCACAAGCTGAGTCTAGGAGAGTCCTGGCACAAGACTCGCGAGTCTATGCCAAGGACTCGCCCAAGTCTACAGTTAGGACTCGCAAGTCCTTATGAAGGACTCTCGACGGCAGTTCTGGATGCCCAGTCAAGGTTTTAATTGGTTTTTTTTAACTTTTGCTCACTTTTGACATTTAGTATTGCTCAAAACAGGTCTATAGGGTTTGAAGGAGAGGAAACAAGATCAAAACTGCAAAAAAGATCTTCTCTTTTTTTTTTTTCATTTCCATGTTTTGAAAATCAAAAAAATCTTGAAAAACAAGGGGATATGCTACCAAACAAATTTCTATTTCCCTTCCTAACTTATTTCTTACATTGTTTTCTTGTTTTCAAGTGTTATTTTTTTCAAATGATTCATTGTCATTTTTTTTGTTGATTTTCCACAAAACCCTGCTGTTTTTTTTTTTTTCATGTTAAAACAACAACGGCAAGTTCAACTCCAAGGGCAACCCCAAAGACAAGAAGACAAAAAGAAAAAGCATGGAAGTATGGGATACCAAGAAACAAAAAGGCAGAGGTCACTTGTATTGAATGTGGCAAATGGATGACTAGTGGAATCAATAGACTAAAATACCACCTTGCACAAATACCTCAACAAAATGTGGAGAAATGAGACAAAACAACTCCGAAGATTATTAGAGAGATGAAGGCCCTTCTTGCTAAGTATGTGTAGCATCCTAAAATTGCGACACTTGCAATTTCGACTGCATTTGGGTCTTCATGATGGCGGCGCAACGTTGAACCTGAATGCAGACCCCGAAACCTACTTGTGACATCAAAAACTGCATTTTTCTGCACCCTGGCCTGATCCCTCCTTGCACCCTGCTGTCCTGGGAGGTGGGACTAGGGCGCCCAGCGCCCTGGTCCCTGGCCCTCTTTTGGGCCCAGTCTCTTTTGGGCATCGGGTCTTTAAGTTTGCAATTTGGGAAATAATGTTTCCTGGTCGGCCTAAGGTCGGGAAAATCAGTCTATCAGCCCTAATTGACAAGTATATAAACTACATTTCCCCTCCCATTTGAGGAGGTAAGAAAAAAGAGGAAGACATATGCAAGCAAGACGCGAAAGCGATATTCAAACATTCAAGCATTCAAGCATTCAAGCATTCCTTCAAGCAATTGAGCATTCTAAGTCTCCATTCAAGGCTAGGTGTTGCATTCAAGACAAGGATTCAACCATTGAAGAGGAGATCACATGCAACATACAACATACTACATACATTACACCTTCGCATGTAAGAATACAAACATTCTTACAACAAGGTATCAGTACTTGTTTACATTACAAACATTTACATTTACAGCATTCTCATTTCTTGGTTAATTTCAAAACCGGGGTTTGACCTAAAGGCAAACCCCTCATCCCTAACCCCCCAATCGTCCTCTCTTTTCTGTGTGTAGGTTGCAAGTACGCGGCTGTAATTGAAGATCTGGAATCCTTGTGCAGAGACGAACAGATCCCCCTTCGTTTCGCGGATTTTTCGGAGGACCGTGTGCACGTCGGGCGCCATCGTCCCGTCAACTTTCGCTCAAATTTGCAAAACAGCACCATCTCGACATTTTACTGCTAATTCCAGGTCCGCAGCTTCATCCCATATCCCTATCTCTATTTATAAGCAAATCTTTCCTACTTTACATGCATTCCTAGTTCAATCTTTCTATCTACATTCTTTACAAAAGAGGGTATCCTTGATGTCTTAACCTTTGAAACTCATTTAGAATCCAATCTTGCATTGTGTGGGATTGGATCTTGTGGGTTTCAACCCCTCTTTTGAATGTAAAGTCTCTCCTAAGTGAAAACCATCAACCCTAGTGACTCTCCCTTCTCTCTCCTTGGGGTTGGGGAGGGGAGAAAAACTAGGGTTCGATTTTTCCGCTTTACATTTTGGTGAACCCGACGTGAACATCCTCATTCTGATTATTCATAGTTAGATCTGAAAATTTTGCTTCCTTAATTACATTTCCATGTTTGATCTTTTGCAAATTTTAGAGGCTAATTGCATAAAAACCCTAAAATTTTCTTTTTAGTAATTAAGCTTGTGAAATGTTTAATTGTTAATGCTTGTTTCAGATCTACCCTTCTATTACAAATTGTTAATTCATATTGGTGCTTTAATTCTGAAAATTAAGTGGTTAAATGTCAAAACCCTAATTTTTAAAATCTTCTTGATTCAACCTTTGATTGATAATTTCACTGATCAAAACACCTCCAAATCGGCTATAACTTTGGATTCCGCAACAAAATCACAATATCTCTCATCCCTGAAAATTTGGAAAAAAGTTGCGAGGACCGTGTGCACCCTGAGCGCCATCGTCCCCGACATTTTTCCCGAAATTTCGGGAGCTAGATCTTACTGTATTTTTCTGCTAAAATCCAGAATTTTGGCTGATTTTATCAATTTTAACATCTTCAAAATTAAAGTCGAAGTTGGTCTAGCGATTGCTTGGATTGAGGCTTCTAATCATTCAAAAATTGTTGAAATTAAAATTCATATCAAAATTGTGTTTCTTACAGTCCTAAATTTGAAAAGTGTGTTGGCATTCATTCGAAATTTCAGTACTTAAATCAAATCTTTACAATTTGTGACTTTTGAAATCAAGTGTTTAATTGCAACAACTTTGATTTCCACTTTCAAATTCGAATTTTGCATGAAATCGAGTCAACTTTTAAATTTCAAAACTTGCATTGCTTTCAGTATTCCCTCTAAAATCATAAAATTCAAAATTTCAGTTTCCCCCACTTTTTCAAAATTCAAATTTTACATTTTTCAACAATCTTGGTAGGGTTCAATTTTGAGATTACAACTTTAATTTGGCCTATCTACCGATCGTAAAATCACTCAATTTTTTCAGATTAGCTTTAAAATCATCATAACTTTCATCCCTGAAAATTTCGAAAAAAGTTGCGAGGACCGTGTGCACTCCTTTCGCCACGGTCCCGAACATTTTTTCCGAAATTTCGGGAGATTGTCCTTGTTGGTTGAAAATTTTGTACACTTGGGGGAAATATACAAAATTGTGGTTTCAACCACAGCACATAAGTAAAAACTCTCCTAATTAAGGGAAGGCTCCCCCTATCTAACTAAAACTGAAATAAAAACAGGATGGGACAGCAGTCTTCCTTCTTTCTTCAAGAAAGACAATATCCTTTTCTCTTCACAGAAAAGGATAGCAATTGAAAACGAACAACAGTAACTACTTTCAAGTGAAATGAGAGAAAGGAAATGAAGTTTCCTGAAAGCGCAAAGACTTCCGTCACTTCCTTCGGGACAGGACAGCAATATCAAGTTCAAAGACTTGACTATTGGAAGTCCTATCTACCCTTTGCTATACTAAATTTTACAACGGATAAAAGATAACAGCTCAAAGACTGGAATAATTTATTCTTTTAACACAAAGACAAGAACTAATACAAGCTCAAAGACTTGCTGCTATTTCTTATCAAACAGTAATTTTCCTCAAGAATAGACGCAAGCTCAAAGACTTGCTGCTCCTTCAAGAGAGTTTCCTATTTTAATTAATCTTCTCTACTTGCAGCTCAAAGACTTCAAATCAGATTGGACTAAGCTCCTTTAGAAACACTTTGCATAGAAGAAATAAAAGATTCAAACCCAAACATGTAGCTCAAAGACTCAAAACTTGAGTAATCCTTCTTTCTTATTCTTCAAAACCTTCAATTCACATACATAAGCTCAAAGACTTCTTGCTGTAAATTTGGCAGAGTTTTTGCTTGCTTTCAAAAAGATAAATATTACAATAGACTCCTCCAGTATTTATAGAAGAGGAGCCTTGAGAAAAAGGTGGGAGGATCCTAACTAACTTGAGAGATTCTCTCAACCACCAAGACTTATTCAATAAATAACTGAGACTTCATTAACTAACTAAGAGTTACTCTAACTAACTACAGTTCTAATCGGACACAACTTGTTGTTAACTTACATGTAATTACAAAAGTACAAGTAATGTGTAACTTGCATTTTACATAAACTACTTTTACATGTATCTTGTTAAAACTAAATTACAACTAAGAAATTACAAAAAGAGAGAAGATTCAACTAAGTGCTGAAAAACACTTAAGTTGAATTTTGTGAAGACATGAATCCTTGAAACTTCAGGATGCTTGCTTGTAGTTCCTCGGGATTCGGTTCATGAGTGTTCTTAGCAACTACCATAGTCTTCACAATAGTGTCGTGGCAGCGGAGAAGCGCGGAATTGTCTTTATCCAAGATGGACTAAATCTCATGCAAGAAGGCTTGGTGTTTCATCAATGTTTGAATTGAAACTGCTGAGAATTGTTCACTTCTCCATTCACTGTGAATCCTCATCTGTAAATCTGCAAGAACCTCTTCTTCTGGAATTAGCTCTCCATCCTGACTTACTATGTTGCAAGAGACCCTTTCATAATGTGAAACAATACCTTGATAAATTTCATCCCGGAATTTCCTTGCATCGTTGATCTCTTCGATGAGGGATTTAAGAACAAGAGTTTTATTTTCCATGAGTTCCTCGAATTCCAAGTACATGACCCTGGAAGAAATGATGGCGTGATCCTGCAGGATATTGAGCTGTTGTTGGGGCATGGTACGCCAGATTGCCAGACTTTTCTCAACACTTTCCAGATTCTTTTTGAAAGTGTTAGAAGTCTGATCCAATTTCTCCTCAATGGTTTCCAGCTTAGACATTATTTGAAAAATGTCTTTTATAACTTGCACGCATTGATCATGAAGCTGATCAACCCAGGAATCCAGTGCTTGTACTTTCTGAGCAGCTCTTTCCACTCCACGAATCGATTCTTGGGAACCAGAAGAACCAATAGAGTTACTCCCTTCGGCAGCAGGTTTTGTGATTTTATGGATGGCTGTCATGAGCTGTCGATTTTCTTCTTCTAGCTTGTTTTTCTTAGCAAGAAGATCGTCACATCTTTGCACTAGTGAAGCAACAGAAAACTGGGCATCATGTTTAATAACCTCATGTGTTTGCTTGCCCAATTCTACCTTTGTAACCCTATAATCAGCAGCTGACATTTCCTCAAGTGGTTTATCCGCAATAGGTTCCACAATTTCAGCTACCTTCATCTTGTTGCTATCAACAGTTACCCTGGAAATAGTCTTCGCCTTCTTAGCAACTTTGGATCTGGACTGTTTGAGTTGCTGGTAGTCGAAGGCATCAGGTGAGATCTCTTGCTTCTTTCTTTTCGGGGTGAAAGAACTAAGCCATGGAGGCAAAGTCATCAACTCACTTCCTGTAGCAGCTGTAGGCAAAGGAGAAGCAGTTTCTGTTTGAATCACTGTGGTCACCCTGGGAGGAATATCTGTTTGAATAGCAACTATGTTTTGCTCAGTTACCAACGGACATGAAGATTGCCTCATGAATTCTTCAAAACCAGAAGTGGAAGTGTCAATTTCTGATAACTGAATGCAAATGGGAATATCTTCAGGAACTTTCAACATACTTTCTCGCTGTTGATCAGGAGAAGGCTCGTATGCTGAAATTGGAACTGCATTCTGAGGAGACTCATCAATGAGCAAATCAGGAGGAGAAAGAGGCGTCTCAATGGAAACTGGAGGAATGACCTCGTGAGGCGTGTCTAGAACTGGAGACCTAGGCGCATCATCAGATTGCTGCCCCTCTTCTGGATTATCCAGATCAACCACCTGAACATGGAACCGCGATTTCTCCTTCCCACGAGTAGTTGTTTCTTCAGGTGGAAGCACTACTGCACGACTAACTCGTAATTTGATCCTTGTGCTTGAAGATGAAGCACCCTCCTTATTATCAATCTGGATCTCAGACTTCCGTCCAAGAGGCCCTGTAGAATCATCTTCCTTCCCAACCTTGATTTTGATAAGTCTAACAGCATTGCTTTTCAACCATGCGTTAGTGTTGGCCAAGATGGGCTGAAATCTGTCAAGAATGGAGACGCACTCTTTATGTGACCATTGAATCAAAGGAAGTGGAGCTTCCTCAACCCTCCGTGAAATGTATTCAGGATCAAGTATACGCCCGTCATCAATCATCCCTTGTGGGATATCTGCCAAGTTCAAGTCAACAATTTGCTCAACAGTGAGCCTGCAGTAATCCATCTTCAGGACTTCAGCTTCTGTGCGGAGATCTGCCCAGATGTCTTCAATGCGATGAACATGTACAAAGGATTTCTTGATCTTTTCCTTCATACCTCTATAATCAAAATCAGCCCTAGGTTTGAACCTCTTAAGCTTGATTTCCTGCAATTCAACCTCCATGGCCTTAGCCTTCACAGATGTGACAAGGGAGTATCGACTAATTTTCAATGGATTTGTGCTGGAGATTCCCATTCCGACCTTGTGTCTAGCAGACTGAAGAGTATGAACAGCCATAATCTGCCTTCCCAACTCCATAAGAATTATCCTATCGGTCGGGTATCTTGGAAGCATGTATGGTTGTCCATCATAGCACCCAATCCTCATGTAGGTGAAGGTGGGAAATTGCAGGAATAAGCAGCCATACTCAGATACCTTGACCCATGCTTCATCTGACACTCGTTTATTTCGGAGATCCATGTCAAACTGACACATAAAATATCCAAAGAATGCGTCTTGGACTCTTTTGAAATGTAGTCTGCTAGGTTTCAAGGGCAGCTGGTCATAATATTCCCAAACTGGTATGAGCGAGCGATCAGCCTTGGTAGAAAGACCTGGAAAGTGTCTAAGTGATGCTGCTAAATATACCAAATAAGAATTCATAAAGAAGGTCATAGTGGTAGGAACTGCTGCAAGTTGTTCGCACAAAGCATCGCTGATGATTTCACCCCATGAAATGTGATGCGACTGCCGTATGAACATGATGAATTGATACATCCATGGCTCAAAGACATTA
Source organism: Cryptomeria japonica (assembly GCF_030272615.1). NCBI lineage: Eukaryota > Viridiplantae > Streptophyta > Pinopsida > Cupressales > Cupressaceae > Cryptomeria > Cryptomeria japonica. The sequence goes on from NC_081407.1 coordinate 292,084,269, forward strand.
GAGTGCTCAAGGCCTATCATTCTGCTGAGAAGAGTGATGGTGTCTCCTATCTCCCACTTGAAATCACAACGGTACAACTTTGCCCATCTTGAGAAGGAAGGACGTGGCTCATGAATCCACTTATTGATGTGGCGCTTGCAATCTTTTTCTCTTTTCACATAATACTCTGCTGCACTTTCTTTGGTGATTTCCATATAAACAGGTGCAGGAGGTATTTTGAAGACCTTCTCGATCGTATCCGCATCAAGACGAATTATGGCTTCACCATCATCATTTTTTATGACTCTTGACTCTTTGTCAAAATGATGGGCGCATGCAAGAATAAATTCAGGTTCTAGGGCAGCCACTGGGAAAGAAGACGCATGATGGATATGGCTGTCCAACAGCCGCTGCAAGTTGTTATCCTGTGGATCTTCTACCCTGTGAATGAATTCCGCCATATCAACGTGCCCTATTTCTGTATCCCTGATACGATCCAATGGAGAAGATACCTGGGAAGGTGCAATCTCATTCTGGTATTTGTCATATTTGTATTTCATTTTCTTTGGAGTTGGCGATGCCGGCAAATCTGACATTGATTGCGAACCTGGAATGCTGTGATGAAGACTTAAAAGGGTTAAGGCCACATCATAATCAGCTGCAAATATCATTTTTTCTTTTTTCAAATGGGTAAAACTTTGATCTCTGAATTTCACGGTTTTGTGAGAAGAAGAGGGAAGACATGTAGAAATGGGAAAATCTTGACTTTGACCAATTTCGGATCTTGGGGGAATTTTCGTAAGTATACAAGTTGGAAAGTACATACATGCAATCGGGATTTTAAAACCCGAATACAAGTATACTTGTAAATTCGAAAATGGAGAAACGGATGGAAAATGGGGTTTTGACTTGCGGGAAATGATGGAAATGAAAAGTGCGGATATGGGGAACGTGGATGGATAGAAATGGGAATATCCGGGATAGTCATTTTCATGAAAATGGGAAGATCTTTTCAACATGTAATCCGGTTTTCAAAATCCGAATTTGCAAGAGAGAGGTATTTCACATTTTTCAAGCTTGGAAATTTAACCAAAAATGATTAATTTTCTCAACCGTAAGGGAAGAACAAGAATTTCCAGCGAACTTGCAATCGAGATTAAAAATCTCGAATACAAGTTAAGATGGAATTTTGAGAAGAATAGTGCAATTTAACAATTGCATTTTAGAGGGAAGATTTGTTTCATGAAAACCAATTTTAAGGGAAGAACAACACATGCGAAGAACGTAACAAGAAACGAAAAATGAAGAAGACATGAAAATAATAAAAAGAAGAGAAGAAAGGAAGAACATACCTTGATTGGAAAATCAAAATGCTTCTCCAACAATGCAATACTTCTTGAGATGAAGAAGCAAAACTGAACTATTAAACCCTTATCATGTTTTTGTGAAAATGCCCCCAAAAATGGCAGCAATCTTAAACTTGCAAGAGTAAAATGCCAATGAAAGTGTTCCTTCCGGGTTTGTTGAAGCAAAACGATCAAGGTATTTGCTGGAATAATAACACCAAAGGTGTTTGAAGAGATATTAATGCCAAAGGATTAAACACGCAGCCAAGAGAGAGTCACGTTTTTGTTAAAACGTGGCATTTATCGCATATTGCACATTCAATGCACCATTAAATGGTGCGAAACCTTTCTTACCCTCCACGCCTTAGGAAGAAAGGCCAAAACGATTTAGGAGTGTGGGCAACATTGAAGATTTAACCGCTCAAATCGTGGCATTCATGAGGCACGTTAAAAAAAAACGCAGTTGCTGTTTCTTAGGATAAAAACCAGCGGATTTGTCTTTGAAATGGCATGATAGATGTCAAAAAATGCAAGAAGATAGGATGCAAACTCAAAACGCCCCCATCATCCAACGATTCATCCACGAATTTCGCCTTGAAAAAGTCCAAAATCACTTCATTCTTGCATTTCGGGTTTTGAAAAATGAATGACAAGTTCGATTTTCTCCTTTTTCCTTTTCATGCTCAAAATCGGGTTTTAAATATAAAACAACAAGTTTAAAATTTCACTTTTTCACTCATTAAGCCAAAATCGGGTTTTTTTGGACAAATGACAAGTTTAAAAATTGTCAAAAATGAACTTTATGCTAAAATCGGGTTTTGAAAGACAAACAGCAAGTTTAAAATTCCTTGTAAGGGGGAAATAAAATCCCTACAACAAGTATTAAACACTTGCACACATGTAATGGGGATTTAAAATCCCTATTACATGTAAAACCCATTAAAGTAGGGGTTTTTTGGACAAACTGCATGTTTACTTGCAGTTGAGCTAAAAAACCCCTATTTTAACTAAAAATGACCAAAAAACAATAAAAAGATAAAAACATTAAATGGGAAACTTAAAATAAATTACAAGTGACATATTTGAAATAAAAAAATGCACATGTGAGTGATCAAAAATTCCCCTACAAAGACCACAACAATGAATATCATTAAAACTTGCAGTTTGAAGAAAATTCTCCACCTGCAGTCTGGGTTTTAAAACCCGAATTTGAAGGAAAGGCATAGCAAACGAACTCAGAATTAGACGAAATTCGAAACGTAGTTCGAGAACGGACTGAGGATTAAGCCAGTCCAAGGATTAGTCATAATTCTGCCTCGGGAAGCGTGCCATAGAGTAATAATTTTTATTTTTTTTATAAAAATTTCCTCGTAGTGGTCCTTCATTTTTGGAAACAAAAATGAGGACAACAGTCCTGATTGCATTTAACAGCTTAAATCTAGGAGATTGGCTGGTTTTATTGAAATTTGCTACCTCTAAAATTCAAAATCTTCTCTCTTTCTTTAGTGCATGAGTTTTACAACAATAAGCCCTACTTACACTATTCCCGTTAGACGAAGTCTTAGAATTAAGTCTTTCCAAGGTTTAATTACTGAGGAGATGGAACCTAATTTGAATGGCCTTTTTAACGAGGACATGGGTAATTCCTCTAATCCTCTTAATGATGAAGAAGCTCTCCATGAGGTTTCTGTAGAACAACTTTCAAAATTGGATAACCAATTTGATGATTTTCGACAATGGATGTCTCAAGAATACCCCGATAGTCAAGCTCTTCCTTTAATTGAGGGTCTAAAACGTATGGTTCAAAGTGATAAGAATGGAATTGATATTTTGCGTGGTATTGCACACATTGTGGATTCGAATGTGATGCCTGTGAAGAGCTGTGCCGAAATTTTAGGTTATACACAACCTCCTACTCAAGTTAATCATTCTATTCCTTTGACAACTTCTATTGCTAGTATACCTACTTTTACATCAAACATAATGACTACTTCATACAAGGCATTCCTCCTACGATCACTAATCATGGGGGCAATCCTTCTTCTTCAATCAACCCTCTTCCTTCATTCAATCCGACTTCTTCATTCATTCCTTCAATGAGTGTTCCTATTATATCTCCACAAATGAACATGACACAAGGGGGCAATTCATTTAACCCTTCCATTCCTCCTTGTAGTGTTCCTCCTTTCCAATCATCTCCTATGACTAACTATCATAGTGTCCCACCACCTTACTCTCTACCTTCTTTCAATAACATAACACCTCCATCACAATCTAACACGTCTAATATGAACTCTTCGACTGAAGCGACCATTAACAATCTTGCACAAATTGTCTCTTCTTTACAGCAACAAATTGCCTCTATGAATCAATCTAAGTTTAGTGTGCCCACATTTGATGTTGCGAGCCCACTTTCTCTTGACATTGTTCGAGCTATCCCCCTAAACATGTTGAAATTCCGCATTTGGAGCTTTATAATGGTAAGGGTGATCCTCTAACACATGTTAAGACCTTTCAAACAATATGTACTGATTTTGCTTATGACCAAAGGTTGCTTGCAAAACTGTTTACTAGAACATTAAGAGATAAAGCCCTACAATGGTATTGCTCGTTGCCTTCTTATTCTATTACTTCTTTCGAACAACTTGCAAATGCTTTTATTCAACAATTTCAAAACAATATAAGTCCTAAAGTTACTTTGATTGATTTAATGCATTGTAAACAAGGTGTTAAAGAAAAAGTGACTGATTTCATTGGTAGATATAAGCATTTGTATGCTCAAATTTCTTTTCCAGTACCTGACAATGATATTCAAAGAATCTTTATTTCTAATTTACAAAAAGATATTAGAGAAAAACTTCTGTTTTCTGAGTTTACTTCTTTCCAACAGTTGTGCGCAACTCTTCACAATTATCAACTGACTGTGAGTCAAATGGAACAAGCAAATCCTATGGCTCCGAGTGATAAGGGTGATAGTAGTCAACAACCATTTGGGAAGTTTAAACCGAATAGAGAGTCCATTAAATTCAATGAAAACATCACCAACAACAATGTGAATGCAGCATCAGGTGTGCCTCCTATTTCTAAGTTTTTCAAGAAAGAAAGAAAGTTTACTCCTTTGAATGAATCATTGCATAGTATTATGAATAAGTTATTGGAACAAAATGTGCTTACTCTTCCTCCTATAAAGCAAATAGATCCTGCAAAGATTAATTCACCCTATTTTGATAACAAATCTTTTTGTCAATTTCATCGTCATCCTGGGCATGATATTGAAAAATGTTTTTCTTTAAAGGGTAAAATTCAAGATTTGATTGATAATAATACTATCTCTGTTTCTGGTGTGAATGATAAAGGCAACACATCTGTAGCTCCTCCTAACCAAAATCTTCAGATTTTTACTGATCCATTGCCTTCTCATACCTCTAATGCGATTGATACTACTGATTCCTCTGTCTCACCTGATGATCTTGTTTCTATGACTCCGAATGTGATTAACTTTGTAGAGCAACAGAAAATCCCTAAAGAACATCCTATCACCTTTGATTCTAGTGAAACTATCAGGGCACCTGATGGTCCTTTATATATAGTTGCAAAAGTCAAGAATACACCTTGTCGTGGAGTGCTTATTGATCCTTCTTGTATGGTTAATATTATTACTGAAGAATTTCTTTTTACTTTGCAATTGAATCAAGTGATCTATGATGAAACAAATGTGGTTGTGAAACTATTCGATGCATTTTCTTCTCCTGCAATTGGTTCTATTACATTACCTATTGAGGTCCATAACAAATCCCTTGATGTGGACTTTGCTATTATTCCATCATCCAAACAATTTCGTGTGAAGCTAGGCTATCCTTGGCTATCTTCCATGAAAGCTATTGCTTCTCCTATTCACAAGTGTTTGAAATTTCCCCATAATGGTGAAGTTGTTACCGTCAATCATAGCCTCTTTAAACCAGCTGAAAGAACTTCTAGCGTTCCTATTGATTACTTTTGGCCTAAACAATTCCAATCTCTTCCTCCGCGAAGTGATCATCTTTTCAAATCTTATCAAAAGTGGAAAAAAGACATGATCCTATCTCTAAGTGAACCTAGAACACCCAAACTTGACATTCCTATCATTCTTGAGAAGGAAGTTTTTCCTTTGAAAGATAAAACTAATGTCTTTCCTCAAGAAGATTCCCAACCCATTCCTATGAATTTGACTATGCCTATATCTAATAAACTTCCTAAAAGTAGACCTATACCTCCTCGTCATGATGGACTTGGTCTCCTTCCTAAACCAAGTATTCCTCCCTTATATGGAGCAGTTCCTCCTCCTTCCTCTTATGGAGAGAAGAGACCTTCCTCTTCTCCTATTGTTCAACCTAAGAGACCACAACCTAAACACCCAAGTGATAAGGATGAGAACATTCATCCTCCTCACTCTTCTCAACTCCCTACTAAGACTAGACGAAATCGTTCTGCACGTGAACGCTGACGAAAGCGTCGTCTTAGAGCTCAAGCAGTTGCTTCTCAAACTTTGCAATCCCCAAAAACACCTTCAACTAATATTATTCCATTTTCTCCTCAGCCGACGATTGAGCCGAAATCTCCTGAACATAAGATGCATGATGGTCTTGATCCTGTGCGAGTTAAAGATCCTATTTTTATAAATCTTGATGATGATATAAATGAAAATGTTATTCATGATGAAAATGTTACTCCTGTTCATTCTGATAGTGAGTATGAATATGTTGATGTTGATAACCATTTATCTAATGAATATTCTAAAGCACTTATCCTAGCTCCTAGACAAGAACAACGTGGCTTGGAATATGAACATAGCCCTTGTTTGGATCTTGTGATAGCTCCATCTGCTGTGTTGGATGTTCCTCCTCTAGCGTGTTTCCTACCTTCCCGAAATATTGATCAGCAAGATCGGGGGGTAGATGACGTGCTAGACTAGTTTCATTAGCATAGCAGACTCTCTCCTCCTCTCTTGATCTCTTTTGTTACTTCTTCTATGTGTTATTCTCATTCTTCTATTTGTTGTCCTTAGTGTTGTCTACTTGAGGACGATGCAAAACATTGAGATCTCCTTTGGTCTCTCTCATGTTGACTCAAAAGACACATGTGTTCCCTTCTTCTAGGTAACCTTCCTTGATTGGGGAATGAAGAACAATTATGCATACATACATATGATATACATGAATTATCATACAGCATACTGACCTCGAGGAAAGCGAAGTCACCTTGTGCTTTGTGTTTTGTGTCTATTATCCTTGGGCTTATCTCACACTTGGGGGCTAAATCCTTGTGATAACGTGCTCCTTTCTCATTTCTTATATGTATCACTACCTTAAAGCAATCACCCCCGGTGAGGCGTGTGCGATCGCTTTAACGTAGGGGGGCATACATCCCGTTCATATCTTTTCAAGATACTTGAAAATTTCTTGACAAATTTAGCTTTGCCTTGAAAATTTTTGATATCTTTCTTGCATGACTCATAGTGAGGGAACTTTACTACTGATAGTCATGGTTCTCCCTCGTGATCTTCCCTTTTACTTTGTCAATCGAAGTCGTAAGATCCTTAGTCCACTGGGGGCTTGGTGTATCTTGCCTCCTTGACGTGGTAAAAGTTTTTCAATGTTGTTTCCTTGTACTTTACCGGAAGTATGAGCGTACGCTTATACTCCCGCTAAAGTGGGGGCTAAATGTAGCGTCCTAAAATTGCGACACTTGCAATTTCGACTGCATTTGGGTCTTCACGATGGCGGCGCAACGTTGAACCTGAATGGAGACCCCGAAACCTACTTGTGACATCAAAAACTGCATTTTTCTGCACCCTGGCCTGATCCCTCCTTGCACCCTGCTGTCCCGGGAGGTGGGACCATGGCGCCTAGCACCCTGGTCCTTCTGGACTAGGGCGCCTAGCGCCCTGGTCCCCCAGGACCATGGCGCCCAGCGCCCTGGTCCCTGGCCCTATTTTGGGCCCAGTCTCTTTTGGGCATCGGGTCTTTAAGTTTGCAATTTGGGAAATAATGTTTCCTGGTCGGCCTAAGGTCGGGAAAATCAGTCTATCAGCCCTAATTGACAAGTATATAAACTACATTTCCCCTCCCATTTCAGGAGGTAAGAAAAAAGAGGAAGACATATGCGAGCAAGACGCGAAAGCGATATTCAAACATTCAAGCATTCAAGCATTCCTTCAAGCAATTGAGCATTCTAAGTCTCCATTCAAGGCTAGGTGTTGCATTCAAGACAAGGATTCAACCATTGAAGAGGAGATCACATACAACATACAACATACTACATACATTACACCTTCGCATGTAAGAATACAAACATTCTTACAACAAGGTATCAGTACTTGTTTACATTACAAACATTTACATTTACAGCATTCTCATTTCTTGGTTAATTCCAAAACCGGGGTTTGACCTAAAGGCAAACCCCTCATCCCTAACCCCCCAATCATCCTCTCTTTTCTGTGTGTAGGTTGCAGGTACGCGGCTGTAATTGAAGATCTGGAATCCTTGTGCAGAGACGAACAGATCCCCCTTCATTTCGCGGATTTTTCGGAGGACCGTGTGCACGCCGGGCGCCATCGTCCCATCAACTTTCGCTCAAATTTGCAGAACAGCACCGTCTCGACATTTTACTACTAATTCCAGGTCCGCAGCTTCATCCCATATCCCTATCTCTGTTTATAAGCAAATCTTTCCTACTTTACATGCATTCCTAGTTCAATCTTTCTATCTACATTCTTTACAAAAGAGTGTATCCTTGATGTCTTAACCCTTGAAACTCATTTAGAATCCAATCTTGCATTGTGTGGGATTGGATCTTGTGGGTTTCAACCCCTCTTTTAAATGTAAAGTCTCTCCTAAGTGAAAACCATCAACCCTAGTGACTCTCCCTTCTCTCTCCTTGGGGTTGGGGAGGGGAGAACAACTAGGGTTCGATTTTTCCGCTTTACAGTATGATATGCAAAAGGAAGAAAGACAAAAAACGAAAGAAGCCACAGCAATTGCAATGAATCCCACACTATCCTCTTTGGGTCCCCTTGGTCACAGAAACCCAAGTTTACGTCAACCACTTTCATCTTTTGGTGACAATGAGGGTGAGGCTAGTGAGACTCCTCTTAGATCATACCCTAATTACTTTGTTCCATGCAATGTTCTAGGAGCACAACCTTCACTTGAAGGTACAGGATGGAATAGAGAGAAACATGAGCAAGCAAGGATAGCAGCAACAAACTTTTGGTATTACAATAGCTTACCTTTCAATGCAACGAAAAATGCAATTGGGAAGGTTTGGTTAATGCATTTACAGTTGCAGGCAAGAGGTTTAAGGCCCTAATAGGTAGAGACTTTAGTGGGCCATTGCTAGAGCAAGCCGTAAAAAATACACAAGTTGTGATTGATGATCAAAAAAGATTTTGGAGGAGAAACGGAATAGAACTCTCCTCAACTTCTTGGTGGCTTCAAATGGTGCAGTGGTATTCCTAAAGTCTATCGATGCCTCAAATGAAATAAAAAATGCAGAAACTGTGTAATCTATTGGATGGGGTAATCCAGGAAGTTGGAGTTGAGAATGTTGTCCGAATTATCATGAACAACGCAGTTGCATATGTAGCTGCAGGTAGAATGCTTATGGAGAGGCATCCTACAATTACATGGAGTCCTTGTGTTGCACATTGCTTGGACTTGTTAGAGGACATTGGGAAGATTGGATGGGTGAAAAGGGTGGTTGAAGATGCAAAAAGTGTCACCAAATTCATCTACAACCATACTTGGGTCCTTGCTTTGATGAGAAAACACACAAATGGCATGGACCCTGTGCGACTTGGAGTGACATGATTTGCTAGCCACTTCCTCACTTTGTAGAGAATTCTTGGTGCCATTCCTCATCTTAAGCAAATGTTTTGTTGTTTTGTATTTTTGTATTCACAAAAATAGACAACCCCTTTAAAAAAATGTTAAAAAATGAAAATTTTACCAAGGCACACTTCTCGAGGTAAAATTTTGTTTCACCCTTGGACTAGCTTACTCTTCAGTCCATCCTGGATCCCCATTTCAAATTTCATCGCATTTTGAGTTCGTTTATTGTGTTTTTCCTTCAATTTCGGGTTTTTCTTCCTAACTGCAAGTGGGAAATTTTCCTAGGATTGCAAGTTTTATTTTTCTCTTGTTTTAGTGTTGTAGGGAAATTTTAAGTCAATTACAAGTGCACTTTATGTAATTTTTAAACTTGTAACTTACTTTTTGTTTCCCCCTTGTTGCTTTTTGTATTTTAAGTCATTGTAGGAACTTTTTGGACATATTACAAGTTAATTTAAAAATTATAAGTTAGAAAGAACTTGTAATTCCTTTTAAAAGTTCCTACTTAAGTTACTTTTTACATGTAATAGGAATTTTATTTCTTTATTACAAGTTTTAAAGTTACTTTTTAGATGTAGTAGGGATTTTATTTCCCTATTATATGTTTTTGTTTTTCTAGTCACTTTGTAATATCCCTTGGCTAATCTGACCTTGTTTTTGCTTATTTGAACACCAAGGAATATTGTCAAACATTTGGCATACAATGTTTGAAGCCGCTGTAGTGAATTCTTTCTTTGTCTTCTTTGGGTTTGTAGGCTGCAAATGAAGTTATGGAAAGCTTCTAACAATGCAAAGTTGTTATAGAAATGATATACTAGCTGTTTTAGACCTTTCCACACATATGTAATGACTGAAATTAACTAGTACAGCTAGTTGACATTAAGACAAACACTTGTCATGCATCCCAAAGTACACCTACAGCCATTAGGCATTTAAGCAAACAATTGGCATGAAAGCTAAATGGCTGATCAATGTTGAATGTGGAATATGCAAATTATATCTCCATTAAACATATGCAACCTCCAAATATTTCATGATATAATCATAATAGAAAATGATGCAATGAAGTAATGATTTTCTAATACAATGACCATAGATAGAAAACCTGGTATTTCAATGGCTGCCTTGATATATTGGTTTGATTCTCCTCATATGCAAATCCCTTGTCACATATATATAGCTGTTCAACCTCTCTAAATCCCCTTCTATAGAACTCCAACTACTGTAGCGCACTGTTCATGTGCACTGTTCACGGCACTGTAGCGCACTATTCACGGCACTGTAGCGCACTATTCACGGCACTGTTCATGCGCACTGTTCATGGCACTGTAGCGCACTGTTCACGGCACTGTAGCTGCAAGAACAAACTTGCAATCTGCTCTTAAAACCTTGAATAATTTGTTGATAATCTCTCCCAACAAGAATGATAGAACTCCATGTGCCAAAGAAGGATGATTCACAACCAACTATAAATGTTCTTCAACAATAAACTTCAAACCCTTGTAGAAAACTTCACCAATTTGCACAAATGAAAGAACTGAAGTATTCTTTCCCACAACTGCAATAATTCAGGTGTTATTTCACACCTTCAAAATTGCTATCAATAGGAAGTGTCCGTTTCCTATGATCAAAGAAGAAAATTGCGAAAGCCCTAGGCTCCACAATAAAAATCAATCAAATTACTATTCATCAACTGGATGCCGAGAATGAACTCCTGCCTTTCCTTTTATTCTTTCCTTAAGAGAGCTCAAACACCTTCTTGGCCAATGTGGGATAAAAGATTTATTCCCACATTAAATTATTCACTTAACGCACTTTATTATATTAAAGTGACTTTATTATTATAAAGTTACTTTAGAACTTTATAATAATATTAAAATATTAAATAAATCACTTCAGTCACTTAAACTTTAATATCTCTTGATGTACTTGTCTGATTGCTAAGCCGTCTGAGCCAGAAGTCGACTCTCCCTGTTCTCCATGTGATTGGATGCCTGTCTAAAAATAGAAACCCTGAATAGTGACTTACTATAAATAGTAAGTATGTGGAACTGAGTCTAGAAATAGCTGCAAAGGCCCAATCAAGGTCGACACTGCTAATAAGCTCTGCTCAGGTGTCTTTCTATTAATAGGAACCCTAACTCTCCCAAAATAGTAATTTACTATAAATAGTAAGTGTGCCAATCTGAGTCAAAAAAACCTGTGCAAAGGCCAAAACCTGAATCCAGCTGAAGAGTAATGTCTCTAATCACCAAGTAACTGCCACACGAGGCCCTCTATCAATAATTGTTAGCCTACGAGGGTCAAATGATAGGCTAATTCTTACAAACTCTGATGCTCGCAAAATGGGGACATTACACACTTGTAAAGGAAATTTTATTTCCCTATGTGTAATGTCCCCATTTTAGCAGACTTGGATTTTGTGAGATTAGCCTATTATCTTGACCCTTGTAGGCTAATGTGTTGGATAGAGGGTCTTTTGAGGATTGGTATCATCTCCAGTGTTCAGAGTGCTTCAGTTTGGTCTTCGTTTGGCATCATTTGGACATCATTTGCTCTACTTCCTATTTTTAGTAAGTCTTGGGATGTTAGAGATGGACCCCTGCTATTTTTAGTAAAGAGGGTATGGTTATATGCAGTCTCCTCATGTTAGCTCCCAGTTCAGACGACGTTTGAAAATACAAAGTATTCATGGAGATATTAATGTTTAATTGGCTCAATTAAACATTAATTATTTGGAGATTAAATTATTAAGTTATAAAATGGCTTTATATTATAAAGCACTTAAATGAGGGTCTATTTATCATGATAAGGGGGCCAAGTTTATTAATAATTTATGAGCACATAACCCAAAGTTTAATTACATTATTGATGCCAATGAAATATTATAACATTTTAATGTTAATTAAGAGCTTTTTGAAGAAGTTCGAACTTCTGGAGGAAATATAAGTGTGCAAAAGGAATCGAACTTCATTATGTGATTGGAGTTTTTGATTGAAGTTTCTCTGGAGCATTGAAGTGTAGAATACCAAGGGTTTCTGCAGGATTCAAGGCTTGTCGGCATTGGAGAGCGTGGCTTCTTCATTGTAACAGCATATAGAGGGTGTGCAATATCATCTGATTATGCTTGTGAGAGTTGGCTTCATTCAGAAGTCAATATTGAGCTGATTGGAGGGTTTATTTCAGAGTTTGTTTGCAGATTGAAAGAGACTACAGTGCGCATGAACAGTGCGCTACAGTAGTTTGAATTCTATAGATGGGGATTTAGAAAGGTGAACAGCTATATATATTTGACAAGGGCTTTGCATATGAGGAGAATCAAACCAATATATCAAGGCAGCCATTGAAATTCCAGGTTTTCTATCTATGGTCATTGTATTAGAAAATCATTACTTCATTGCATCATTTTCTATTATGATTATATCATGAAATACTTGGAGGTTGCATATGTTTAATGGAGATATAAGTTGCATATTCCACATTCATGGTAACATTCAACATTGATTAGCCACTTAGCTTTCATGCCAATTGTTTGCTTAAATGCCTAATGGTTGTAGGTATACATTGGGATGCATGACAAGTGTTTGTTTTAATGTCAACTAGCTGTACTAGATAATTTCAGTCATTACATGTGTGTGTAAAGGTCTAAAACAGCTAGTATATCATTTCTATAACAACTTTGCATTGTTAGAAGCTTTCCATAACTTCATTTGCAACCTACAAACCCAAAGAAGACAAATAAAGAATTCACTACAGCGGCTTCAAACATTGTATGCCAAGTGTTTGACAATATTCCTTGTGGTTCAAATAAGCAAAACAGGGTCAGATTAGCCAAGGGATACTACACTACGACATGCTCTTTTTTGAGTTAAGTCATTAAAACCTGTAAAGGGGATTTTATTTCCCCCTTACAAGTTATTTTGACTTGTTCTTATCTCTCACAAACCCGATTTGCCTAAGAAATGAAAGTGAAGTAATTTTAAACTTGCAAAAGGGTTTCTTAAACCCGATTACATGTCTTTGAAGGCCTTTTAAACTTGTTTCTTCCCACCAAGAACCCGGCCAGCATTCTCCTTCCTAGAGTTCAATTTTGCAAAGACTTCTAGTCCGATTTTGGTGGAGAATCCTTGAAGCTAGGTAAACGTGGCAAGTAGAGATCGATTTTTATGCATTCCTAGCTATGTTTTGAAACACGTTGCTGTTTTTGGAAGGCGTTTTTTACCAAATTTAGTCGTGGCTTTGAGAGCCATGTTTTTCCACCATTCTTGCCACATATCTTCCCTTTGCCTAGTCGTTTTGGTTTCTTTCTATCATATGTGGGCTTTGCAAGGCGTTTGACCTATTCTTCCTCCACTTTGGTAGTCGTTTTTGCTGTTTATGCTTCAAATCCGAGTTTGCAAAAATGTGGTTGGGGTTCTGGAGCTTAATTTGTTTTCTATTTAAGGAGTCGGTTCTTCCATTCAAGGATTGTTTCATCTCTTTGCAAGGCATCTTGATTAAGCAAGGTAAGGTTTATTTTCAGTTTTGCTTTCATTTCCTTTCTTTTTTGTTTTCTTTCCTTGTTTGATCTTTCTGGTTGTATTTTTGTTTTTGTTTTAGTTCGGGTTTGAGAGAGATCTTCCCCTTTCTATCCAAGTCTTGAATGTAATTTAAGAATTGCATTGTCTTTCCCCTTTATTTTTTCCCTCTTTACTTGCATTTCGGGTTTTTAAAATCCGATTGCAAGTAAGATGAAAAAGTGAGTTTTTCCCCTTTGGTTGAAAAGACTTAATCATCTTTTGCCAAAAATTCAAGTTTCAAAGTTGTTAAAAAGCTTGTCCTTCCAATTTCGGGTTTTAAAAACCTGATTACAAGTGAAGGTTTTTCCCATTCTCTTGAAGATGATCTTTCGAAATTCTTTCCTTTTTCATCTGCATTCGTCACCCTTGTATACACATTCCATTCACATTTTCTTTTCCATGTCAAAATTCCATTTTTCACACATTCTTCCATTTTCCTTATTACAAGTATGCTTGCATTCGGGTTTTACAAACCCGATTGCGAATATGTCCTACCCCACTTACATACTTGTAACATATCTCCCAAGATCCGAAATTGACCAAAAGCCAATTTCCAAGTGTTCCTATTTATTCACCATATTCCTCTCAAAGAGGGATAGAGTTTTTCCCATTGAAAAGAAGAAATATGTTTCATTTGGCTGATCTTGATGTTGCTTTAGTACTTCTAGATCTTCATCGCAGCGTGCCAAGTTCTTGTTCAATGTCTGATCTACCTTCATCTTCTACTCCAAAGAAGATGAAATACAAATATGACAAGTACCAGAATGAGATCTCCCCTTCTCAAGTTTCCTCTTCCATGGAGCGTATCAAAGATACGGAAATATGGCATGTTGACATGTCAAAGTTTGTTAAAAGGGTGGAGGATCCGAAGGATAGTAATATGCAGCGCCTCTTGGACAACCACATTCACCTTTCTTCTTCTTTTCCGGTAGCTGCCCTAGAACCTGAGTTTGTTCTTGCTTGTGCTCATCATTTTGATAAAGAGACAAGAACTATCAGAAATGATGATGGGGAGGCGATAATCCGTCTTTATGCAACCACTATTGAGAAAGTTTTCAGAATACCACCAGCACCTATGTATATGGAGGTTTCCAAAGATAGTGCAGCTGGATATTATGTTTCAAGGAAAAAGGATTGCAAACACCACATTAACAGGTGGATCCATGAGCCACGAGCCACTTTCACAAGATGGGCTAAGTTATACCATTGCGACTTCAAATGGGAAATTGGAGACATCATTACTCTCCTCAGTAGGATTTTGGGTCTAGAGCAATCTAATGTTTTTGAACCCTGGATGTATCAGTTTATCATGTTTATAAGGCAATCCCATCACATCTCATGGTGTGAAATCATCAGTGATGCTTTGAGTGAACAACTTGCAGCAATCCCTATTACCATGACGTTCTGCATGAACTTATACCTAGTGTATCTAGCAGCATCACTTAGACACTTCCCTAGTCTTTCTACCAAGGGTGATCGCTCGCTTATACGCATATGGGATTACCATGATCAGTTGCCTTTGAGACCCAGCAGATTACATTACAGGAGGGTTCAGGATGCATTCTTTGGTTATTTTATGTGTTAGTTTGACAAGACACTAAAGAATAGAAGAGTGTCAGACGAGGCATGGGAAAGAGTGAATGAATATGGCTTCTTATTCCTTCAATTCCTAACTTTCACTTACATGAGAGTTGGATGTTACAGCGGGCAACCGTACATGCTTCCTAGATTCCCAACTAATAAGATTATTCTTATGGAGTTGGGAAGATACTTCATGGCTGTTCATGCACATCAATCTATCAGGCATAAGGTTGAGATGGGGATTTATACAACTAACCCATTGAAGATTGGCCAGTACTTCCTCATTACATCCACCAAAGCCAAAGCCATAGAGACCAAAATGCAGGAAATAAAACTCAAAAGGTTCAAGTCAAGAGCAGATTTCGACTACCGGGGTATGAAGGAGAGAATCAAAAAGTCCTTCATACATGTGCATCGCATAGAGGATATTTGGGTGGATCTCCGTACAGAGAAAGAAGTCTGTAAGATGGATTATTGCAAGCTCACTCTTGAACAAATTGTCGATTTGAACTTGGTGGACATTCCGCAAGGAATGATTGATGATGGAAATGTACTCGATTCAGAGTATGTTAAAAAGAGAGTTGATGAAGCGCCACTTCCATCAATTCATTGGTCACATAAGGAGGGTACTTCCATTTTTGACAGATTTCAACCTATATTAGCTAACACTAACACTTGGCTCAAAAATAACGGTGTTAGACTCATTAAAATCAAGGTTGGATGTAAGTGTGAAATCCAGATAGATAGATAACAAGGAAGGTACATCATCTTCGGGCACAAGAATCAAGTTGCGGGTTAGTCAGGCGATGGTACTTCCTACTCAGGAAGTGACAGTTCGAGGAAATGAAAAATCCCAGCTCCATGTTCATGTGATAGATGTTGAAGATCCAGAGGAGGAACTACAATCAAACAATGCTCCTGAGTCACTCATTTCAGAATCACCTCATGAGGCTCCTCCTTAAATTCCTTTGGAATTACCTATGTCATCTCTTGATGCGAATGTGGATACTTTTTCCACTGTTCATATTGTTCCTGTCTCAGCGGGTGAATCTCCTCAGAGGGTCATTCCAATATCAGCAGCTGAGCCGTCTCTTGATCATCCTCAAGAGAATTTGATGAATATCTTTGAGGATAAGCCTACATATGCCCCTTTGTCTGAGATTGATACTTCCACTTCCGGTTTTGAAGAGTTCATGATGCAATAATCACGCCCTTTGATTTATGAGAAGTCTATAGTTGCCATCCAAACAGTAACTTCTCCCAGGATGACGACTGTTGTTCAAACAGAAACTGCTTCTCCCTCACTTTCAGTCGTTGCTCAAGGAGAGTTGATGACTTTACCTCCATGGCTTAGTTCTTTTACACCTAAAAGAAAGAAGCAAGAAATATCCCCTGACATCTTTGATTTCTAGCAACTTAAGCAATCCAAACCCAAGGTTGCCAAAAGGGCTAAGACAATCTCGAGGGTAACAGTTGATAGTAACAGGATGAAAGTGGCTAAAATTGTTGAGCCAATTGTAGACAAGCCACGTGAAGAGATGCAAGCTGCTGATTATAGGATCACAAGGGTGGAGTTGGGCAAACAAATACATGAGGTGGTCAAACATGATGCCCAACAGTCAGTAGCCTCATTGGTGCAGCGGTGTGATGAACTTCTAGCAAAGAAGGATAAGCTAGAAGAAGAAAATATGCAACTTATGGCAGCAATCCAAAAGATTACCAAGTCTTCAAGTGAAAGTAGCAATCCTTCAACTTTCACAAGTGCACAAGAAACAGTCTGAGGAGTTAAAAGAGCTGCTCAGAAGGTACAAGCATTGGACTCTTGGGTGGATCAGCTTCATGATCTGTGTGCGCAAGTGATGAAAGACATTCCAAATGATGGTTAAGTTGGAGACCATTGAAGAAAAATTGAATCATACGTCCAAGACTTTCAAACACAACTTGGAAAGGGTTGAAAGTAACTTGATGGTTTGGCGCAAGATGTCTCAACAACAGTTGAGTGTTCCTCAGGAGCATGACATTATTCCTTCCAGGGTCATGTATCTAGAATTTGAAGAGCTTCTAGAGAACAAAGCCCTCGTTCTCAAATCCCTCATTGAGGATATTGATGACGCAATGAAATTGCGAGTTGAAGTATTTCAAGGTGTTGTTTCTCGCTGTGAGAAGGGCTCTTCCAATATCATCGATCAGAATGGGGAGTTGCTACCAGAAGAAGTTCTTGCAAATTTACAAATGAAGATTCATGATGAGTGGAGGAGTGAGCAATTTTCAGCTGCCTCAATTCAAGTTTTGATGAAACATCAAATCTTCTTGCAGGAAATCTAGTCCACTTTGGAGAAGGACAACTCTATGCTTCTTCAATGCCATGATACCATTTTGAAGACCATGATTGTTGCCAAGAACACCCACGAGCCGAATCCTGATGAGCTACGAACAGTTATCCAGAAGTTCGAAGGATTCATATCTAAACATGCTGCAACTTAAGTGTTTTTCAACACTTGTTGTATTTTCAGAATTGTAATTTCATAGTTGTAATTTCCTTTTTGACATGTTTACTTGTAAAAGCATTTTTGTAAAATACAAGTCATCACTTGCACTTTTGTAATTACAAGTAAACTGATTACAAATCAATTTAGAATAGGACTTGTAACTTTGAATAAGTCTTAGTTAGTTGTTGAATAAGTCATGGTGGTTGAGAGAATTTCTCAAGTGAGTTGGGATCCTCCCACCTTTTTCTCAAGACTCCTCTCCTATAAATACTTGAGGGGGTCTATTGTAATTTTTATCTTTTTTGAAAGCAAGCAAAAACTCTGCCAAATTTGCAACAAAGAAGTCTTTGAGCTTTTATGTGCAAATTGAAGAATTGAAAGGAATAGAAGAAGATTGCTCAAGTGTTGAGACTTTGCGCTACATTCTTGAGTTTGTGTTCAATATTGTCTTTCTTGCAAGTGTTTCTTAAAGAGCTTAATCAAATTTGATTTGTAAACTTTGTGCTACGAGTATTGAAGATTAATTTTAGTAATAATAGAAGTTCTATTGGGAGAAGTTGTAAGACTTGGTGCTTACACTTGTTCTTGAGAGAAATTAGAAGTAGATTTTGTGATAGGAAATAACTGTGAGACTTTGAGCTCACACTAGTTCTTTTTGTTTTGTGTAGAAAGGAATAAGTTATTTCAGACTTTGTGCTGTTATATTTTGTTCTTGTTATTATTAGTATAGAAAAGGGTAGATAGGACTTCACATATTCAAGACTTTGAGCTTGATATTGTTGTCCCGTCCCAAAGAAAGTGACGGAAGTCTTTGAGCTTTCAGGAAACTTCATTTCTTTTCTCTCATTTTATTTCAAAAGTTGTTACTGCTGTTTTACATTAAATTGCTATCACTTTTCTGTGAAGAGAAAAAGATATTGGCTTTCTTGAAAAAAGAAGAAAGATTGTTGTTCCATCCTATTTTAGTTTTAGTATTAAATAGATAGGGGGAGCCTTCCCTTAATTAGGAAAGTTTATACTCACACACTGTGGTTGAAGCCACAATTTTGTATATTTCCCCAAGTGTACAAAATTTTCAACCAGCATGTTTGTGTCTAATGCTTGGTTGGAATCTGCATACTCTAAAAGAGCTGAAGCAGAGAAGATTGTAAGTATTGTTTTTTATGAAGGGTTCACCAAAAGTGGAGAGGAGTTGATTGGGGTAAGTAACAAACACAAATGTAAACTTTATACAAGATAATCTATTTGCTGGTTTTTTTTCAAGGGTTAATTTTGTACTAATTTAAAATTTGTTTTCATTTTTTAGGTGATGGAACCTTTGGTAAGGGTTCTTCATATGGTGGATGGAGAAGGCATACCAATGGGTTTCATTTATGAGACCATGGATAGGGCCAAAGAGGCTATTTCACATTACTATGGCAGAAATATAAGAAAATGTGAAATCCTTTGGTGCATCGTTGATCGTAGGTGGACAAACCAACTCCACCAACTGATACATGCCTTCGCCTACTTCTTGAACCCGAAATTATACTTCTCTGATTCATTTAGAGCTGATGAGGAGATCATGGAAGGTGTTTTTGAATCCATTGATAAGATGGCACCTAATCCTGAGTTGAGAGACAAGGTTCTTGATGAGTTGGAGGTGAGATTTGACATTTGTTATATTTTTATTTATGAATTTGGAAATGTTCATTGTTCAAGATCTACAAGGGTGCAGAGAGGATATTCTTCTCTTCACAACAAGCAATTGATAGGAAAGGAAAATAACAACCAAGTAAAAAATTTAGTTCAATACTACAAGAAAAAAACTAAAAATTTGATTGTTACATTTTTTCTCAATTCTAATATTTCTAAATGTTTTTTTGTAGATTTATGGTGAAAGAACTGTGGTGTTGGCATGCCTAATCTTCAAAAGATAGCCATCCATGTTTTGTCCCAGCCATACATAGTGCTTCTAGGTGTGAACGGAATTGGAGTTTATTTGAGAGCATTCACACAAAGAGAAATATGTTGACATAGAAGCACCTCAATGATCTTGTCTTCATTCGATACAACCTTCGCCTTCACACTAGAAAGGTGGAGGGTGTTTCACATGAGGCCATTGACTTGGATGAAATTGATCCATATGGTGATTGGACCATCAATGAACAAAATGATGGTGATGATGTCCTCCTTACCAAAGAAGATCCTGCAGAAATGGAGAGGAGAAGCACAAGCAGTAGGATTGGATGAAATGGAGGAGGACAAAGATTATGACAAAGATGACGAAGAAAAATCATCTCACCATTTAGATACCTCAACACTTACTGCTACTACTACAAGCTCAAGGCCTAAAAAATTGAGCTATATTAGGAGAGAAAAGAGGAAGATGTAGTCTTCTCTTTAGTTTGCTGTTTTTCACAATTGGGCATATCATTATATGTATTTTTGTAAATGTTTATAAACTTATGTTGCTTTTATACATTTTAAAGTTTGAAACTATGAGTATGAATGATGAAATTTCAAATATTGACTGTTTGGAGATCATATGACATGTGTAATGTTTCAATTATGGCTTTTATGTTCTCTAAATGAATTAATTTTTTGTTTTAGTTTTTTTGTAAAACTATGCCGAGTTCAAGTCCAAGTCCAATTTTTGGGCTGCCGAGTCCGAGGCGAGTCCAAGTTCTCAAACTTTTATTGAAGAGACCATAAATATACAAAAATACCATAAAACAAATAAAATGAGAAAATAGAAATGAAATAACAACTTACCTTCACAATCTCCTTGACTAGAAACCAAAATTCTTGTTCATCAAAGTGTTGTCCTCATTTTTGTTTTCAAAAATTAAGGAGCATTACATAAATTTTTTGGTCAAAAAATGAAAATTTTACTCTGTGGCACGTTTCCTGAGGCAGAATTTCGCTTCGCCCTTGGACTGGCTTAATCTTCATTCCATCCTCGAACCACGTTTCAAATTTCATCGCATTTTGGGTTCATTTTCTATATCTTTCCTTCAATTTTGGGATTTTTCTCTCTGACTGCAAGTGGGAAATTTCCCTTGAATTGCAAGTTTTAATGATTTCCTTTGTTTTAGTCTTTGTACGGAAATTTTTGGCTAATTACAAGTGCACTTTATTAGAAAAAAGAACTTGTAACTTACTTTTTATTTCCCCCTTGATGCTTTTTGGCTTTTTAAGTCATAATAGGGATTTTTTGGATAAGTTACAAGTTAATTTTAAATTGCATATTTAAAAGTCACTTGTAATTCTTTTGTAAAACCCCTATTTTAGTGTCTTTTGCTTGTAATGGGGATTTTATTCCCTTATTACATGTGTTGATTTACTAAAACTTGTTGTAGGGATTTTATTTTCCCTTTACAAGTTATTTATAACTTGCATTTCTCTCTCCAAAACCCGATTTTGCTTAGAATGGAATAAAGTGACAATTTTAAACTTGCTATTATGCCCAAAAAGCCCGATTTTCTCCATAAAGTGTAAATTGAGGAATTTTAAAATTGTAATTGGATTTCTAAAACCCGATTTTGCCTTGTTAAGAGAAAAGTAACATTTTAAACTTGTTATATGGGAATTAAAACCCGATTTTCTCTATTGCATCTAAAATGAGACTTGCATTCCTTTTCCAAAAACCCGACCAGCTAAAGAAAGGCGATTTTGTTGGAAATTTGAAGCATTTTTTGCGGAGATTTTTTGGGAGATAGAAGGCGTTTGGGATTCTTCCCTATTTTCATGCATTTGCAAACACATATCACGCCATTTGGGATGTACAATTGCTGGTTTTTTGGTGTTGAATAAGCAAACACGTTTTTTGCTAAAACCGCGATTTTCTCTCCCAAGTTGGCACGGATCTCCAATCTCCTAAGTCGTTTTTGCTTGCTATGCTAAGGCGTTGAGGTTTGATGGAGGTTTGACCACTTCTTGTTCCATTAAGTTTTCTTTTGCTGCCACGTTTTGCTGCCCAAGGCATTTTAATAAAACGTGGCTAGGGTTTTGGAATGCGGTTAATCTCTATTTAAGAGTTTTCCTCCCTTCTTTCAAAGATTGATCATCTTTTTGAAGAGGCATTTCAGTTTGAAGCAAGGTATGATTTCTTTTTTTTTCTTGTTTCATTTTCTTGTCTTCTTGTTTTTCCCTTCTAGTTGTAAATTTTTGTATATGTTTATTTTGCCCCAAAAGTCGGTTTTGTGAGAGATTTTCCCCTTTGTAAAGCAATTTTTGAATTGCATTGTTCTTCCCCATTTTCCCTCTTTACTTGTATTCGGAATTTTAAATCCCAATTACAAGTTGGATGAAAATAATTGTTCTTCCCTTATGGTTACAAGAATTTAACCATCTTTTGTTAAAATTCCAAGTTGCAAAGATGAAAAATACCCATCCTTCTAAAATCGGGTTTTTAGAACCGGATTGCATGTCCAATGTTCTTCCCATTTTCTTGGAAATGACATTCCCAAAATCTTCCCGTTTTCATCCATCCATATTGCCTATACCCATACTTTTCATTCACGTCATTTCCCGCAAGTCTAATTCTCATTTTTTACTCATTTCTCCATTTTTCGTTTTACAAGTATACTTGCATTCGGGTTTTAAAAATACGATTGCATGTGCACTCTTCCCAACTTGTATACATGTAAAATTTTCCCCAAGATCCGAAATTGGTCAAAGTCAAATTTCCACCATTCCCATTTATTTCCCATCTTTCTCTCACAAAATCGTGAAGTGCAAGGGTTGGAGTTCTTCCCATTTGAAGAAGGAAAAATGTTAGTTGCAGCTGATTATGATGTTGCACTAACACTTTTAAGTCTTCATCGCAGTATACCGGGTTATCCTTCAATGTAAGATTTACCATCCTCTCCTATTCCAAAGAAGATGAAGTATAAATATGACAAGTACCAGAATGAAGTTTCACCTTCGCAAGTTTCCTCTCCTTTGGATCGCATAAAAGACACGGAGATAGGGCATGTGGACATGTCAGAATTTGTCAAGAGAGTGGAGGATCCACAGGATAGTAATATGTAGCAACTGTTGGACAGCCACATCCATCGCGCATCCTCTTTTCTAGTGGATAACAATATGCAGCGGCTGTTTGACAAGGAGACAAGAACCATTAAAAATGATGATGGTGAGGCAATAATCCGCCTTGATGCAAATACAATTGAGAAAGTCTTCAAAATACCACCAGCACCTGTTTATATGGAAATTTCAAAGCATAGTGCAGCCAAGTACTATGTCAAGAGGGAAAAGGACTGCAAGTGTCATATTAACAGGTGGATTCATGAGCCATGAGCCGCCTTCTCAAGGTGGGCTAAGTTGTACCGCTGTGACTTTAAGTGGGAAATTGGAGACATCATAACTCTCCTTAGCAGGATGATGGGTCTTGAACACTCTAATGTTTTTGAACCCTGGATGTATCAATTTACCATGTTCATAAGGCAACCCCATCATATATCATGGGGAGAGATTATCAATGATGCTTTATGCGAGCAACTTGCAGCATTCCCTACCACCATGACGTTTTACATGAATTCATACTTAGTGTATTTGGCAGCGTCACTCAGACATTTCCCTAGTCTTTCTACCAAAGGTGATCGCTCGCTTATACCTGTGTGGGAATATTATGATCAGCTACCTTTGAGACCCAACAGATTACATTTCAGAAGAGTTCAAGATGCATTCTTTGGTTACTTCATGTGTCAATTTGACAAGACTCTAAAGAACAGAAGGGTGTCAGATGAGGCATGGGAAAGAGTGAATGAATATGGGTGCTTGTTTCTTCAATTCCCGACCTTTACCTATATGAGAGTCGGATGCTATAGTGGGCAGCCATACATGCTCCCTAGATACCCGACTGATAAGATCATTCTTATGGAGTTGGGAAGACAAATCATGGCTGTGCACCCTCATCAGTCTGTCAAACATAAGGTCGAAATAGGGATTTCTACAACAAACCCAATGAAGATTGGTCGGTATTCTCTTGTCACATCTGACAAAGCCAAAGCTATGGAGACTAAGATGCAAGAGATTAAATTCGAAAGGTTTAAATCCAGGGCAAAATTTGATTACCGGGGTATGAAGGAAAAGATCAAAAAGTCCTTCATGCACGTGCATCGTATTGAGGATATCTAGGTAGATCTCCGTACAGAAATGGAGGTTCTCAAGATGGACTACTCCAAGCTTACTGTTGAGCAGGTTATTGATCTGAACCTGGTGGACATTCCGCAAAGAATGATCGATGATGGTCATGTACTTGATCCAGAATATATTTCACAAAGGGTTGAGGAAGTTCCACTTCCTTTAATCCAATGGTCACACAAAGAGTGCACTTCCATTCTTGAAAGGTTTCAGCCTATCCTTGCTAACACCAACGCTTCGCTTAAAGGTAATGGTGTTAGACTCATCAAAATCAAGATTGGGAAGGAAAATGACTCTATGGGGCCTCTTGGACGTAAGTCTGAGATTCAAATTGACAACAAGGAAGGTGCATCATCTTTAGGCACCATGATCAAATTGCGGGTTAGTCGGGCAGTAGTGCTTCCTCCTGAGGAGGCGACAGTTCGTGGAAAGGAAAAGTCTCAATCTCATGTTCGTTTGATTGATCCTAATAATCCAGAAGAAGGATAGAAAACAGATGATGCTCCTAAGTCTCTAGCTTCAGACTCACCTCATGAGATTCCTTCTTCATTTTCCATCGAGACGCCTCTTTCTCCTCCTAACATAATAGTGGAAGAGTCTCCTCAGAATGTCGTTCCTATTTCAGCAGTTGAGCCGCCTCCTGATCATCAACAAGAGGGTTTGCTGAAAATTTCTGAGGATACTCCTGCATGTATCCAGTTGTCAGAGATTGATACCTCTACTTCTGGTTTTGAAGAATTTATGAGGCAATCTTCATGCCCACTGGTTACTGAGCAAACCATGGTCACCATCCAAACAGATACTCCTCCCAGGGTGACCACGGTTGTTCAAACAAAAACAACTTCTCTTTCGCCTTCAACAGCTACTAGAGGAGAACTAGTTGTTTTACCTCCATGGCTTAGTTCTTTTACCCCAAAGAGGAAGAAGCGGGAAATCTCTCCTGATGTCTTTGACTATCAACAACTCAAGCAGTCTAGGCCCAAGGTTGCTAAAAAGGCCAAGATAATTTCAAGAATAACCGTTGATAGCAATAAGATGAAAGTGGCAGAAATTGTTGAGCCCCTTGCGGATAAGCCACGTGAGGAAATATAAGTTGCTGATTACAAGGTTACAAGGATAGAATTGGGCAAACAAACACATGAAGTGGTCAAACACAATACCAGCAATCTGTAGCCTCACTAGTGAGCGGTATGACGAACTCCTAGCAAATAAAGACAAGCTAGAAGAGAATAACCAGCAACTTGTTGCAGTTGTTCATATGATTGCAAAACCTGTTGTTGAAGGGAGTAATCCTACAAGTTCTTCCGGTTCCCAAGAGTCGATTCATGGAGTTGAAAGAGCTGCCCAGAAAGTACAAGCATTGGATTCTTGGGTGAATCAACTTCATGATCTGTGTGCAAAAGTGCTGAAAGACATTTTCCAAATGATGTCTAAGTTGGAGATCACTAAAGAAAAATTGAATCATACCTCCGAGACTTTCAAACAAAATTTGGAAAGGGTTGAAGGTAGTTTGACAATTTGCGGCACAATGCCCCAACAACAATTGAGTGTTCTTCAGGAGCATGCCATTATTCCTTTCAGGGTCATGTACTTGGAATTTGAAGAACTTCTGGAGAATAAAGCCCTTATTCTAAAATCCCTCATTGAGGAGATTGATGATGCAATGAGATTGTGGGGTGAGGTATTCCAAGGTATTGTTTCCCATTGTGAGAAGGCCTCTTGCAACATAATGAGTCAGAATGGAGAGCTGATACTAGAAGAAGAAGTGCTCGCAGATCTACAGATGAGGATTCATAATGAATGGAGGAGCGAACAATTCTCAGTTGCTTCAATTCATGTTCTGATGAAACATCAAATCTTTTTGCACGAAATCCAATCCATCTTGGAGAAGAACAACTCTATGCTTCTTCGATGCCATGATACCATTGTGAAGACAATGGTCGTTGCCAAAAACACCCACGAACCGAATCCTGCTGAGCTACGAATGATCATCCAGAAGTTCGAAGGATTCATGTCTTCACATGCTGTAGCTTAAATGTTTTTCAAAACTTAGTTGTATTTTTCCAGATTTGTAATCTCTAAGTTGTAATTTTGTTTTCACAAGTTACATGTAAAAACCTTTTATAAATTGTCAGTCAAGTCTTTACTTGCACTTTTGTAATTACATGTAAAGCAACTACAAGTTGTGTTCAATTAGGATTGTAGTTGCAATAAGTCTTAGTTAGTTATTGAATAAGTCTTGGTGGTTGAGAGAATCTCTCAAGTTAGTTAGGATCCTCCCACCTTTTTCTCATGGCTCCTCTTCTATAAATACTTGAGGGGTCTATTGTAATCTTTATCTTTTAGAAAGCAAGCAAAAACTCTGTCAAATTTATAGCAAAGAAGTCTTTGAGCTTTCATGTGTGAGTTCAACAATTGAAAGAAATAGAAGAAAATTGCTCAAGCTTTGAGTCTTTGTGCTACATTCTTGAGTTTGTGTTCTATATTATCTTTCTTGCAAGTGTTTCTTTAAGAGCTTAATTGAATTTGATTTGCAGTCTTTGTGCTACAAGTATTTGAGGTTAATATAAATTAGAATAAATATTGTTTTGAGAGGAGTTGTAAGTCTTTGTGCTTGCACTTATTCTTAAGAGAATTTAGAAGCAGATTTTGTGAGAAGTAGTTGTGATTCTTTGAGCTTATACTACTTCCCACTGTTTTATGTAGAAAAGAATAAGATATTTCAGTCTTTGAGCTGTCATAATTTGTTCTTGATAGCATTAGTATAGAAGAGGGTAGATAGGACTTCATATAATCAAGACTTTGAGCTTGATATTGCTGTCCCATCCCGAAGGAAGTGACGGAAGTCTTTGAACTTTTAGGAAACTTCATTTCCTTTCTCTCATTTCATTTCAAAAAGTTGTTACTGTTGTTTTATGTTAAATTGCTATCACTTTTCTATGAAGAGAAAAGGATATTGTCTTTCTTAAAAAAAGAAGAAAAACTATTGTCCCATCCCATTTTATTTTTAAAGTTGTAGTTAGATAGGGGGAGCCTTCCCTTAATTAGGAGAGTTTTACTCACACACTATGGTTGAAACCACAACTTTGTATATTTCCCCAAGTGTACAAAATTTTCAACCAACACAAAGACCTAGTCAACAATATCAATTTTGGAAGTTGTCCTTGAATATGAACACTGGAACCACTCCTCAATAACCAAAACACGTTTTAAAGTAGCCTTCAAGTGAAGTAAAGATTCCAATATGATAAAATTCCTTACGAACCGGGATACACCAAAACAATATGTATTTTCTAATTAAATTCAAGACCCAAGCATGCTTGTATATGTATCTTCAAATACTTCAATTTTAATCCACAACCAATTTGATCAAAGAACTTTTGCCAAAATCCTCCAATATAAGATTGAGGCAATAAACAAAACAATAAATCTAGAAATATATGGGTGCTTCTCCATGAAAGTCCCACAATAACATAATTTGTTAAATTATTTGTAATGATTTGCAAAAGATTAACCCAACCATCTAGGCCATAGCTTCCTCTTAAATCTTGCAAAGGAAGTCTATATTTTTCACCTTCTTAAAGCATCAATAGATTTTAGGAAAACTATATCCCTTGAGGAAGAAACAAGGAAATATAACATTTTGTTTTTCTTGTCTACTTAACAACTACCTTCTTCCACAATATTTCATGCTGCTCATCAAAATAGACCTCACATATTCTACCTTCTTATCCAAAATCAAGAATTTTATCTCTTCGTGGTTGGTGGCTTTAAACACTACCCTAGAAACAACAATACTATCTAGTAGAATTTGTTAATAAGGAGATTTAAAACAAAAAGCCCAAAAAAAATGAGCATTCTAAATATAAGTCACTCACTTTTAAATTTCAAGGGGCATATAAATCAAAAATCATATGTTTACTTAGCCACGTGAAATGGAATCAAAGAATAGAACCAAAAATCTCAGCCACACTCCTTTCTGCTTGATGTTTGATTTTATTCCAACCCATACTCTCATGCAATGGTTGGAAACTTCAAGAAGTGTCATATACAAATATATTCCGATCCACAAAATCTATGATCAACACTAGTGCTCAAACTAGAAGAGAATGGAGAAATTACTTAAGTAGAAGAATTTCCTTGAACCATGGCTTTTATCTCTTCTCTTTGCTTCTATCTAAGGTCCCTTTCCTCAAAGGACTCTAATTTTGGACCTCTCACATAACTTCAAGAGGCACCTCAGTTGACAAGAAAGC
Source organism: Cryptomeria japonica (assembly GCF_030272615.1). Classification (NCBI taxonomy): domain Eukaryota; kingdom Viridiplantae; phylum Streptophyta; class Pinopsida; order Cupressales; family Cupressaceae; genus Cryptomeria; species Cryptomeria japonica. Next base: position 292,112,476 of record NC_081407.1, read on the forward strand.
ACATTAGCCAATTACACAGGCAAAGTGAAATTTTAGGCAGCCATCCCCTAAAAATTTTGGTTTATGCAATAAATGCAAACCAATTACCCTTTCTTAGCCCCTGGAATGGCATGTTTTCAACATGGATCCTTTCTTATTGGCATCAACATTACAATGATTAGTGTATTGCAAATAAACTGCAAAAGAAACAAGAGAAAACTATTTAAGGTTTGTTGTCTGTAGATGAAGAGAGAGATCAGCCAAAAAGAAAAGGATTATGGAACAAGAGAGAAAAATGAAGGGAATTTTGATCTCTTTATTTTTCCCTCTTTTTGTTTCCTAATCCATAAATTCAAAATGGAAAGAGGAGAAAGAAACGTAGAATGGAATGGCACAAGACCAAAGAAAAAAGGAAAAGTTCAAAGAGAGACATAATTCTTCAAATTTTCTACTCCGGATTGACTCTAAGCTCCTACAGATGCACTATGGGCTTGTTTAAATGCACCATTGGCTGCTACAAATCTGCACATGGATACAATGGTCACTGTTTACTGCCCAAGTCTATTGGCTACATTTTTCCAGAATGTCTTCTTTTTGCTCTGCCCTTTCTTTTGTCTTTGTTGTTGCTTGCAAGTGATGTCTCTTTCCTTTAACTGCATTTTATTTTCTTAGGTCAGTTCTTTTAGGGGTCATTGGGCAGCTGAGTCTGACCTCCAGGATTAGCAAGTCCCAATGAACTTGCCAAAACTCATCAGCAAGTCTGAAGCCCTCATTTGGTCTGCCTTGCCTTGAGACTTGGCAAGTTTGCTGAATGCACACTGAATCCTATAATTATGATTGAAATATACAATCCCAGTCTTGAGGTGTGAAGAGTTCAAAACATTTTTTTGTGATCTTCCATGGTAAAATCCGAAATTATATGGATAACCAATACCTCAAAGTTATTTGTTTTCTTTGATTACTGTGGATGTCTGTATATGAATATAGTGGTTACACACAAATTGGCAAAGTAATCATTAGTTTTGATGGCATCAACTAGCAAAGCTCTATTCAATGTCTGCCATGTGCTTCTTCAATGCTTTTGTTGAATAATTGTGATTGACATTTCTCATTTTTATTGGCAGTGATGATACATCTTCTGTGTGTCTTTCTTCACTTCTAAGTCTGTCTCTATTGTGAGACCCAATTTGCAAACTTATTGTGGTTCCATAATTTTGTTAGTAGTATAAATATGTATGGTGTTAGGAGCTTTAATACTAATAATTGTTTTACTTTGGAGAATCAAGTAAGCCATGTTGGTTTGCATATAATGTAATGGTGAATATGATAAAAGAAAACTGAAACTCAATTTCCTAAAAGGCCAAAAGAATAAGGCTTGTAAGAATTTGTATGTGAGTAGAAAAATTAAGCCAATGAAGGAAACAAAATCCTTCAAATACAAGGATAATGCTCTTTGGCCTCCCAATTCATCCTCATGTCATTTTTGTCAATTTATGCTATCAGCACCAAAAAGTTGTCAGCGTGACTATAGGAAAATGGAAAATATGCAGAAAGGGCATGTCACAATTTTGATACATGGATTAGATTTCACAGCAAAATAAGAAGCAACACAGCTACAATTAATATGTGAAAAATAGGACAAGATAGCAGAATGGATCTGAAAAGAAAAAATGGAATGGTGAATGTATGGCTAATTAGTGTGACTACTAGATCTGATAATTTTCAAGTTTGACCAATATGTGTACAAAACCCTATCCTCAAGTCCAAGACATGTCCTATATTGGAGGTGTAAAGGGCCAAAAGTTGCGTTGCAAAATATACACCCCAATTCTAGCTCATACATTTTGCCACTTGATGTGAGTGCTCTGCTGACCTATGTAGTGAGGTTGCAAGATGCTGGGAATATGTGACATCCTCTATTTCCATTATAGTCTCTTACATTGCTTGGTTTTACTTGCATTGTAAATTGTTAGGATCTGTAGAACACTTGTCTAATGGAAAGTTCTAGTTAAGGGGGATGGATGAGGCTAGTGTTCTAGAACAACACTATTACATTGTAGAGGAGCAAGGAAACATAACGTCATGACTTCAAACAATGCCTAATAGTTTTATAAGGGCAAGTAGCAATGAAGTCAAATTGTCTAGGTAAATTGCTCAAGTGTCAAATAAATCTGCCATCGGTAACACTGACTTTGGAAGGGCTTGAACTACTGATAACATTAGGATTTGGGGACCATTTCAAAATGTGATTGATCATTGCAATATCATAGTGCAAAGTTGAATTTGTATGTGTAAAAACACATGTATGTAAGCCATATTAGTATGTATCTATCTTCCAGATTGCAGGGAGGGAGATTTTATAAGCTTCAATCCACTTTTCTTTAGGCCACTTTGAGAAGGTAAAGTGAATTACAAATTTGACATATTCTGATATCTAAAGTTTCCAAATTGAAATATTCAATTCAAAATTCCTTTTCAAACTGATTCCTCTCTCAAACATTAAAGTCTGAACTATAGTATAGTGTCTATAAATCTATTTATGCAATTTCATTCTGAAACTTTTCAATTATTTTCTTGATCATCAATTTTTTATCTTTTTTTTTTCTCGTCAGTTTGATTTTGAATGTGAACATGGAAACTTAGCTTAATCCACAACGTATATATTCATACTCAAATATCAATCTGCATGGGCTGCACAAAAAATTATCAAATCTTAACAGTGCTTGAGGTAGGTACAGACACTTGAAGAACACAACGGTTAATATAATAAGAAATAAATATCCTTCACCATCAATCCTAAATGTATACCTTTGTTCGAATGCTAGCAAATCCTCCATTGTTTGCTGTAGAAACATAACCTACAAATGTAACACTAACTTGTTTCATTTAAAGTTAAACAATACCAAGATAGCTTAAAGGAACTGCATTTCACATAATTTGAAGCTCTAAGGTTTCCATAAATATACCTTAAAAAGGAGAATAATTTTTAAAACAAAAAGTTAATCTACCATCACCAATTTGTTTGCACTAAATAGAAAAATCCAAATAGCTTGATTGAATTGTGCTTAACACATGTTGACGTAAACTGAAGTTTCAAAATATAACTTTAATATTGAACAAACCTTTAAAAAAACCAGTTGGTCTACCATCTTCGCCACCAACTGTACTAATCTGGATTGAGCTTTCACTGACACCTCCCATAACAACATCGTCTAGAGAACCCCAAGCAGGACCAATGGGGGCATTATCTATTTGAAAAATAAAACAAAAAAATCTGTAATAAACACCTCTGGAAATCGTAAGATCAAAAAACGTGCATCAAATATAGCCATCAGAAACAAGGAATTCAAAAGAAAAAGGAAAACAACATAATTCGTTGTTCAAATAGAAGGAGAGTTAGCTATGATCTCCATGAAGGATGCAATAATAAATAAAATCTTCTATTAGTATCTAAATTTGTCTTGTAATAATGGAAACAACTGATTTATTACATCGATCACTAAAAGATGTTTCTAGTTTTATTCTTTGAGTGGATATCAATGTCGAGTCTATATATGATTCGGATGGAACCTCGGCAAGGATGGTATGGTACTGACATATTCTTGAGAATTCAATAAAGATATCATTCTTCTATTATAGCTGTTTTGTTATTGTTACTCATGCTTTGATATATCAATGTTCTGTTACATGAATAGTTGGTACGTGTGGGATATCCTTGTTTTATCTGTGAGTTTACCAACCTCACATTAAGGACTAAACAATAATGTTCATAAAATACATTTTTTTTTCTAAAATTCAGGTACACACAATTTAATACCATATCATCTTTACTTCTTTCCTTAAGAATAGAATACGCAAGAAGAGAATAGCCTGGGTGTTACTCAATAAATAAGACATACAAGATTTTAGCTTAGTGAAAGAATATGACAAGTCAACCCTTCTTTCAGTTGAAGGTTAGTCAATCTGGGCAAGGATGAGGACCCGCAGGTGATACGCGTAGGGGATGACTGGAACCCCGTACTGAAGGCGGCGGCTTTCAGGATATTCCTGGAATACAAGGACATGTTTGCCTGGACCTACAAGGACTTGAAGGGGGTACCACCGGAATTGTGAGTACATTGCATATCCCTCATACCAGGAGCCCAACCTGTACGGAGGAAACCCTACAGGATGAACAAGAACTACACGGCCAAGGTGAATGAGGAAATCAACAAAATGTTAGAAGTTGGGATATTAAAAGAGGGAAAAGAAAAGTATATGGAGGAGATAAAAAGGCCAAGGTTAGCGAGTATTAAAAAATTAAAGTGCAAGGCAGAAGTAAGGGAAATAAGTAAGGAAAAAATACAATTGATAAAAAGGCAATTATTTTATAAAAAGTTAATAAAATACTTATGCCTAACCCTAACCGTGACAAAAGATTATAAAAACCCCCAAAAAGGCCATTTGTACACATTTCAAGAAAGAAGTCAGAGCCGGAGAAGCAAACTTGACAAGAGGACAAAATTGAGAGGGAAGGAAAAATCTCGTCCAGCCACAGGAGAAGTCGAATCCATACGATGCCGGCAAAGAAGCAGAGATACCATACAATGTACAGATTACATGTACAGTCAGCACACAGGCGCAGAGAAAGGAGAGGAGTTCGTACGGCGTACTGCAGAGCACATCTCCCCGTAAGACGGAACACACCATTCTGTACGGCATAGCTCACCCAATCAGCCTGTACGACGTACGGAAAAGATTGCACATGAAGCAAAGTACGGTGTACGGTGAATCCGTACGACGGATATTGCACAAGAATCGTTGTATGGTGGATAGTGAAGTCGTACAGATATTGCACGGAAGACATCATACGGTGTACAGGGAAGCAAATAGGGAGAGGTCGTACGGCCACGCTACAGGTACGACAACCCAAGGCAAAGGTCGTACGACAACCAAGAAGAATCCGTACAAACAACAGGAAGAAGGTCGTAGGTGTCGTACGAGGATTGACGAAGGGAAGTCCATATGAACAAGGAACTGGTTTATACAAATTTTGAACGAATCAGTTTGGAAATCTGTGTCGTCCGTACGGTGTTAGGCGCGGAGTTCAAACAAATTGCGGAGGTTGTACGGCCAGAGGAGAGAAGCATACGCACCTATTCATACATCGTACCAGCAACAACAGGCACAATAGTCCGTACAAATTGGCGGAGCACAGTTGCTAACCGTTACAATAACGGTCAAGGACTGGACAAAAACAAGAAAACAAGGCAAAGCAGCTACAGTGCAACCATGACTGCTACAGACCCAACCAGCAGCAGCAAGAAGGCCAAAATCAGGCCAAAAGTGCAGAAGGATCCGGAGGGAATCACTGCCAAGAATGTAGCCTTTAAGAGCGTGACTGGCAGCGAATGTCGTACTTGGTGGGAGGAAACCCCTCCCGACCATGTGATAAAGGACTCCCTTAGGAAGGCACAGGTAGACCATGCCATCCAGATGCCGACATTCAACATCAAGAATTTTGAGCCGGTGTTACGGACCATGGTATCTGGATACAACCGCCAAGAAAGGGCTTCCATCATTCAGTTCTAGGGCTGCACGGTACGAGTTTCCTTCAAGGCGGAAGATTTTAGGAGGGTATTTGGTATACCCGAGAAGGGGGTATCTACAGCGAAACCGGCCAAGAAGCTCACCAAGGAGAAGAAGTGGCTGTTGGACTTGGTATGCAGAGATGACCTCACAGAAGAGCAATGGAAGAGCGTCTAGTCTGACAGTAGGGGATTGAAGCGTGCTTTTATCGCACCAAGAGAATAGAGAATGTTGATGGACTTGGTAAAAAGTCGGCTCATAGGGGCTAGCCGTGCATCCAATATAGCCATCTGGATGATAGGGTTAATGAATGGCATTAAGTGAGGCAAAGTTTACAACTGGGGGCAACTTTTCGCAGAGAGGATTCATGATTTTCTCAAGTTGGAACACAAGACATTTTACATGTGCCACCATGCCATCAGCCTCTTTTTGGATGTCGTACGCCTACAAGTGCTGCCAGAGATGTGGGGGACTTTTGAACCGCATGGAAGGGTGGAACCTAATAAGCCGTCCATGTGCTATTATGCCCATCTGGACATGCTTGGTGACACCACGCAGCCGGGAAAGAGGAGGAAGCTAGATGTGTCCGTTGAAGTCGAAGATGACAGCAGCACCAAGGATTCTGAGGAGGCCGAAGAAACTGAGCAACAGGAGAGTGGAGATGAGAGGTTTTGTATAGCACCACACACGACAGGAGAGGATGAAGGGGAAGTGGAATCGCAGCAACAAGAAGAGGAGGAAGAGGAAGAGAAGCATGGAGAGCTACGAGCACAGTGGAAGAGCACGGGGTGAAATTTACACCCCCAAAATTGTCCTCTTCAGCACACTTGGTACCACAGGAAGAACTTACAGTGGCCAGTCCGGTAGGGTACGTACGACCAGTAGGGGTGTTGTTCCGGAAAATTAATGAAGGAGAACCATCGGCACAACGACGGGTGTCACTATCACAGATCAGTCTAGCTGTACTCGAGTCACAAGTTGCACCAGCCGCAGAACGTACTAGTGGGCCTGATCGTACGACTAGTGACCTAGGTGGCGGGAGTATGGCAGACCGTACGGTGGTAGAGGAGGCCGTATAACATAGTTCGAATAAAATGGTTCAAGAGACGATCCTACCAGGGGAAGAAGAGGGAGTCGTACAGGAAATCGATACTTGTATGGCAGGTTCGAGTACCGACACAGCAGGCACTAGTACGACATGTGCTAGTATGGTACCAGCAGAGAGATGAGTCGGGGGATGTACCGATGACAGGAGATGGTCTGGAGGAGTTGGCAGTACTAGAGACACTGACGGATGAGGATATAGAGGCATCGTTGGATGGGTGGCTGTGGCAGTTTGCACTCACACCTCACCCTCCCCCCTCGCCTTCACCACATGCCATGGTCGTTGGACCAAACCAAACACAGAACAGGACCACCCCTATCACAGATCAGGATGAGAGGATGTCTACTGAGGAGCAGAGCAACAGGAAATGGTGGGCAGAGCCCAAAGATCATCAAGGTTGGGGAAAGCGGGTCTGAAGGACTACTGGCAAGACTTCACCTCACTCCACCAGACCCTAGCGATCTAGCAGGCTCGCTCTGACGGTTCCTTGGGGAGCTACAGGGGATTTCAGCTATAGCACGTGGAATGGCACAGTTGATTGGGCAGATCGATGTCGACAACTCCGTCGACGCTGAGAAGTTGCGCCACTTCATGACTTTCGGATGTGTGGATGAGTTTGCATGCCACTTTGAGCAACAAGGGTGGCCAGACAGTAGTACGTCGGAGATGGTACAGGAATGGACGCGCATGCGACTAGTGGAGGGAGTGGGCACCTTGGGCACCACCTTGCGCAATATGGAGGGATCTTTTCGGGATGTCTATCTACAAATGCGACAGAGTCAAATAGAGCAGCAGACAGAGCGGCTGTATGCAACAAAACTGGAGAAGGAAGGGGAGAAGCGTGCAAAGTTAGCCGCAGTAGAGAAGAACCTAAGGACTGAGCTAGAGACGAAGGTGACTACTTATGAGGCCCATTGCAGCATGCAGAAGGAGGTACAGGTACTGGCAGCACAAGTGGCTGAGCTTACTCTCCAGATGGAACAGAAGGACAAAAAACTATTAGAGGTTGCACATATGGTAAAGAAGGCACGGGAACGGCAACTAATGGCAGAAAAGAACCTCAGACTCCACACAGGCCAACAACCTTCTTCTTCGACCACCACAGGGACACCTCCTCCCCCTTCTCAGTCTTAGTTTTTTTTTTTTTTCAGCTCCTGTTGTCTTAGTCGTGTTGAAGACGACTACTTTTTGGGAGGGCTGATGTTAGGGGTCAATAACACATGTTAGCTTGTAGTTGGTTTGGGTGTTTATGTTTGGTTATGTTTGAGTCGCCGAGAGGTTCCCGTGGGGTAGTTGGTAGTTAGTGACGGTTGAAATCTTGGCCAACCGTCGAGTCTATATATGATTCGGATGGAACCTCGGCAAGGATGGTATGGTACTGACGTATTCTTGAGAATTCAATAAAGATATCATTCTTCTGTTATAGCTGTTTTGTTATTGTTACTCATGCTTAGATATATGAATGTTCTGTTACATGAATAGTTGGTATGTGTGGGATATCCTTGTTTTATCCGTGAGTTTACCAACCTCACATTAAGGACTAAACAATAATGTTCATAAAATACATTTTTTTTTCTAAAATTCAGGTACACACAATTTAATACCATATCATCTTTACTTCTTTCCTTAAGAATAGAATACGCAAGAAGAGAATAGCCTGGGTGTTACTCAATAAATAAGACATACAAGATTTTAGCTTAGTGAAAGAATATGACAAGTCAACCCTTCTTTCAGTTGAAGGTTAGTTTGAAGGAATATCCCAACATCTTTTGATCATACAATTTGTATGCAAGGATGTAAAGGACTCACATGGTTAGTCACCTTGAAAACGGCCATGGTAGTTCATTGTACTCATGGACTATGGATTTCAATCAAAAAACATGAAATTATTGTGAATAAGCTTTTTGATGAGGAAAGTTGATTTATATTTAAATCTAGAAGATGATTTTAGGGAATCTCCCAACAAATTTTTGTACACAATCTGTAACTAGGCTAATGAATAGGTCTATAGCTTTATAGTAAATCATGTTGTAGATAGTATGCAGATTTTTTTTTAAAGAATCTCATTTTTCCCATGTTTAAAGGAAGAAAAATATAGACCACCAAACTTAAACTTACAAAATTTAAGGGAACTTATCTTAAAATTCTGGTAGCTTTTGTATATATTTATCATATACAAGTTTGCTAATCAAACTTATCAAAATTTGTATATAGCATCTTAGGGGTTGAAGGTTTTCTTACTTCAAGGAGTAAATTGTAGAAAAGGTATACAATGACAAAATGAAAGACCCTAATATGAATATGTTTCAATTGCAATAACTTCTCTTCGAAGAGTAAGGATGATATATGTTGGTGATATTGAAAATTGAAATACATGCCACAAACATAAATATCAATGAAAACATACTTGTATTAATTGTTTGGCTCATATCTAAATGGATCAAGCACTCCATGCAATCTTTTGAGTTTCCTCATTTAGTTTTGCAGTTTCTTAGGTATTTAATATGGTTTCTTCAATCACATGAATTAATCCTTTTCAACATGCCCTAAACATTCTTAAGTATTTTAGACTTTTTCTCTAATGCAAGTTATCCTTATATGTTGTCAAAGCTCTCTTGAGATTTTGAATTTTGGATGTGACAAGGACCTTATGATCTAGTATCTAGACAATAGTTCATTGCAGGAGTTTTTATTCATTATTTTACTTGTTAAGGAGTAGTTCCTCCCATGGTTCCTGGCATTGCTGCAGAATGAGCATCACCGGAAGCAATCTACAATTTGCAGTAATTCCCACTTGAACATCAAATACAAGAAACTTACTGGTTAACTTGTTACAAGTTGACCTCTGGTCACAACTATTACTACCACACTCGATTTCAGTGGACATGAGAATTCATCTTGGTCCCATTTCTATAAAGTCAATCCTGAAATTTCATAAAATATTCAGGCTCTTCCTGTGGGTAAGCAGACACCTATTTTTTATTTGCAAAAATGGACTGCTTTGTCAAGTACGACACCAATATGTACTGCCAGTTCAATGGCAAAAATTAGGTGACTCACATTTCAGCTGAGTAGCAACACATTTTGATGTAAACAGGACCTTGGCAGTTCTGAAGTAAACATTTTTACCAGCTAAATATTCAAGATGATGTCACCAAGTACATTAGATACTGCACTTCTTGTGCCATCACAATTATTCCAAATAAGAAACAAGGGATATACATTCCATTTCCATTTGTAAATACCCAGGTCTGATTTGTGCTTAATTTTTTTTATTCTTTTGCTGTGGTATTTCATCAAACATTTGTCACTGGTTCATAAGGTGTGGTCTCTGAATATGCTTGCCTTGGGCGTTATTGTAAATGAAGGAATCATATATCTTGCAATTAATTTAATTCATAATAATCATCAAAGAACTCAGAAAGATGAATAATATTGCCATTTACTACATGAGTATCATCAAGACATCAGCCATAATAGCTTTTCAATCTGTGGTTTTGTGAATCAAAATATAAACATTAATACATATAAATTCTGACCTAACATTTCATTCCTTTCATATGTTTGATAACATCAGAATATCAGCTCCAAGTCCAACATCAAACCTCCAGCTGCTACATCAACTACAAATGGCCTGCAAAAGACATAAACTTCCACACCAACCTAACATAAGGAGTCAGCCGGAAAATATACTTCCAGCGCCAACTTATGTCTGAGTTTAGGAAGCACAAAACCCTCCATCTGCTCGCTATCCACACACTTGGAAATATGCAAATGGATGCCCAGCAAAGGTGTAATCCACAGCCAACAAGAATACTCATGCCAGCCAACCTGAGAATGGCCGCTAGCACTGCCAATCCTTTAATTGGCCCAATCTCTATATGTTCCAATGCACAAGCTGGGGCATTCTTAGCAGACAGCAATAAATAATTTGATCATGCGAACCAGAAGAACATTTCCAACGCCTAACAATAGATGTGCTTGGTTATGGCATCCCCCAAACTTCCTGCCTGTAAATCTCTTAAATGTGTATTTGTATGAGTCCCACAAATTTTTCAATGAAATCTTCCCTGTAGAACATGTTACCACACTTTTGCAAATGATATATTATTTAGCAAAACCACTTCAAACTCCAATAAATCCACCCCAATTGGCTAAAATGGGTTTCCATCCAATCAACCAAAAAGAAACCAAGGGTTTTCATCCTAGGGCTTGCTAAACCAAAAGCAAAAGCTCCCAAAGCTCTCCAAGAAAATAACAAATCAAGAATGCATCCAATAAGCTCATCAACCTTCGTTTTATAACATCCTTGGAACTTTCTGGAATTTTTAATTATAAAACCACTGTTTTAAATATTATTCCTTTTAACTTCTCATAAGAGACTATATAATATTTTACTTTTATTTCATTTCCCTCTCATAAAGTGACCCACTTTATAATTTTCCATTGATAGAAAATAAAGTCACTTCATTAAAATAACCAAGGTTAAACCTTTAATTAATTAAATGTAAATAATCCCGAAAACTATTTAAAATTTAATCAATTAATTATTCTCTTAAAATACTTGACTTGGCCTATAGGAATAAAATAGGCTAACGGTCTTCGATAAACAACTCGCTTGAAAAAAGGTGACATCACAATCCTCTCCTCCCAAAGATTGCTTGTCCCCAAGCAATCTGAACCTATATGCTCCTAGATAAAACTCAATGTGATTTCAGGAGCCCAAATCAATCTCAAGAATACCACACCATGCTTTTGCTCTACCACTAAGTAAATTTTGAATATCAATGTGTAACATCCCCCTAAATTTTTTTTATTTTTTTTCAACAAGATTAGAGCATAATAACACCCGTTAGCGTTAGAGAAATGAAATCCAAAACAACTGGAAAGAACCCTACACCTTTTGATCACCGAGAGCCCAAACTAGGAGAGTGAGAACATACGGTAGCAAGGGATCGTTAGTCACAAACTACTGAAAGTACTGATTATTACAATAATGGGCGGCAAGCTAGCCCCTTCCGCTTATTCAACAGGTAAACAAGGAAACTTGGCGGTAAACCAGCCAAGTGAAAAAACACTCCCAAGCACGAATCACTCTACCGCAATATTTCAGCGGGAGGACTGAACAGACATAACAAAGCTCAACTCAACCGCTTGTGCAGCGAGAGGATCATTACAACAAATATCACTCAACCGCTTATACAACGAGAGGACCATTACAAACAGATATCACTCAACCGCTTATGCAACGGGAGGACTGAATTACAAAGATCAAATGTAGGCGGCAAGCCATCCTCTTCCACTTTTCAACGGGGTATGCTCTAAAATCCAGAAGTGGTTGATAGTACTACTATTCAACCTTACAAAATAGAGAGGAGAGATTAGAATAGAATAACAATGCTGATCACAATTGAATAGTACTATCAAAACCAATTCAAGCCTAAACGACTAGTGCTGTTCTTATTTCTGACACTTAACAATGCGCAAACCAACCAGCCACTACCAGAAACACCAAAATGCTCATAACTCATTCTAATCTACTCAAAATCACACCAAATCAAAAGAAAATGAACAATACAACTTAGGCGAACATTTTAGAACTTCAAACCTGCAACTTAAGTCCAAGGATCAGAGGCACGCATCCCAAGGCGGCTATGGAAAGGGGCGCTAAAGCTGGAAAGTTCGATCAGCAATAGAAAATTCAATTTAGCGAACCAACATCTCCCCTTTTGAGGACATCATCGCCTATAGGAAGAAGAACTTCAGAGCCAATACCCATGTAGAAATGCACAACAGGCAAGAAGGTACAATTAGAATACGATTTCAGCCACTATACGCCCAGCACACACCAACAGCAGCAACATAGAAACTCCAAAACACACTGAAACTAAATCAAGCACTCCCAAAAACATCACTAGAATCAACTATCTAGCTAGGTACTGTGTCTCAAGTATGAAACTGAAGCAAATAGGAAGCTCTTTCACTTTGAAGTTCAGTCACTCACTATTCCGACAGCATAACGATGTAAATTCTCTAGATAACCAAATGAGGAGCCCATCCCTTGTATTTATAGATTTCTCCATCTAAAATTCAAATGCAAATGGCACCCAAATTCATTTGAAATCCACTTTATTTCATTTCATGTCCCTCACCAAGTATGGCGTCCACTTTCCCATCTTCCTAGTCGTACTTTTCCAAGGAAAATTGCAATCATTTTTTATGCCATAACTTAGGGAAATAAACTTGTGACTTAGGATAAATAATATAATGCTCTCCTTCCTAAGTCATTCCTCCAAAATAATCAATAAAAATAATTAAATATTAAACTTTAGAATAAAGTAATAATATTTAATTAAACAATTATAAATCAACCACTGATTGCTGCCAAATCAACCATGTGAACGGAGGTGCAGAAAACGCTAATCTGAACTGGATTGGAGCTCTGCTCAAGACTACCAAAAAAAACACTGCCCAAACTGACAATTATTAAAAATAGTAAGTCATGAAAACACCTCCGAAAGACATGCTCGTCAGACCCTGTGAGAGAGCTCGAAAAACCCAGAAAACTATACTGTCCAGTTAGCCCAACACCCACTTACTAATAATAGTAAGTTCAGACATCTTGGAACTAAATGCATGTTATACCACCATGAAACTCTCGAAAAACCTAGAAAGAATCCACGAACAGAAATGTAGAATTCCCAACAGACAGTCCTCAAATGGCTCGTGCAAAACTCCACAAAAATAGGAAACCCTAATTCTCCATTCCAATCAGCGTACGGGTCTCTGAAATAGGCCAATGGACCACTAATTACTCCTTACTGAGAAGGGGACATTACATAATGTAAACTCCTATTTTCATCCCTTGTAACCCAGAGTAATAGCCATCTAAATGAACCAAGACGAGATACCAACAAAGTCTAGTACTTTGAAAATTGCATACCTATCATTCTTTGTCACATTGAATAACAATCCACCAATCATATAAACCCCTAGATCCCATATCCTAATATTATCCCCAATTGTGCTTCCTGGACTAGAAAGTGTCTCCACATCCATCATAAAAAAGTGGATTATCAACTATGAATGGAACCCCTAAGTCCTGTATTCTTATGTGCGGAAATACTTGAACATCATTCTCCTAATGCTTCCTTTGATGAAAACAACTTTGCAAAGCACAAAGCATCGGTTCTCTATTCTCATAATTTATTTCATGCCTTGGATTATAATCTTGAAGATAATCAAATTACTTACCAAACATTCTGCTCAAGCATATCCGTTTCATGAATTAGAACACCCTGCTCACATTCTAAATTAACATTAGAATGTGTTGTGCATTGCACACACTCCCCGTCGCCGACGGGGTCCCCCTTGTTTCTTTAGTGATTTTCGTCTCACCCCCGGTGTAGGATTTTGATTTTTTTTGTCCGCCATTAAGGTGCAACGGGTAGTGAAAAAATGATCCCACATGAGAGTGAGCCCGCCCGGTTCCTTAAGTCCTGAGGAGTTCGTAAGAAGTTAGGCATGATCTCGTCCGTGATGAGAGGGTGGAATCAGGAGCCATGCAAGGAGATGGGGTGTCCATTAATCTAAGTTGCATGGCCAAGGGGTGAATTTGCAGAGGGTCGCGCAATTTTAAATGTTCAAAATTCTTCCAAGGGAGACTAATTTTCGCATGAGTCTGAAAATTGGCTAGGTGGGCAAGAATGTCAGTTGTCCATGGGTTTGCAAAAAAAAGGCCTTTTAGGCCGAATTTGGCTTTAACGTTAAACTTTTCGAAAATGCCTTCAGGACGAATTTCAAAATATAAGAATAGGTGTGATTTTAAAGCGTTTGCATTTTGTCCTCCCAGCCCGAAAATGGGCAAGCAACACGAAATTGCGCAAAATGTATAGTTAAGGCATTAAAAATAAAACCTTTCATAAAGCCTTTTCTAGCCGAAAATGTCAATACAACAAAAAGGGCGTTGAACTAAAACTTGCAAAAAGTCCTTTTTGCCCGAAAATAGGAAAGGCGTTGATTTTTAAAACTTTGCGAAAAGACATTTTGGCACAAAATTGGGCAAACATCCAAAATCGCGGGTTACAGTTAAAAGGCGTTAAACTCAAAACTTTTCATTTTGTGCTTTGGGCCCGAAAAATGGACAAAACACATGGAAATTGTGAAATGAATGGTGTCACTTTTTAAAAGTTTACACTTTTATGCTTTAACCCGAAAATACCAATAGTCATGATAAAGGCGTTATTTCTAAAACATTCCAAAATCACCTCCCAACCCAAAAATGCCAATATTTCAAAAGGGCGTTAAACTTTAAAGAGTTTGCAAAAAGTCATTTTAGCCCTTAAATGGCCAAGCAAACGTAAAAATCGCGAAATGAATAGCGGAGGGGTCACTTTTTAAGTGTTTGCATTTATGGTTTTAGCCCGAAAATGGGCAAACGGTGAAAGTCGCGAAAGAAGAGGAAGGCGTAACTTAAAACAAACTTGCGAAAATGCTTTCAGCCCGAAAACAAGCAACTTGAAATCACGCGAAAATATATGTGAAGGCGTTTTAAAGTTGCCTTTTATGCTTTTGACCCGTAAATGGGCAAGCAAGAAAGTCACACAAAATTTGGGTAAGGCGTTCAGCTAGAAGGTTTCCTAAACCCTCTCCCAGCCCGAGATCGAGTGAAGAAGGGGCGGTTTTTTTTAAATTCTAAATTTGTAGAAGCCTTTCTTTATGCTGAAATGCGAAGTTCGGAGTGTACTTGAAAGGCGTTAGATTTTGCATTCCCTCCTTTTTTGCGGAAATTCAAAATCGCGTGAAGAACAAGGTCGGAGCTTTCAAACATAAGAAACTTTCCAAACGCCTCTCCTTGCAGTCCGGTCACGCGACTTTTAGAAGAGTTGAAAAGCGTTAAACTTTGCAAAAGGCCCTTCCAGCCCAAAAAACCCTTGCAGTCCAATATCGCGCAAAAGGAAGAGAAGTTGAAAGGGGTTACACTTTGCAAAATCGCCCAAGTCTGAAATTTCAAGAATCGCACTTTGCAGAAGGTCGTTTTTGGCCGAAGATCATCCTCCATTGGGCAGTCCGCCAGGTTAGATAAGACTCTCTCTCCTTTAAATCATTAATTTATGCAAAATTGGTCATGACTCATGATGTTTAAACGGATGATAGAGAGTTAATCAGATAGTGAAGTTTTGTAGATCATGATTTTCTTTTTTTTTTTTAAAGTATCAAGCATAGCATGCAATAACAAAAACCAGCTAGGGAAATTGGTCGTTGAAATGAAGATTCAGACAAATAAATTTTCAAAATTCAAATTTGAACATCCGAACCCTGAGTCGCAGGATAGAACATTTGCCTTTGTCGCCGTAATTAGTCGGAAGTGGCATTTTTGAAACCCGCTCCAAGTAGCGAAATTTAAATAGAACCAACTTAATTTCCTGTTTCAAATAGCATTTCATTTCCAAAGAATCAGGCTCTTTTTATTGAAGCATCATGCTTTTTTCAAATTCGATGTTACTGTTGATCATTGGTTTTATGCGCTAACGTCGTCCTCTGTTTTGGCTAACCCGTTCGGTTCCTTTATCTCGTCTCGTAATTCGTGTCCATTTGTGCAGGATAGATGCCTAGATCGGTAGTTAAATCCTCAAAGACACCTGGTGCAACCGGGACGTCTCGGGTTTCCAAGTCTGACATTCCCCGCAAAGGCGAGAAAATGAAGTACCAATACCAAAGGGGAGGGGTTAGGGAATCCAAGGTCCATAGTGTATGGGAGAACATAGGGGACACGGATTTGGGCCACATAGACATTCAAGATTTCAGGAGCAAGGTATACTCTCCAAACGCCTATGGCAAGCCCAGGTGGATGATGGAGAGTTATATTGCTCAAGCAACTGGTTTCCCTCCGACCGTGCAAAATTATGAAATAGTGGTTGAGGCTGCTAGACATTGTCAGCCAAAAACCAAATTAGTGGTCCCAGAGGGGATGGTGCTGGCTGATTTCACACCCGAGGCCATTGGGGAGGCATTTGATATCCCATTTCCAGATAATCCTGTTGCTACAACTATTGATGAGGCGCAAGTCGCTTATGACACGAATCCTGCTAAATGCAAGACGTTGATAAACGAAGAATGGTACAAAGAAAGAAGACCCCCAAGCATTAGGATCAGTAAAAGGACCCCCAGAAGTGATTTTCATAACGTGTGGTGATATGGTTACCTTACTCAGCCGGGTTATGGGACTCCCTCAATCTAATCTTTTTGAGGAATGGATGTTCTACTTTATTGAGTAGGTCTTTGCTAGGAAGTCCAAGTTCGACTGCGCTCAGATCATCAGCGACAATATCCATACACAGCTGGTCGGGCTTGAAGAAAATAAGTACTTTACCATGACTTCCTACTTGATTTACATGCTTGCCCGACACCAGCCACTGACAGGGTTTATCAAGAAAGGTGAGATCAGAAATGGGCCGAATCAGGTAATGGTGTATGAATGCTACCCTTAGCTGCATTATTATAACATTGCTCAAAGAGAAAAGCATAAAAATTGCCTACGCAATTGGTCAGTATGAGCGTGTCAATGATGCCTTTACAATGTGCCTAGTCAGGTTGAACCAAGGAGGATTGCACATAAGGCTTTCTCAGAAGGCTATCATTTTGATCCAGAAATATGGTGCATGGTTTATCCAATTCCATAGGTTCACTTACATCAGAATAATAGGCTTTGAGGGAGCACCATTCCGGCTTCCACGCTATCCGTCAGATAAAATAGTCCTAATGGAAGTTGCAAGACTAGCACATGCAGCAAGCAGCCTACTCAAAGATAAGAAGCAGTCCGGGTTCACCTTCCCCATGATTTTGGGTACCCTTGATGTGCATTTAAAAAATTTGGTGCAAGCGGAGGAGTCATTTGCTGAATTGGTGTCCTACGGCCTTCGGGAACATTTCCCTAGGAAGTGCTTCGATCATGATAAATTGGCAAGGAGAGCCTATGGCATGCGCTACAAGGTGAAGGCATCAATTGAGGATTATTGGAGCAACTGTTCCAATGTCTTTGAGGTCCGACGGTGTGAATATTCTAGCCTAAGTGTCTAGCAAATGCGGCTTTATGAGTACTGTCAGGTCCCAAATCAAGTGACGGATTATGGTAATTGCTTGCAAGTCCGAGAATTTGAGGCAGTTAAAATAAGTCTTGCCAGGCATTGATTGGACTCAAGACCCAATCACTGATTTTGAGGCGGTCATGGAGGCTCCAAGAAGGTATACCAATCACTGGTTATCCCAGCAAATTGAGAGACTGACCCATGAAGGGACTCAATTCACATACAATCAAATGGGCAGTTTTGATTCCCAGTCTTCGAAGGATGAAGGAACCTCAAGCGCACCAAAGGAAGAGGTTGAGAAACCTGGGAAGAAGAGGAAGAAGGCTAGAGCCAATAGAGGGACTCGGACATTAAAAAGAACAAGGAGAGAAAAGATCCCTATCAGGAGGTCGGAAGTTAGTTCATCATCCAAAGACCCCAGTTCGAAGGATGATGTAGTTGAACTTGACTACATACCCGCTCCGCCTTCGTAGAGTGATGTTGATGCATTCGAGGCAAATAATCTTCAGGCACAAGGTGAGCGAGATGCAGAGTTAAGGGTCATTGGCACTGATGAACTTGGAAATCAGGTTAAGGACGGAGAGATTGCACCTAATCAAGAGGTTGGTAAGCATGAGCTTACACGGGGAAGTAGGCATGAATTGCAATTGAATTGCGGCGGTAAGGATGACACCACCGTTGAGGGAGAACAAAAGGAGGATGAGACTCAGGGGCCCGACAAAACTAAAGAGCAACCATCACAAGAGGATACCCGACAGTTGTTCAGTGAGGTAGGAGAGAACTCAGCCATGAGTAAGGGATTGAATATTGCATCCGTTCCTTCTATGACCGATCAATTCCAGATGGGCAGTGAGCCAGCTGAGGCCTCCAAGGGACAGAGTGGGAATTTGGCAATTACATCTGGACAGACCATTCCTCAGGACTAGCTAATTGCTCGTGCATAGTGAAAGGCAGCCATCAAGCCACCTATTAACCTGGAGGATATCTTCTCTTGCATAGGAGAAATAAAATCCAAAGGTAAGAAAAAGCCCAAGACCTACTCCAGGATCACTAAGGATGAGAAAAGGAACCGAGCCATTCATATCGCTACCCCGCCTACAGATAAGCCAGTGGATCAAATTGCATTGGCCGATTATAGTATTGTGACCATCCCAATAGGGCGAGCCACCAAAGAGCAAGAAAGGGAAGAGTTCAAGGATTCTGTGCAGAATATGCTCAGACAGCTTAACGAAATGACCACTGAGAGAGAAATGTACCAAGCTCGTGCTAAGCAAGCTGAGGGGTACATTGATCACCTGTTGAGGCCACTGCAACATGCCGCTTAATCCCATGTTCCCCCATTGGCATTAACACAAAGGACCACAACTGAATTTGACGGAGTGCGTGATACCGCCAAGGCTGTCAAGGAATGGATTCAAGGCATTAAGGAAAAGGGAGAGCAAATCTTCAAAGACTGCGAGAAATGGCTCTCCATAGGGAATCCACTCTTATCAAAATGTGTAAGCTGAGGAAAGAATGTTATAACGCTCATGAGGCGATTGCCAAGGCATTGCCCCTCATAAGGGCTCTATTTTGTACCTGCTCTCAAATCCCCACGCTTGATATTATCCTAGATCCCTATGATGTCAATACCTTCAAGCAATGGTATTGGATTCTCAGCATGAAGAACGACATGAAGGATAATATCAACAAAATGCAAGATAAGTGCGATGACGCTTTGTCAAACATGAAGGATCTTGGTGAAAAGGTCCTTCGATCAATGGTTCTTGGTTGGAAAAGTAGTATGATAGACAATGAGGTGCAACCACAGTGGGAGGACAGGCTGAAAACCAAGGTCACCTACTCCATGGAGGACTTGGAATTTGCTAGTGGGCTAAAGGCGGATATATCGTGCTTTGAGAATCATAGATCATACTGGAGAGAAGAGTTGGAGAATGTAGATAGCCCCCTAGAGGGTATTCATTATAAAATGGTTAATCCTCCTATGCCTCCAACAACCGAGCTGTTCAAGTTGTGCCTAAGATTCTAGGACTACGTTCGGGTAAAGCGTGCAGCCGATCGGGATATCCGGGAAGAGTACTTGCGCGACGAGGTCGAATTTGTTGACAAAGAGTCCACAACAGGAAAAGAAAAAGTGCTTTCCTAAAATATATGTTTCTTTTTGAATCTTAAAATGCACTTTTTCAAACATAAAGTTTATTCCTAACTACCAAAGCTGATGTAAATTTTGAGCTCCGTGCATGTGCACTTTTTGGAGCAGCCTTTTTGGTAGTTATTGTTTCCCCTTTTGTTGTTGTTGATATTTTGTCTCCCATTTATGGGTATGGGCAGTTTTGATAGAGGATGAATCCGGCCCACTCGTTTAAGTTTAATCTTGGCCATTCATCCATTTTTGGGAACTCTATATAAAGAAGTTAGTTTCTCCTTTATTTCATGCAGAAAGTTAAAGATTGTTGCAAAAACTCTGGTAAAATATATACAAAATTTAATAGATGTTAAAGCTGTGTCTTTTTTACTGTGAGTGCATGGTCCTCTTCTCCATCTATTTTACATTTCTGCAACTGTATTTATTTTCAGACAGTTTATTTATGCATGTATTTGATGGAAATCTTGGTTCATACCATTAGGAAATAGTTGATTATTATTTCCTCTGCATGGTTAGTCTGAGCCTTTTTTGTGCTAAGTTCGGTTATTAGATTTGAATGAGTGGGTGTAAGAGTCCATCATTTGTGTTTAGCAGCTTGAAAATTCAAAATCCTTAGATGATTGCATTGCTTTTTACCTAGTTGTGCTAATTAGCTGCAAAGTGATTTCTAGTTATTTTAAGACTTCCGTCTGTGTTCAAATATGTTGTCTTAGTTAAATTAGCTAGCTATCTTTATTCACTCTTTATCCTTATCTCCCCCTTTTTCCTTTTTTTATTAAAAGAAACCCGCAAGTCAAGCTGAAGTAGCATCAATTAGAAGCAAATCAAATGAGATAGGACTGTAAGATTTTAGGGAACTTGTACAAAACCAATTCTGTCTAACCGTAAGTCCCCTTTGTGTTTCCAGCAAAACACATCAACTACTAAGCTATCCTGCAGTCAAGACCTAACAACCGAAACATTGAGGTCATCCCCATTGATCAAATTAACATAGCATTAGGGATTTCCTTATCTCAAGACAGGAATGGATTCTTAGCATTTCTATTCTACCGTGGATGGATGAAGTCGTAGTTCCTCGACTTTAGACACGTCAATAGTATGATTCAAAAGTTTATCAATAGTTTGAAGTTCTCTCTTACTTATCAATTAACCTATAGGAAAACTTGAAAAAAATGGTAATTTCTAGCAATTAGAATATGCTTCTAAAGGGGACATTACAGAGTACATTCTCTATACAATGCCTTGCATTTTGGATATGCTAATTTTCAAAGCGTACTTCATGAATTTTCCTTTGTACTTCCAACTTAAGAGACCAATGCATTAAAGTTACTTAAGGTTCAACAATCCCTAGATCTTCAACTAGTATTCATTATGAAAGATTTAGTCATTGTGGAACACTTCAGTTATGATCAGGTTGTTTTGCCTAGACAAGGGAAGTATCAACTTTAAGTCCCTTCTTCCTTTGCAATGTCATCACAAATTTTGAAAACGTTACCTAATATTACTGGATTTATATTAATCTCTACTTGTTAGCTCAGAATATGATTATCATTTTTTTAAGAGGGGTGGGAAGGGGTGTATTGGAGTTGGTGTAAACTAACTTTTTAATGTGTTAAGTTGTTCAATCCAACCATGTATTATTTACTTGTTAGCTTGTGAGAAATTGTTAGAAGGCAATTATTAGTCATTGTTGATAGTTGTATTCTACTTGGCAACCATTGGGTTATTTAAATAGGTTTATCGTAGTCTGATGCTTGGCTGATCATCCCTAGTCTACTTTTATATAATAAATTCACATAATTAAAATACAGTTTTGTTAGTCTATCTAGTATACAACCAATCTTGGGTAACGATAAAGTTATAAGAAAATTTTGAATACATATTGCTAGAGACTATTGCCCATCAAGATAGGTAGATGAATGATAATCAACTAATAGTACTATTGGTTGAAAATTTTGTACACTTCGGGAAATATAAAAAATTGTGGTTTCAACCACAGTGTGTGAGTAAAAATCTCCTAATTAAGGAAAGGCTCCTCCAATCTAACTACAACTTTTAAAATAAAATGAGATGGGACAGCAGTCTTTCTTCTTCTTTCAAGAAAGCCAATATACTTTTCTCTTCACAGACAAGTGATAGCAATTTAACATAAAACAGCATTAACAACTTTTTGAAATGAAATGAGAGAAAGGAAATGAAGTTTCCTAAAAGCTCAAAGACTTTCGTCACTTCCTTCAGGACGGGACAGCAATATCAAGCTCAAAGTCTTGATTATATGAAGTCCTATCTACCCTTTTCTATACTAATGCTATCAAGAACAAATTATAAAAGCTCAAAGACTGAAATATCTTATTCTTTTCTACATAAAACAGTGGGAAGTAGTATAAGCTCAAACACTCACATCTATTTCTCAGAAAATCTGCTTCTAAACTCTCTTAAGAATAAGTGCAAGCACAAAAACTTACAGCTCCTCTCAAAAGAACATTTATTCTAATTTATATTAACCTCAAATACTTGCAGCGCAAAGACTACAAATCAAATTCCATTAAGTTCTTTGAAGAAAAACTTGCAAAAAAAATAATATAGAACACAAACTCAAGAATGTAGCACAAAGACTCAAAGCTTGAGCAATTTCCTTCTATTTCTTTCAATTCTTGAATTCACACATGAAAGCTCAAAGACTTCTTTGCTGTAAATTTGGCAGAGTTTTTGCTTGATTTCCAAAAGATAAAGATTACAATAGACCCCTCAAGTATTTATAGAGGAGGACTCTTGAGAAAAAGGTGGGAGGATCCTAACTAACTTGAGAGATTCTTTCAACAACCAAGACTTCTTCAATAACTAACTATCACTTATTCCAACTACAGTCTTAACTCAACACAACTTGTACTTGACTTACATGTAATTACAAAAGTGCAAGTAAAAACTTAATTCGCAATTTACAAAAAGTTTTTACATGCAACTCGTCAAAAGAAAAACTACAACTTAGAGATTACAAATCTGGAAAAATACAAGTGTTGAAAAACACTTAAGCTGCAGCATGTGAAGACATGAATCCTTCAAACTTCTGGATGATCATTCATAGCTCAGCAGGATCCGATTCGTCGGTGTTCTTAGCAACAACCATGGTCTTCACAATTGTATCATGGCATCGAAGAAGCATAGAGTCGTTCTTCTCCAAGATGGACTGGATCTCGTGCAAAAAGATTTGATGTTTCATAAAAACCTGAATTGAGGTAGCTGAAAACTGTTCGCTCCTTCATTCATTATGAATCCTCATCTGTAGATCTACAAGCACTTCTTCTAGTATTAATTCTCCATTCTGACTCATTATGTTGCAAGAGGCCTTCTCACAGTGGGAAACAACACCTTGGAATACTTCAACTCGCAATCTCATTGCATCATCAATCTCCTCAATGAGGGATTTGAGAACAAGGGCTTTATTCTCTGGAAGTTCTTCAAATTCCAAGTACATGACCCTGGAAGAAATAATGGCATGCTCCCGAAGAACACTCAACTGTTGCTGGGGCATTGTGCGCCAAATTGTCAAACTACCTTCAACCCTTTCCAAATTTTGTTTGAAAGTGTCAGAGGTGTGATTCAATTTTTCTTCAATGTTCTCCAGCTTAGACATCATTTGGAAAATGTCTTTCAGCACTTGTGCACACAGATCATGAAGTTGATCCACCCAAAAACCCAACGCTTGTACTTTCTGAGCAACTATTTCAACTCCCCGAATTGCTTCTGGGGAACTGAAAGAACTTGTAGGATTACTCCCTTCACCAACAAGTTTTGTAATTTTATGAACAGCTGCAACAAGTTGTCGCTTCTCCTCTTCTAGCTTGTCTTTCTTTGCTAGAAGTTCATTATACCACTGCACTAGTGAGGCTACGGATTGTTGAGCATCATGTTTGACCACTTCATGCATTTGTTTCCCAATTCTATCCTTGTAACCTTGTAATCAGCAGCTCGCATTTCCTCACGCGGCTTATCCGCAAGGGGCTCAACAATTTCTGCCACTTTCATCTTATTGCTATCAACAGTTACTCTTGAGATTGTCTTGGCCTTTTTAGCAACCTTGGACCTAGACTGTTTGAGTTGCTAATGGTCAAAGACATCAGGAGAGATTTCTTGCTTCTTCCTCTTTGGGGTAAAAGAACTAAGCCATGGAGGTAAAACGACTAGTTCTCCTCTAGTAGCTGCTGAAGGTGAAGACGAATAGTTTCTGTTTGAACAGCCGTAATCACCCTGGGAGGAGTATCTGTTTGGATGGAGACCATGGTTTGCTCAGTAACCAATGGGCATGAAGATTGCCTCATAAATTCTTCAAAGCCAGAAGTAGACGTATCAATCTCTGACAAATGGATACATGCAGGAGTATCCTAGGGAATTTCCAGCGAACTCTCTTGTTGATGATCAGGAGGCGGCTCAACTGCTGAAATAGGAACGGCATTCTAAGGAGACACTTCCACTATTAAGTCAGGAGGAGAAAGAGGCATCTCAATGGAAACTGAGGAAGGAATCTCATGAGGTGAGTCCGAAGCTAGAGACTTAGGAGCATCATCTGATTGTTGTCCTTCTTCTGGATTATCAGGATCGATCACATGAACATGAAACCGGGACTTTTCCTTTCCACGAACTGTTGCCTCCTCAAGAGAAAGCACTATTGCCCGAATAACCCACAATTTGATCCTGGTACCTGAAGATGATATGCCTTCCTTGTTGTCAATCTGAATCTCAGACTTACGTCCAAGAGGCCCCGTAGAGTCATTTTCTTTCCCAACCTTGATCTTGATGAGTCTAACACCATTACCTTTGAGCCAAATGTTGGTGTTAGCCAGGATAGGCTGAAATCTTTAAAGAATGGATGTGCATTCTTTATGCGACCATTGGATTAAAGGAAGTGGGGCTTCCTCAACCCTTCATGAGACGTACTTTGGATCGAGCACATGACCGTCATCGATCATTCCTTGCGGAATGTCCACCAGGTTCAGATCAATAACCTACTCAACGGTAAGCCTACAGTAGTCCATCTTGAGAACCTCCAATTCTGTATAGAGATCTACCCAGATATCCTCAATACGATGCACGTGCACGAAGGACTTTTTGATCTTTTCCTTCATACACCCGGTAATCAAAATCTGCCCTAGACTTAAAACTTTTGAGTTTAATCTCCTACATCTCAATCTCCATAGCTTTGGCTTTGACGGATGTGACAAGAGAATACCGGCCAATTTTCCATGGGTTTGTTGTAGAAATCCCCATTCCGACCTTATGTCTGACAAATTGATGAGCGTGCACAACCATGATCTGTCTTCCTATCTCCATAAGAATGATCTTATCAATCGGGTATCTAGGGAGCATGTATGGTTGCCCACTGTAGCATCCGATCCTCACATAAGGAAAAGTTGGGAATTGGAGAAATAAACACCCATACTCATTGACTCTTTCCCATGCTTCATCTGACACCCTTCTATTATTTAGAGTCTTGTCAAACTGGCACATTAAGTAACTAAAGAATGCATCTTGAACTCTTCTGAAATGTAGTCTGTTGGGTCTGAAAGGTCGCTGATCATGATATTCCCACACAGGTATAAGCGAGCGGTCAGCCTTGGTAGAAAGACCAGGGAAATGTCTGAGTGATGTTGTCAAATACACTAAGTATGAATTCATGTAGAAAGTCATGGTGGTAGGGACTGCTGCAAGTTTCTCGCACAAAGCATCACTGATAATCTCTCCCCATGATATATGATGGGATTGCCTTATGAACATGGTAAACTGATACATCCAAGGTTCAAAAACATTAGAGTGTTCAAGACCCATCATCCTGCTGAGGAGAGTTATGGTGTTTCCAATTTCCCACTTAAAGTCACAACAGTACAACTTGGCCCACCTAGAGAAGGCAACTCATGGCTCATGAATCCACTTGTTAATATGACGTTTGCAATCCTTTTCCCTCTTGACATAGTACTCGGCTGCACTATCCTTTGAAATTTCCATATAAACAGGTGTTGGTGGTATTCTGAAGACTTTCTCAATTGTATCTTCATCAAGGCGGATTATTGCCTCACCATCATCATTTTTAATGGTTCTCGTCTCCTTGTCAAAGCGATGGGCGCAAGAGAGAACAAATTCAGGTTCTAGGGCAGCCACTGGAAAAGAGGATGTGTGATAGATGTGGTTGTCCAACAGTCGCTGCATATTACTATCCTGCGGATCTTCCACGCTCTTCACGAATTCTGACATGTCTACATGCCCTGTCTCCGTGTCTTTTATGTCATCCAAAGGAGAGGAAACTTGCAAAGGTGAAACTTCATTCTAGTAGTTGTCATATTTATACTTCATCTTCTTCGGAATAGGAGAGGATGGTAAATCTAACATTGAAGGATAACCTGGTATACTGCGCTGAAGACTAAAAAGTGTTAAGGCAACATCAAAATCAGCTGCAACTAACATTTTTCCTTCTTCAAATGGGAAGAACTCCAACCCTTGCAATTCACGAATTTGTGAGAGAAAGATGGGAAATAAAAGGGAATGGTTGAAATTTGACTTTGACCAATTTCGGATCTTGGGAAAAGTTTTACAAGTTGGGAAGAATGAACATACAATCGGACTTTTAAAACCCAAATGCAAGTATACTTGTAAAACGGAAAATGAAGGAATGAGTGAAAAATGAGATTTAGACTCGTGGGAAATGACGTGAACGGAAAGTACAAATATAAGCAATATGGATGGATAAAAATAGGAAGATTTTGGGAATGTCATTTTCAAGAAAATGGGAAGAACTTTAGACATGCAATCCGGTTCTAAAAACCCAATTTTGGAAGGATGGGTATTTTTCATCTTTGCAACTTGGAATTTCACCAAAAGATGGTTAAATTCTTATAACCATAAGGGAAGATCAATTATTTTCATCCAACTTGTAATCGGGATTTAGAATCCCGAATGCAAGTAAAGAGGGAAAATGGGGAAGAACAATGCAATTCACAAATCGCTTTGCAAAGGGGAAAATCTCTCTCACAAAACCGATTTTTGGGGCAAAATAAACATATACACAAATTTACAACTAGAATGGAAAAACAAGAAAGCAAGAAGATGAAAGAAGAAAAAAAGAAATCATACCTTGCTTCAATCCGAAATGCTTCTTCAAAAGATGATCAATCTTTGAAATAAGAAAACAATCCGTTAAGTAAGCAAGAAACAAACTTGAAACCCTTTGCCACGTTTTTGAAAAAAAACGCCTTTAGCAGCAAAACGTGGTGCAAGATGCAAGGAAAAAGGCACAAGAACGGTCAAATCTCCATCAAACCCCAATGCCTAGGCATATCAAGCAAAAACGACTTGGGAGATGAACGATTCGTGGAGTTTGGATCCACCAAAACGTGGTATTTGGCAAACAAGTGTTTTCTGTTTTAGACCCAAAAAACAGCAAAAACAAACTCCAAATGGCGTGATATGAGTTTCAAGATGCATGAAAATAGGCAAGAATCCAAAACGCCTCTTCTTCCCTAAAAATCTCCACAAAATTGCCTTGAATCTCCAACAAAATCGCCTTCCTTAGCTGGTTGGGTTTTTGAGACAAAAGAACAAGTTCGATTTTGCATGTAATAGTGGAAATCGGGTTTTTATTTTCATATTACAAGTTTTAAAATTTCACTTTTCTTCCCACAAGGCAAAATAACGTTTTTAAAACACAATAGCAAGTTTGAAATGCTTTTATTTTCACTTATAGAGCAAATCAGGTTTTTAAAACTCAATTGCAAGTTTTAATATGTCACTTTTCTTCATTCTATGCAAAATCGGGTTTTTGAGAGAGATATACAAGTTATAATAGCTTGTAAAGGGAAAATAAAATCCCTTCAACAAGTTTTAATAACTTAACACATGTAATAGGGGAATAAAATCCCCATTACAAGCAAAAAATACTAAAATAGAGATTTTACAAAAGAATTACAAGTGACTTTTAAACAGCAATTTAAAATTAACTTGTAACTTATCCAAAAACTCCCTATTATGACTTAAAAAGCCAAAAAGCATCAAGGGGGAAAAAAAAAGTAAGTTACAAGTTCTTTTTTCAAAAAGTGCACTTGTAATTAGCTAAAAATTTCCCTACAAAGACTAAAACAAAAAAAAAACATTAAAACTTGCAATTTAAGGAAAATCTCCCACCTGCAATCAGGAAGAAAAAACCCGAAATTGAAGAAAAGACATAGCAAACGAACCCAGAATGCGATGAAATTTGAAACGTGGTTTGAGGATGGACTGAGGATTAAGTCAATCCAAGGGCGAAGGAAAATTCTGCCTCGGGAAGCATGTCGTAGAGTAAAATTTTCACTTTTTGACAAAAATTTTATATGATGGTCCATCATTTTTGAAAACAAAAATGAGGACAACAAGTACATCTTCTAAGAAGGTGCAATTCAAAACATCAATGCACATGGAAAGAAATTTTGGCCTTCGTATTACATAGCTACATCAATACTTTGAACACCTCTATACATATTTCAATTCACAAGTGTACTAAGTTTGATTAAATTAATTAAATAAATTTATCCTTATGATTTCATTTCTTGGGACAACTTAAAATAATTTATTTATTTTAATTTATTCCCTTCTAACTCACACCTTGGCCTACAGGAATAAAAAAATAGGCTAGATGACCCTACTGGATGATCACTTGAAAAAGGGGACATTACAAATAGCATTGTAGAGTAAGGACCTTTGTGTTGATGCATCTTGCTAGCATCCAAAATACCTTGATCATAAATAACCTAAGCATTCCATGACAAAATAAGGCAAAGGTTTGAATGATTGTTCAATTAGAAGAAATGAAAATCAACTAACAAAGTTTTGATCATCAAACAATTAAGTATATGCAAATCATCAACACAACTAGCATATCTAGATTGCAAGCCATTGTATGGAGAATGCACTCACCAATGGCCATACAAATTAATGCATTGTTGTTAAGGACCAGACAAACAAGTAGTTAAGTTAGAATGTGAATTGGACTCCAAAATTATTTCCTCGAGTTGATCATTAAACCTGAACCATACTTCAAGCACTTCAAAAGTATTCCTATCATAAAAATCTTGTGTTGCACTCCCAAAGGTTTGAGATGTGCTTTCTCTGAATTCACCATCTTGGTGAAATAACTCCCTAATTTTCCAAATTTTATAGTATAAGGAAGAGCTAATTGCATAATGCTAGAGTTATAGCAAAATAAATCGCCAATTGCTTCAACATTATACATAGACAAAGGTCATACACCTATAGCTTGATTGCACCACATACCTAGATCGTAGGCATTTTGGAGAATACCAAACAAGTATGATGAGGAATGTAGAATAGAAGTGTTGAGATTATCTTTCGAAAATCATACAATGGCAACAGATTGGTAACAAACTTAGGACAAATTGCAAAACAAGTGTATAAAAGAAAAAGGTAAAACAAGGATCTTAAGGTAGAAGTCATGACGTGAAGAATTCCTAGAGGTACCGCATAGTGCAAACTGCTAGAAACAGTCATGCAATCAAGCTTTGAATTATTTGTTGTTGTACAATGATGAAACTCTATTCTGCATATAGTAAGAGGTCATACAGTCAAAGAGGAAAAAACTTTAGTATCATAAATTTTAGTATGCTTTGCCTTTTAATGCCCTATGATGGGTCCTTTTCAACCTATCATATGGTAAAACAATTTGAAGATTTATTAAAAATAATTTCCTTCTTCCTAATGTGTCATCGAATAGGATCTTATTTCCATTCCTTGAGAGGCCATACAATTTGAAATAAAGTTACTTCATTATTCTGATTTGTTATATTCTTCTCTTATGATTGTCATAAAATCATTTAAAAACTAGAAATTTTATATTATAATTTTCTAATTTCTCTTTTCATGGATGACCATACTTGATTCATTTTTTTATAATTTTTGTCTTTTTCGTCTATTATTATTCTTTTTTGTTTTTCTAATGTGGGGCCCACCTATTATTTCCTTTTCCAACTTCGTTACTTTTCTTTCTGACCCACTGTATGGTTATTTTTCTATTTTTGTCAATCTTTTGTGAAACCCATTCCAATCTAACTTCAATGTCATGGCAAAATATGCAACACGAATAGGGTCCTTTATAACATTCATTAGGACAAGCATCTTCAAATGAGTTGGTTGTCTTTGTTGGAACATTGGAGTGAACCATATTCAGAACTTTGGATCTTTGCAAGCCATGTATTTTGCCTAGCACGCATAAACTATTCAACTTTTCAAAAGCATTCTTCATTTGCTTCTTGTCATCACATAGTCCCTATTCATCTTCACTGATATTCATTTTGCTTCAGTAAAGTTACAATTGAAAAGAATACTTCACATTTCTCCATTTGCAAATGGAATAGGTCACAAAGAGAATTTGTTTCATCTTATGAACATGATTCCTTCAATGTTTAGCTCCATTGGACCCTACTCATTCTTCTCTATCCACTTCTCTTCAGAATTTGGCTATGACAAAGTTGCTTCCTCATTTATCGTATTGTTCCTTAGATTAATTATGAATATTTTTATCCTTGGTTTCAATTAACTATATTCTTTTCCAATAGTGATCAAATTTGACTACTAACATCCAACCCCGACCCAACAATGCATCGTATGATTTCTTTCAAGCAAGATACCACAAAGTTTGATAAAAATATTTGAGTTCCAACTAGTATTGAGGATTCCAAGTACTTACTTGTGATCCACTTCTATCGACTCAAAATGGTTGGATTGCCCATACTACTCCAACTGTCTTTTAGAAGTATATTCACACCAAACCCACCATCAACAATCATGTTAGTGAGATTCCTTCCAAGGATCTCCATGTGCACCACCATTGATTTCCTTGCCATAATAATTGTCAATAACATGGGATCAAACACTTAGTCTCTTGATAATGGAGATCCAATTATAAGGTCTCCATTATCTGCAAATTCTAAATGGGTGTTAGTATGCACCATCTCATCCCTCTCATATACAATATTAGTTATAACATTTCCAAGTTTGCTGCAATTGATTTGTTATCATATTTGCATTTGTATTTGAGTAGCAATGTTTAGTATGCATGGCATTCTCCACTTTGACTCTTGCTTCACAAAGTCTATCGTTTCTTTGTATGTGGATTTTAATACACCGCCTTCTTTACTTGGACTAAAGTAACAGCCAACACATTGTTGTTCCCTTCTACATCACTCACATTGACACTAGCCTTTTGCTTTGGACTTTTATTATTCTCTTGAACTCTAGGTCCATATTATATGCAAAATAATTCCATTTTGTTCTAGTTTATTTGGTGGTCTCATGTGAAATGTCTCCATTCATGGCATTGACAACATTGTGTAATGGGATGATAGATGACCTTTGTAGTTGTAATGTATCCAACTTCGATCTCCCCCTCTTTGATTTTAATAGCCACTCGAAGATGCATTCATGTTATTCTACAACTTTGATGGAATTCTTGGTAGAGAGAAATGATCTTCTTGTATAAATAGTATTTGTGTACACTTGCTCTTTAGATTGGCATGACTCCTTTGTTGAATGGCCCATAATCTAACAAATATTGTAGACTGTTTTCTTGGGACAATTAGCTTTGGTATAATCTTCACTTTTACAATCAGCAGACTCCAATTCTTTAGGTTCTTTGCTAGTTTCCTTTTCTACCTCCAATTCTTTCACCAGTCAAAGCATGTCTATCCATAATGCTTATACTACTCCATGTTCTCTTTCACTGCTTCCATCCAATCTATCATCTTCATTTGTTTTCTTTTTGGATTATGAAGACATTATATCCTCAATTTATGTGTCCATTGTTCTATTATGCACTTTTGTGTATGGTGGTGGTGGCACACTCTCATCCTTTTCCTTAATGAAGCAATAAGGCCCTCTATAAACTATCTTTACTTCAGAGCATTTATGTATTCTTATTCTAATTTTACAAGTAATTCCTTGAACCTAGGACTATAAGCTATTACACTTTCATGCTTACCTTGCCTACTAGAGATTTGTACTACAATTTTGTTGTCATCTTGAAGTAATCTGAATTCTTATTCAAAAATCTTTCATAATTTTCCCATGAATTTTAGGAGGTTGGTTCAACCTATGTATCAATGGATAGCCATGTCCCTCAAGGTGGCAGACAAGGACTATAGCCAATATGCTTTTTTACTTTGGCCATTTGTTTCCCAAATGATTTTATGGGTCTTATAGTGCATTACTAGATCCTCTTATCCATCTCTTGTAAACTTAGGTAGCTTCCACCTTTCTACACTTGGACTTGATGCTGAGCTCACCATGGTTTTACCCTAATGCAAACTTAATGCTTGGAACCTACTAATTAGGGGTTCTCATTTGGACATTCTAATACTCCTTTGACACTCTTGTACACATAGGAATCCTCTATTCTTTTTTGCAAGTTCAGCATTATGCACACTTGTTTTGTATTTTTTTTCTCTTTTGTACACTCCAATCCTTAGCCCTAGACTTATTGGCTCAATTTATTACTCTACTAATAACTATAATGCCACAAAGGTTGCTCTCATATTATTCCCTCTCCTTCGATGAAAGAACCTTAGAACTTTGTCTCCCAGCAAATATTTTGCTCATGTAGATGAGGTTGTATAGATTCTTTGTTTAGGACTTGGTCTGCAAGGTTGACGCACACTTAAAGTAGTAATGGAATATTTCAAACTATTTCCATCTACTCTTCTTTCATATGGTTATTCATAGTGGGTTGAATGTTTAGATATCTTCGTTGCCTACTACAAATCTGACTTCTACTATGGGATAGACTTTAGCTTTGAATTTGTACTCCTTAAGTCTCTTCAACTACCTCTTGTAGTCTACCAACCTCAAAGATTGCCTAATCTATTGGTCCTTACCATACTGTGGTCCCTTCCACCTTTATTGGAGTCTAAGGGCATGCATTATCTTAAACTAGACTCAACTTCTATAAGGAAATGACACCAAAGTTTGTTCTCCAACCTAATAAAACTTGTAAAATTTGAAATAAAATACAATGATAACAATGCATTCTAGATAGAGTAATAACAATACATCTTTATTCACATGAAGTTTTTGCAAAAGTAGATAAAGCATGATCAACCAAGGTTCAGACCACCTTTCCTTGACCATGCAAAATCTATAAAAAGCACCTTATAGTTGCCAAACAGACGCAACTATTAAAAACTACTAACAACTAACTACTTGAAGCCAACAAGTGAATAATACATAATTGAGTAGAAAACATTTATGCTAACTAAGCCTAAATTTAGCTTACAAAATATATTACGAACAATCCTTACCACATCAATTTCATGAAAGGAAAAACTACAAAAATTGCATCTCCTTCTACAAGCATGGTAGAAGGTACTTTTTTCCCTCCTTGCATATTAGCAGTTGAGATTCTACATTGAAGCTTGAAATGCTCCTATTTTTCTTTCCCATGCTAATTAATTATTGGTATTTGAGACTGATTCTTTACAAAGTGTAACTTGAAATAGCCTATATCCATCATATAAATTAGATCGCTTCAAATATTTATTAACCACATGCATAATATGCACAAGAAGTTTTACATGAAATAACAATAAAAAGCACCTTGGAAACCAAATAGGACTTTTCCATCTCGAAGACCAACATTATCTCTTACTGCATTGATCAAGTTTTTCATCCCAACATATTCCACCATCTCTGGGGAATCGCCTTTTATCTACTTTAAGGAGAAGACAGCAGCAATGGAAAAATTAGTTCTATTTTATGCAACTATTAGAAATAAATTTTACTATCTCAAAGTTAACAAAGTAATTGAAGGGACTGAATTATAAATAACTGTATTTCTAAATTGTTGTAGTACTGTATACAGTTGAAGTATGGATTCCACCAAACTGCAGGCTTATTTAACTGCAAATAAG